>NC_090813.1:75323933-75641058 GCF_000390325.3 Nicotiana tomentosiformis
AATATCTACTTCTATAGTCGGTTTGGTTCGATTTTTTTCGGTTATTTTTTTATTAAAACCAAAACCAAACCAAATTTGATCGGTTTTTAAAATTCAAAACCAAAACCAAACCAAACCTAAAATATATCGGTTTTTTGGTCGGTTTGATTCGATTTTTCGGATTTTTATGAACACCCCTAGTCACACCAATAGTCTAAATGGATTTTGAAATCATGTTGGAACCACAATATATTTTTAAAGTCTTCCTTCAAAGTTAGTTTACAGTGAAAGCCTAAGGATAGAAAACTTCCTTCAAACTGTCCATCCTCCAAATTGTTCATGTTAGAGGTGATGACCCTTGTCTTTAAAAACTCCTCATTTCGATATAAATCTTCAAATTCAATATATAAAAAGCACACATGAATCAGCCTTAAAATCTTGCCTTGTGTCGAACCAATCGTCCACACAACTACAAAACGGGATAATCCTTATTCTCGTTTCATAGGCACAGTAAAGATACATGCAAGCTCTCATATGACAACAATAATAAATATCACACATATGGCCATGGTTCAAATTGACACTAATAAGCACGATGAGTATTTGACAAAAAGAAAACTTATCACCTGGGACCAAGCTAGCAAAAGGATCCATAATCATAGGTGCAAATCGAATGAGTTGTTCGTTGGTATTTTGTTGAGGATTTTTAGCAACCACCTGATCTGCATTGTTGCTTAAATTTTTCTCCACCTTAGTGCAGCCTCGCTGGTCCTCCTCTGATTCTCCATCGTCTGAATCAGAGTTTATCTTCGTTGCATCGAAAATTTCCTTAGAATCTATAGACAAAGTCTCAATTTGTTCAATCTTTTTAGGCACGAAATGTTATTCCCGGCAATATTGCTGTATTTGTAAATAATAATTCTGCAAAATAAAAGTTATCGTAATGAAACAGTAATTAATTCGAGCCCACTGAATTCACAGTGTTTCCTTAAGGAATTTAATCCCATCCTAGTACCCAATGTTATGGATTATTTCCTCCCAGGATAGAATGAATAACACACTGGTGTAGTGGTACTTCAAACCCCAGTGTTTCAGCGAACACAAAGTTCGGTAGCAAATCACACTTACAGTTGCTTTGTTTGAAGTTAAAACAATGCAGAACGAAGGAGTAGAAACTCAGAAAATCGTATGGAAATGCTGAGAGGAAGGAGTGCAAGCGATTTCAGTTTTGTGTCTTGTGTGTGTCTTTCTTCAACAGCTGCTGCACATATATATAACAGCCAGTGTTGAAGAAGAACAATCGTCCACCCTCCATGGTGGAGCAAGCATTAGCTTGTTTGTGGAGCAAGCACATTCATGGTGGGAAGAGCATTAGGCGGCTGCCTGGTGGTCAATACACGAATTGGAAAATATCCGTTACAAATGCGTATAATCTTACGTTAATATAAAAAATCAATCAATCAATCATTTCCGAAGCCGAAGCCGAAGCCGAGCGACGACGGCGACGACGGCGCGAGGCTTGCTTTCTTCTTAACTCTTTAAGAGCTACAAGAAGAGCAATTATATATATGCCCACCAAAAATCTTTTCCTCTTCCAATATGGGACAATGTCTCATTGTCAAAAGGGAAAAACTTAAAATTTTACTCAAAAATTTTATTTTCCTTCCATTTCCCATTCACCCTCATTTTAAGACTATTTCATCTTAAAAACAAAAAACCTCAACACTAAAGAATCTCGTCCAACATGAGGAACTAATTGAGTTTCATCATTTGAAAATTGAGAATGCATAGCAGTTTCATTACTTGGGGGTTTTCATCAAACATCTCGTCTATGACAGTCACATACTTGTCTCCATCAACTAGACGAGCCTTGGGTTCATGAGTTTCAGGAATATGAGTAGATGAAGGCTCATAAAAGTTGGGAATACGACTCTAAGCAGCGAAAGGAGACACATAAGTCGCCGGTGGAACCACTGTAGCACAGCTCATGTAGTTAACACAAGCTAGTGAAATATCTGCCTTTCTCACTGAATCAGTAAAGGTCGATGTCTGAAAATGCAGAAGAAATTTCTCCTTGAAATGGTTCCAATCATAGAACTTGTTATTGCAAAATAACCAATTGAACCACGCGAGGGCAACGCCTTCTAGGTAGAAGGAAGGAAGAGGCAGTCAATCTTTCTTGGAGAAGCCAAGGAATGTGAAGTATAACTCGGCTCAAAAAATCCAGCTCCCCGGGTTGTTGTTGCCACTGAATCTAGGAAGAAACATAGCCGTCGTTAGAGTCCGGTAGATGAAAGAATCAATGTAACAAACCAGTTATTCAACACTTCTATTACTTCAACCGCGAAAGGGGATTACAACTCAACTCAAAACTATTACAGGAATTAGATATGCTAAACAGAAATACAAATAATAGAGAAGAAGGGATGAGAAGCTCAGACTAAGAATGGGTATGAGAGGATAGAGAAAACTCGAAAACTCGAGAAGGAAGATGAGGAGAAACAGACATTTTACTCTAACAATATGCATAACCCCAAATCACAGACCATCGACCCTTATAATAGAACTAGAGTCGTTAAAATGGGCTTGGCCCGTGAGGCCAACCCAACCCAGCCCGCTACTTGGGTAGGGTTGAGTTAGTATTTTTTGAGCCCATTTAAAACTTAGACTTATAAGCCCGGCCCAAGTCAACCCGCTGGCCCTTGAGGCTTGACCGAAGCTGGGCCTGGGCCGGCCGGTGGGCCAAAAATTAATTAAATTCAAATTAATTATCTATTAAATAATTAATATTTAAAAAAGTAAAAACTAAAAAAACTATTAACTATAATCTTCATTCCTCAATCCTAGATTGCTCATTTGCCCTTTCATATCAACTAGAATTATAATTTTTGACATGCATGTAATATGACAAAATTAGTTTTTCTTTTCCTTAATTAATAACGTACTCGAAAAGTTTTAAGTGGCCAATAATAATCTTTTTTCAAAAAAAAAATATTACTTCAAATGACCAATGATCAGTTTGGATTACTTTAATATATTATTACTCCCTCTGTTCCTCGTCAATGACCAACTAGAGATATTAATCATGTCGATTTCTCTATAAAAAGAATTTTTTTTAAATCCTTAAATATTATTTCGTGACATAGTCGATTAATCATGTAAACAACTTCTATTTGCTTAGGGCGTACAAAAAGCTTGATATTTGACGAGGAATCTCGTAATTGAAATGCAAATTCTCTATACCTCGTCAAATATCAAGCTTTTTGTACGCCCTAAGCAAACAGAAGTTGTTTACATGATTAATCGACTATGTTACGAAATAATATTTAAGGATTTAAAAAAAATTCTTTTTTCTAAAAAAAAATTGAAGGGCCGGCCCGCCCTGCCCGCGGCCCTCTTAGGGCTGGGTAAGGCTAGCCATTTTAAGGCCCATTCATATGGCGTGTCGGCCTGTCCTAGCCCACCAAATTTAAAAGCCCATGAGACTTGGGCTGGGCTGGGCTAGGCTGGCCCGTTTTGACAGCTCTAAATTGAACTATTCTTACACCTACTACTCAACCAGGATCCCAAATTAACCTGGCCCTGTTGCTTGTTCTTGGCCCAATAACTCTAGTTAACCCAATAGCTACTTGTGTGAGATTGGGCTGGTGTTGATGCAAAACTCGCCATTTTCTCTGCTTTGCTCGCTTTGCTCACAGGTACAATGATCTCCGAATGGAAATGAATTTTTATTTTTATTTTTTAATTTGCTTATTAGTAGTAATTGTTTTATTTTGAGTTTGAGTTCTATATATGCAGTGAGCATAATGTTTTTACCTAGCCAAATAATTACAAAATAAATCTCTTAATAAGGATTAGTTGTACTCATAGTGTAAATAAAGATATATACTGTAATATATATAACATAAATCCTTTTATTTTTGCGATGTTATTTAAGGTATGGGAAGAGGTACGAGTCAGTTGAGGAGATAAAGCAAAGGTTCAAGGTATTCTTGGACAATTTGAAGATGATTCGATCGCATAATAAGAAAGGACTATCATACAAACTCGGTGTCAATGGTATAATTTATCATTTTTTTTCTTAAATATGAGACATACACTACTAAATATATAATCCGGCGACTACATTTTTCACGTAACATTATCAAACCAATTGCTCTTTGAGAAATCTATTATTTACCAAGATATATTAATGATAATTGAATCAAATAGTGATGAATAATTTAAGTACTCAATTAAAAATCAATTATTTTTAACATGAAATAAAGTCTTGTACTTAGCAAAAGAAAATTACCAATCAAACTAGAATGTAAAGACAAAAAATTAGATTATTGTAATAGCAAAGAACTAGACTAAAAATATAAACGACTAATATGTACCATAACATTTTAGAAACTTTATATAAGAATATACATATATATAGGTGTAATAATAATTTAAATAGTTACTTCTATAGTCGGTTTGGTTCGGTTATGTTTTTATTAAAACCAAAACAAAACCAAACCTAAAAAGTATTGGTATTTTTGGTCGATTTGGTTCGATTTTTCGGGTTTTTATGAACACCCCTATGTGTGGCTAGTGGGTTTCCAATCAAAAAGGCTTTTCTTTTAGCACAATTCAAAAGCTTTTCTCATTAAAACTAATCTTTCTTAAAGACTTGAAAAGAAATCTAAATTGAATTCTTATTTCTTCTGTATTCATTCATATATGGACATAAAACCAAAATCAGAGTACATGGAAAATATATAAGCATTGAACTGCCCAAATGAAAAAGTTTTTGCAACTTAATCTAGTTGTGCATAGATTCAACATCAAAAAGTAAATAAATAAGTATGCATTTTATGCTTGTAAGTTCTACTATATATTGCTCAAAACTGTTCTGCCACCACAAAGGGCAATCTCAAGCTCACTTACGCCGTTCTGCCGGAGAGGGTATATCATATATGCACTCAGAACTCCTCTATAACTATTTCTGGAGTTACTGATCATTAGAGAACTACTTTGTGTTTCATTATGTTATAAACATAGAAATACTAATAAATAGGGGTCCTACAACAATAAATAGAATCCTCATAAAAAATACTACAAGATCGAGTACAAGCAATTTCATGTCTGGTAAAAATCTTGGCTAATTGATCGAAATTTGTAGCTCCAGTAGACTAGCGAGCATGTACTGAGTTAATGTACAATTGGTTGCAAAAAGAAGTTTTTCTTTCCTAACTCCAAATTTCCAATCTCATAATTATAGAAAGACTGGAGGGAAGCTGGGATAATCGGAGAATTTACGGAGGAAATCGGGTTTTAAATTCCCAGAAACCGCACGATTATATAGCCAAAGGGAATAGGCCGCGCCTAAAATCATCCCAAGCCCTGCTAATGTTGTCAGCCCAGTCAAGAATCAGGGCAAGTGTGGATCTTGCTGGACATTCAGGTGAGAATTAGTTAGAATCACATCATTGGACTTTTAAAATTGTAAGTCCTGAAATTGCACTCTTAAGCTGAAATAATGGAAAAGGAATATGTCGATTTGACAGCACTACTGGTGCACTAGAAGCAGCATATAGCCAAGCATTTGGGAAGGGAATCTCTCTATCTGAGCAGCAGCTTGTGGACTGTGCTGGAGCTTTTAATAACTTTGACTGCAATGGGGGACTCCCATCACAAGCCTTTGAGTACATTAAATCCAATGGCAACTTCTGCATGAGTTGTTCCTTTATGATTTGCAATTTTTGAATGTGTTGGCTTGCTGCTACTCTACACTTTTCATCCCTCTTGTCATCTCCCCTAACTTCTATGAGTGTCTACCGATTAATTGTGACACCGCTTACGAAAGCCATTGCCTATTAATACATTGGAAAAATGTGTATCTTTTTCATTTCAAATTCATTTCTTCGTCATTGAGCATTATATTTAGGGATATGGTCTGGTACTTCAGTTAGAGTGATCTAAAACTCTCTTTCCCTCCACGCGTCTTTCTTTCTCTAGGCTGGACAGGAATCTTTCAGATCCATCACCAGGTCATATTACAGGGGAGGTGCTGGCGCGCTTCTGGTTTATGACATCACCACACATTCTTTGAACAATCTAGTCATTTATCTTTGGAGAAACTTGATGTAAGAGAAGATTTTCTGCCTTTTTATGTCAAGTCCTCTTCAGTTTATTGTAGAGGCAAACGTAGTCTGACATGTCAAGCAGGGGTGATCATATTAAATACTACTAATTGACGATTCCACTTCCCTTCAAGTAATAAATATGCAGAAATCAGATGACATGTAAAAGCTTATCGTATTCTAGTACATCTCATGGAGTAAACCTGGAATATCTTATAATTTGCTGTTGCAACATTGGTTCTTGTTAAGGCAAATCATCCCCCAATTGGCTGTTGTTTACCTGAAAGTGACACAAGCAACTTAAGAATTTTTGAGTTGTACATGAAAACCATGATGTGTGTTATTGGTGTATTCTGTGCAGACTTAGCAGATTGTAATAAGAGAAGTTTGTTTGAGATTTTCCTCATACTCAATATTGGATTGTTGGAGTATAATTAACAAGTTGGATAACTGGACAGGGAAATTTTCCATCAAATTAAAATGATGTATTCTAATCAAATAATGAGGTTTATTGATAACGTCAATGTGATGATTCAGAGCACTCAATATATCAGTTCCTTTATGATCACATTTACGCAATGATTGTCTCCAATGGTTCTAGTATTTCCTTGTGATATTCATTTCTAGTAGGAGTATGATTTTTCATTAGCATTTTGTTAAAGCTAGTAATCGTTCTGTTGTCTAGGAGAGAGACTTTTAATCATCTAGCCAGCTGGCTTGAAGATAAATCCAAATATGACCATAATGCTAGTAGGAAATAAGAGTGATATGTCACACCGTAGAGCTGTCAGAGGGAGAACAATTTGCAAAAGAAAATGGGCTTTTGTTTCTTGAGGCATCTGCTAGAACAGCTCAGAATAATACATATTAGCCAGAGCCTATGGCATCTCTGATGACTGATCTACAAGCTCAAATTCCATTGAAGCTTGTTTATAAACTAATGCAATGAATTGCCAGGCCTTTATAATTATACAGACTGCTGCTGATTCTTCAGAAGATCCAAGAAGGTGTTTTTGATGTCATTTTCATGGTTACTGATTTCATGGGCATCTCTTTGCGAGTATTAAAATAGGATAACATCTTTTGTTTGCACTTTGCAAGCTTGGATATTGCCAGCTAAAATGATGACTTCCTATAAATGGAAGGGTAAGTTTTGGTAGTCATGTGTCAGTTGTTTCCGATCTTGACACAGTTATCCTTTTTTTTTTTTTTTTCCTTTCTCTGGGATGAACTTTATCATTGGTGCATTGTCTAACATATCTCACTTCCTACTCTTGCAGTCATCTGGAATCAAGGTTGGGTATGGACGTACAACTGGTCCACGGGTTGCTCAAAGAGGTGGATGCTGCGGTCTAAGTTGTAATGATACTGATAAACTTGCTTTTGTCCTCACAACACTTGTACAGCTCAAATTCAGTTCCTCATCTCTATGACTCAATTTACGCGTGTTGAATTGTGTTATACTGTTACATACAGCTCCTTTGGTTTTGAGTAGAGCATCTCGTCATCTACGAATTTATTATTTGTAGTGCTTAAATTAATGTTACCATCTAACAATCTTGCTGTTTATCACTTGTGAGAGGAGACATACTCTTCTTCCGAGCCTTTAAAACTGGTGGTTACAGTCTTGCAGAGCTTGGTTAACTTGAGAAGGGTTGATTTCCAATTACAAACTAAGAGCAATGGAATTAACTTCATCCTTGTGTTATTTCAAGGCTGCAGAATTCTTCTTCCATGTCTAAACTTTGTATTTTAAAAAGCACATGTACATGAACATGACCTTTGGGATAGGTTGACGCTACTGTTTAGAAGATAAAGGATAGCGAACCCAGTTGCCAAATATTTTAGGAACCAGTTGCCTAACCTTGTACTATCACCCTATCTAGTCTGACCTTACCATTTGCAGACAATGCGAAAATCAAAATCAGCACCATCATCTTGACCAAGGAAATAAAACAAGTTTATTTCCTTTCAGATTTTCTATTCTCAAAACTGCATCGGAGAATGAAATCAAAACATAATTACATCATGAAGGTGTCTTAATTACTAAAACCACCTACTAGATAAACACACCTGAGCCCCTTCTAACCCTGAAAACCCCCTCAAGTTGAACATTAGTTGCTTATAAAATAATAAATTAATCAACATTTCAATGAATTTCTAGAAAGTGATATTCTTGAATTTCAACTTTTGGCATTATACTTTGCAATAAAGTCTATGCCAAAAGTTTCAAAGCACTCTTTCTCCTCAGCAGCCAGCGCACAAAAAGATTGTCCTTTCCGCCACGCTATTGAAGTCAAGCATTAAACAGGTGCCGATTAAAGGATCTAAGATATGGATTTCTTTAACTCGAAAAGTAAACAGGCTTGAATTCTTTAAACCGGAGGCCGAGCCGAGTCATCTGTCAGCAAACCGGGTTCATCACCTTTTGGCTCTAAGCATTTGAACGACGGCATTTTGACTGCCATTTTCACACTGCGTGATGTGGAGCCCTCTTCAATATCAAGCCCTACTTTTGGCGACTTAATCGATGGACCTCTAGTAAAGAACGGTGGTGCAATCTTGAAAACCCACCGGTCCGACTTTGCTTCCTGGTCGAACCGGTCAATTCTCCTGAAAGACCTCGCACCAATATTGCTTCCCTCTCCGGTTCTGTTCCCTGTTCTAGTGCTACCATATCTTGGTATTGTGACTGCACAACTCTTTGTCCGGTTCAGTAGTGCCCTGCTCATCACCTCTTTTCTAACATTCTCCGGTAATCTGAGAGTGTACCGGTCCAAATTCTCCCCCGGTACCACTAACGCGTGGCCGGTCGAATGTGACCTGAACCTGTTTAACATCCTTGGGCTCTTTATAGAAAAAGACCTCAGCGGCCGGTTCGGCACGTTGAAACTTAAAGTTCGATTAGCTTTCGGTTTTACAGTAGAGGTCTCCTCTTGCTGTAGCATACAATTTTCATCACTCTCTACTTGTATTGAAACCTCGTTATTTTGCTGCAAATTCTCTGTCCCTACTTGATCAGGGTTTGGTACCTCAGCGGCTTGAACCGGCGGTTCATCAGGTTGAGGAGTACTAAGGTCAGCTCGGCAAACCGGGCAAGTAACATGAGACTTGAGCCAAGCATCGATACATTCAGGGTGGAAAACGTGATCACACTTTGGGATCAAACGCAGCGTTTCGTCGTCTTCAAACTCGTTCAAACACACAGCACATTCCAAAGCTCCTTTACCGATATGATGATCCTTTACTTCGGCGTAGGTAAAAGTGGGGAAAGTCTCTATGACCAAATTATCGAGTCCACGTGTGGCAGCAGCAGCACTACGGCGGCGCATGGAAAGTGTTTGACGGATGGTGTTACCGTTAGCGGCGCTGCGGTTGCGGATGTAAATTGAGAAAAATGCAATGAAAAACAGTGCAGCTATGAGAACCACTATAATAACGGCCATTGCTGGGCTGACAGTTGGATACCGGAACCGATTGTCCGGTCCAGAAGAAGAATCTGATGGCTGCGCCGCCGCATTTGGAATCATTGGACATGATAATACGAACAGGAGGATCAGGAGATGAATATTGGGAAGAGAGACGAGCCCATCTTGACTTTTAAAGCTAAACATGGCTCATATAATGCAATTCAATGTAAAATTTCGTTCCCTCTGTTTTTTAGTCGGGTGGAGAAGGCGATGTAATGAACTTTAGGGAGTTAATTATTTTGGGTTTATATATAAATCGACAGAGAGAGATGGAATAAAGACTTTTAATTGATGTGGAAAAGTCAGTTGTATTATTTGAACAAGGAAAAGAAAGTTTGACTTTTACGGAGGGGATTACAAGGCAGCTTCTATTCGGTTGATCTTAATTAATCACAATTTTTCGTTTGTTTGTGTTTAATTAATTAATTTAAAAAATATTTTTTAACAATAATTAGTATTTAGTTAAATTTTTAAAAACTTTTCAGAAAAGTATTTTTGGAAAGCTACATTTCTCTGCTTCTCAAAAAATATTTTTATTTCTCCTCAAAAATACTTTTTTTTTACTTCTAAAAACTTGACAAAACAATTCAATTTTTGGCCAAAAAAATATACTTGCGGAAAAAAATTGGCCGAACACGCTATAAATTAAACTATAGGTAGAAGAGAAGACTGGCTGCTGAGAATTAAGATGTTCTAGAACTTACACACTTTTGGTCATAATGGGTGGCTTCCACGTGGACTTGGAGAATTTTAATAAGGTTAGTAAAGTAGTTTATTTTTTAATTCATTGTTTGGAAGAAATATATTTGCTTTATAGTGACTTAACATTAGGGGTGAGGTTCTATTCGATAGTTTACTTTTCGAAAATGTTGTACCAAACTAATTTTTGATTATTCATGGGATATATAATGAAAAATTAATCTTTTCCAAATTATTCCAATTGTTTGATCAGTATTAATTCTAAGTGTGATTCGATTATTTATAAGTATTTTATTTTCAGAAGAAGAAAAGGATTTATGTACGTTCCCTATATTTTTCGTTAAGTTTTAATTGACTCTATGTTTAACATTGTCCACATTAACTTAATTGACTCAATGTTTAACATTGTCCACATTAATTATGAGATGTTAGTTTTCTTTACTGTGTGTCACACGTGTATTCCATGCTATAACTATAACTTTCTTAAAATTATATAAATAATCTTAAAATAAGTGTGCGATGAGTTCTACAAAATTACATAGGAGAAAGGACAGGCTCAAACTGAATATATCAAATATTCAACTTAACAGTTTGATATTTAAAAACATATAGTTTCAATTTGAATATGAGGAATATCAACATGCCTTCACTAGGATGGCTAATAGATCATGTCGATTTCATGATATATGCCTACAAAAAAGTAGTAGTTGCAAGATACTTAATAGTTACTAACATCAAAAAATTCAATTTATATGTATAAATTATAGTTGCATGTAATTCCAACTTATGAGTCCTTTTAACACAAGAATATTACTTGATTGTATATATACAATCAACTAGCCGAGGGTTATCGAGAACAGTCTCTCTATCCTTCCAGGAGTAAGGGTAAGGCTACGTACATCTTACCCTCCCCATACCCCACTTGTGATAAACTACTGGGTAAAAAAAATGTATCACTCTGCTATTACTTACAATTAGAATAACGTCAAAATATAAAACTGTATGAGTGGACCAATAATGCAGAGAAAATTAGGAGATTTACAAGTAGAAAAAGAAATTTTAGCATTCTTCCTGACCAAAAAAGAGGAATGGCACAAGGCACCAAATTAGGTAAAGTCAAAGTCCCAGGGGCAACATTTTGCTATAGAATTAGGAAGAATATGATGGCTGTTTAATACTTTTGGATAGATTTCCACCGAATTTTGACATCATTGTTCATTTCTCAGCCAAGTGAATAATCTACTACGTCTTGATTATGAGCATGCACCACTACTGAAAGATTCCGAACAGCTGCTATGTAATACCATGAATAAGAACAATAGTTGTTGACCAGGTAAAAGAAAAGCATAGATGAACCAAAAACTTCTCTCTGACAACACATCGAATCAGTTGTTACCAGTTAGAGCTAACTGTAATGATCCATGAGAAATACAATAATTGATTTTAATTAGATGAGTGGTTCTACATATATAAACAACAAATATATTTAATATGACATCTAAAATTAACCGCACATAAAGACAAAATTTTGTTCAAGGTTCAACTATCCTTCCAACATCTAATAACAGCCTAGGTGAAATTCTTAGAAAACCTGGAAGATTAATGTGCCCTCGAAAAAATTAACACGCGAAACTTTCTGAATCTGTTTGCACGCACAATCGCTCTAATCATTGACCACCAAATACCTGTAAAAGGTGAAGAGCAAATTCCATCAAAAAGTAAGCAAGTTTTCAGCAAGAGGTGATTCGGGTTTTTTTTGAGGTTAAGGTAGCAAGAGGTGATCGGGGTAGAAAGGTGGGAAGGGGACTTACTCCGGCCAAAATGTCCTTAGACAGCCTTGGCTTGATTTTCCCAGCTTCATTTGCCACAGGTTTTTTCTGTGGAAATTGCCGTATCACCTTTGACTCAAACTGTTCACTTGGGAGATTAGAAATTTCCCCAGATTCTTGTTGGACCTTTTGCCTCTGAAAAGATGCACAGTTGAAAGTATAGGATCATATTACTCAACCATGAAAGACAAATAGCATAAGGTACATAAAACTGAGTGGTCGAATACCAATGCTAAAACAGAGCACAAGCCTATAAGTAAATTAGTGAATACTATTCGGAGCGTGGAGAAGATGGTAACAGTTGCTTCTCCATTCCCTCTCTTTTCCGCCCACTAATACATATCCTTACTACCTTTTGTTTTGACAAAAGAAACTTCTAAAGACCTATTGATATCTTAGCAATCTACACTATAAGCTGTTGATGAAAACCTTACAGAACAAAAGGACCGATAAAGGTTTAGAAAAATGGGCCCACAGCGTGATTGCCTCAAATTCTAGCAACTATTTTAACTTTAAAGTTAAACATACAATGAAAACTTAAGAATGAAACTCAAGAGGAAGGCAGACTGAGATGATAAATACGAAATTCAATCAAGGGAGTTCAAAACCCCACTCCAAATGAATTCATTAAAATGACTCACTGACCTTCTTTATTCGATCTTCAATAGAACTTAGAGCACGGGACTTATCAACTTGTGTAAGGTAGAAATCACGCTCCCTTGTAGCAGCAGAATGCTCCAAAGCTAGTTTCTGCTCATGAACTGCATGCCTTTTTGCTGCAAAAATATTTGAAACATCAGCTAAGTTGTGAAAAGAGATTAAAGGATGCAGCATTACCAGATAAATTAAAAACAGCATCATACCAATTTCATCAGTAATATCATCCCATTTGATTTTAGACAAGTACTTGATATTCCAAATGTCATAATAGAATGCTGATCTCTTCCTTCCACCTATAGGAGCAGAAAATTTGGCAGTAAAGAAAATAACATTTATGGCCACTGAAAATACAAGAAAAGCATAAGTTGAAAGCTGATCTGAAGAACATAAACAAGGATAATGTTGAGACACAAATGGAAAAAGCAGCAAATCCACATTAGTTTACTTGTAATAGAAGGCAATCTTTTGGCCAACGTATGATTAATTGGTGCTTCCCCTCAGAAATGTGTAAAAAACAAGCTCATGTAACGAGTCAATACTCGGAAAGAAATAATGCCAAACTTCCTCCAACATTCACGATGTTACCCTATGGACCAAACGAAAAGAATCAAGATATCGCGTTATCGTACCTATTTGTTGGCCATTTAACATATTTGCAACCCTCTTGGCAACACTCTTTTTCATAAATTCAACCCACCTACATATATAGATGATAGTTTAATGACTTTCGGTAACAAATATCATAATCTTGCAGATGCAAGATGCAGTATTCATCATTTTAATGAAGGATAAATAAGAGATAAGCTGATATCTTAATCAAAGAAACCTCAATATGGAGCATACCCTTCTGAAAATGCTTGCCCTCGGAATCCACCTGCCCGTTTCCGATTCATTTGAGCAGCAGCAGCTGGAAGCAAGGTAAATTAATATGGACAACTAAGCAGAGGGAAGGGGAAAACTGCTGCATAATGAAGCATTTAACCAATAATGAAGATATTAGAGCATAAACAAGGAACTCAACCAACCTTCAGGTACAAGATAAATCCTCTGAATTTCTCCAAACTGAGAAAGAACCTGACGAAGTTTCACGTGGTCCATACGAGGCGGTACTCTACGCACGTGACAAACTCCACGCTTTTCACCCTTCACAGCTTCTTTAAGTGACTTTTTCTTCTTTTTAACTTTTCGTACTTCTGTTTTAGCTTCATCTTCCCTCTGATCGTCTGCACATGCTGGACTTGTCTTTTCAACCTCCAATTCCTCTTCACCCATTTACTGACAAATGACACCACTGCAGGGGGGGAAATATGGTTTGAGTAACAGATAAACTTCTGCTACATCGACAAAGCTACAAGTATAATTCCAATGTATTCAAGAGGCATACCAGCAGGTTAGTAGATTACCCTACCCCCCCCCCCCTCTCTCTCTACCTTAAGGACAGCTAGAAGAGATTGACAACCAATGAGCTGGACAATGAAGTTCCAAAATGTGACACAAGGAAAATGACCCAAACAAAGAAACGGGCCTTGTGATCTTTCTAGCAAAAGAAACTAAGGGCAGATAAGATATTTTTTAGAATGAGCCAGGTGAGACTTTTACATAAACATGTATATTGTTAGACCAGCGATTATTACCTCTTCTGTGGCAATGTGATTGGGTGAATGGATGATATCAGTTCAGGATTTGTAACTTATAAATGTGATAGATAGAAATCAAAGAGAAAGCAAGGGTTCTTTTCTTTTTCATGGTAGGGAAATATCCATGGTTTCCCTGAAGACTCCACTCGGCAACACAATTTGAAAAGCCCAAAATCGAAATCCAAACTGTCAGCAACTCAGCAGCAAATGGTGGAAGACAGCCTAGCCTTGTTATTATGGATTTTGGTACTTTTGATTTTGTAGGCTGAACAGTGACTATGACCAACGGGCTAAGGATAATTGGGTTAACATGTAATTAGGTCATGAATGCGCTAAAGCTAAGGTTCATTGTGTAAATTCTTAATTTCGGTTTTCAGTTAACCAAAAATTTCTAATTCCAAAAACTGAAAACGAACTGATTAACTTAAAAAATAATATATCAAGACGAGAACCAAAAAACCGAAAATTTCAGTTCGATTGAGTTTTCAGTTTTCACCGATTTATGCTCACCCCTAACTGAAGCCAATCTACAATAGGTCTATGTCGAGAAGCTTTATTTAGTTCAACCGAAAATCGAGACATCTTGGGATTTCAATCTTAATTTCAGAAATAATAGAGAACACGCAAATTGAAAAGAAAAAAAAAAGAGCAGATTAACTGATCGTACTCGCAACCAATAATTAAAGCCTGCTTACAGCGAAAAGGTATATTGGAAAAGACCTAGATGGAGAAACCGAAATTGTACAGCAAAAGAGCTGTAGTGAAGAAGCTTGTAGCGAGCTGTGCTTTTTTACACAAAAAGCATTAAAATCAGGAAAGATAGAAAGATTAAGACAACGGGAACGTACAAGTAGATTCCGCCGATGAGGAAGAGCAACTTTCGCCATCGGAGAGGAAGATGATGGAGGCGCACCTTCGGGGACGACACTCAGACTGGCGGGATGAGAAAGTTTCTGGAATATCATGGGCCAATCCCTTATATTTATTTCACCTGAAAGACTAGCAGTAATTTGGGCTTGTGAGTTTTAAATCAGGAACAAGACTTTAAGTCTAAGAGGTCCAATATTAAATCCCTATTTCTTGGGATCTTTACACAAATAGCTGGCCATATTCATTGTTTACTTTTCTAGCTATGAACATGGATTATACATTGAATATACATAATTATACATATATAATACATAAATTATACATATATTATACTTTCATCGGCTATTTTAATTGAAGTGATTGGGCGAGCGGTTATTTGGATTAATTCTTCCCATTTTATTTCTTCTAACTTCTTAAAAGGAAACGTAACGGGAATACTCATGTGGCAAAAGATAATTACCCAAAAATACTTATTTGAAAAAGTTACAACAATTCATATATATTTAGGTATGTACGTTGTATACTTTCCCATTCATATGTTGTATACATCACCACTATATAACAGTAAGATTCAACTATTATATTTTCGTCTTTCGGGGTATACAATTCATATTATTATATATAGCGTACAAAACTATGTTGTGTAATTTTTAATAGACGAATTTTGTAAATGGGTAGAGGCGGATAATTTTTTGGGATTTTTACACATATAGCAGGCCAGATTAATTGTTTACTTTTTCTAGCCATATACATAAATTATACATTGATTATACACAATTATACATATATAATACATAAATTATACATTCACCGGCTATTTTTAGTTTAAGTGGTAGGATGAGCGGCTATTTGGGTTAATTCTTCTAATTTTTTTACCCGACCTGGATAATCCTGTAGAAATCTCCTCTCAAAACCGATCAACATATAAGCTTGATTATATGCTTCCCTTAATAATAAACTAACAAGCAACTAAAGTGACAAAGAAACACGAAATTTGGTATTTGAATTTGAGTCGTGTATTCTCATTTAAAGGGAAAAGAAAATGTCACATTAACAAATCTCTATTTAGTGGACACAAGAATGAAATTTCAGGACAGTTAGAAACAAAACGCGAAAAAAACAGTGAAGAATACCGCTTAAATCCAAGCATATGTTATGGTAATATGAAATAAAGTAAAATAAGAGGAATTTAGAGAGATAATACTAGATATTTTCTTGATGGTGTTATCCAAACGAGTAGAGAATCTCCTATTTATAAGAAAGTTGCTTGGTAACCAAGTAACTAGTTTTGGTGGCCAAGTAACAAATCTTGGTGAGCAAGTATCTAATCTTAGTGACCAAGTAACTAGACTGGTTTATGACTAACTAACTTGCTCCCAAGTAATTTCATAATACATGGACATTCACTCTTAATATTATTTACAACACTCCCCTTGAATGTCCATTATTAGATAATGTGACTCGTTAAAACCTTACTAGGAAAAAATTCAATGGGAAAAAATTATAGTGAAGGAAAAAGAGTACACATGTTTAATAATATGATTTTTGGTTGCCTCGTTAAAAACCTTACAAGGAAAACCCAATGGGACAAAACCTTGTAAGGGAAAAAGAGTACAACACGTATTAACTCCCCCTGATGAGAGTATCAATTCACATCCTTGAGCCTGTGCATCCCAATTTTGTACACTAGTTTCTTAAAGGTTGACGCCAGTAGGGATTTGGTGAACATATTAGCCATATTATCACTTGAACGAATCTGTTGCACATTGATATCACCATTCTTTTGAAGATCATGTGTGAAAAATAACTTTGGTAAAATGTGATTTGTCCTATCTCATTTTATGAATCCTCCTTTCAATTGGGCTATGCATGATGCATTGGCTTCATACAAAATCGTAGATATTTTGTCACACTTCAAACAACATTTATCTCTAATAAGATGTATTATAGACCTCAACCATACACATTCTCGACTTACTTCATGAATAGCAATTATCTAAGCATGATTAAATGAAGTAGCCACGATTGATTGCTTAGTCGATCGCCAAGAGATCAGTGCCTCCACATGTACATAGCATGTTTGAGATCGAGCCTTGTGTGAGTCAGATAAATACCCAGCATCGGCATAACCAACAAGATTGGGACTGCAATTATTGCCATAAAATAAGCCTATCGATTGTCCCTTTTAGATACTGCAATATGTGTTTTATTCCATTCCAATGTCTCCTTGTAGAAGCAGAGCTATATCTTGCTAAGACATTAACTGAAAAAGTAAAGTCAGGCCTTGTAGTGTTAGTAAGATACATTACTGCACCAATTGCACTAAGTGTTACGCGGCGCCTTCCTGAAGTTCCTTGGAAGGGCGACGTAAGGCTAAGCAACCGATGTCAGTGCGATTGATGTCCGCCAACTGAGGTCCCCTCCGTACGCTAGACTAGATTGTCAGTGCCGTACGGGAAAACCAATATCGTGATCAATTGAAAGAGAGAGCAGAAAAGAGAATTGAGAATGAAAGAAAGCTTGATTGCATTGAATGAAAGCTATTACAGAAAAACAACACGGTGTCGGGGGGAGAGACACCAGTACAGAGAATTGTTTGCTTGCTTGAAAGTTTGATTGCTTGGTCCCCCTTAATAAGGCTCTTCACCAAGGGCTTGGTCCCCCTTAATAAGGTAATCATCAATCAGGCTCTTGTAGGCTTTGAGGTTTGTTCCCCTCTCCCAAGTATTCTCCTCTGCATCACATCCCTGCCATTTCACCAAGAACTCTTGTTGATCTTTTCTTGAGGCGTGAATCACTCAATCATCAAGAATAGCTTCAGCACGCCTTTTCCCGGTTGAATTGGGACCTCGAATACTTAGTATTGTGAGTTGGCTTCGTGAAGGATCCTTCATGTCTTCCCGAAAAGGTTTCAGGAGACTGACATGGAAAACAAGATGGATTTTCCACCAAGCTTGGGTATCCACCCGATATGCAACTTTCCAAAATGCGTCTTTCAATGGACAAGGGTCCAATATATTTTTGCAATAGGCGAGGGTCATGGACCCCTGCAAACAAGTACCGCTTTGGGATTTTGACCATCACTTTGTCTCCCACTTGGTATTCAACAAAGCGGCGATTCTGATCAACATGCCTCTTCATCCGCTTTTGGGCTTTGACAAGATAGCTTCGCACTATCTCCAAATTTTGCTTCCATTCTTTTGAGAAGCTAGCAGCCCGAGGAGATTTTGACGTTTGGTGCGTTCACTGTGTGGGAGTAGCGATTGTTGTCCGGTAACAATTTCAAAAGCGCTTTTGTTGGTACTTGAGCTCTTTTGTGAATTGAAACACAGTTGAGCAGCATCCAGAAGCTTCACCCAGTTCTTCTGCGATCCAGTCACAAAGTGCCGGAGATATTTCTCTAGCATGCCATTGAATCGCTTCGTCTGGCCATCAGATTGCGGATGAAAACTTGAGCTATGACTCAATTTTGACCCGAGACACTTAAAGAGTTGGGTCCAAAAATTGCTAGTGAAGCGTGAGTCGCGATCACTAACAATGTCTTTAGGTAGGCCCCAATATTTGACAACATGAGAGAAGAATAGTCGAGCTGTATCTTCTGCTGATATATATTGTGGGGCTGCTATAAAGGTAGCATACTTGGAAAACCGATCCACCACAACCAAGATAGTTGTGAGATCTCCGACCTTGGGCAATCCGGTGATGAAGTCCAGGGAAACGCTTTCCCAAGGTCTTTTTGGTACAGCTAGTGGTTCCAAGAGCCCTGCCTGCGTCAAGCGGTCTGACTTATCTTTTTGGCATACTAGACAAGTCTTCACATACTGAGCGACGTCATCGACCATTTGAGGCCAATAATATGCACGGCGAAGTAATGCCATGGTGCGTTCCTCGCCGGGATGACCGGCCCACAAAGTATCGTGGCATTCTGCAAGAAGAGTCCGTCGCAGATCTCCTCCTTTAGGAACATAAAGTCGGTTCCCTTTCACCTTCAGGAACCCATCTTCGGTGTAGAACTGGCGAGTCTTGCCCTGTCCTACCAAATCAACCAAATACTGTGCAGCAGGATCCTTGATGAGTAGATCCTGTATCTGGTCTTTTATGGTGGTGGTTACTTCGCTTCCCTTTAGGGCGGCGAGAACACACATCGATGCTAGATCAGCTCTCCGACTGAGTGCATCAGCAACATGATTGGTCTTTCCACTTCGGTACTCCAGGTTGAAGTGAAATTCCGCTAGGAGTTCCTGCCACCTAGCCTGTCGTCCATTCAGCTTTGGCTGGGTCATGAAATGGCTAACGGCTGTATTGTCTGTCTTGACCACGAATGGGGCTCCCAGTAGATAATGCCTCCAAAGGCGTAAGCAATGAACGACAGCCAATAATTCTTTCTCATGGGCGGCATAGCGTCGCTCTGCATCCTTCAGTTTCCGGCTCTCGTACGCTACGGGATGCCCTTCTTGTAGCAATACTCCACCAAGTGCATAGTCGGAGGCATCCGTTTGCACTTCGAATGGCTTGGCCAAGTCAGGGAGGGCCAAGACTGGGCTACTGGACATAGCCATCTTCAATGCGTCGAAGGCCTTTGCCCGCTTGGGGCCCCAATCCCACGGGGTGGCCTTCTTGAGAAGTTCTGTCAGCGGCACTGCAATGAGGGAGTAACTTTTCACAAACCGCCGATAGAAGTTGCATAGGCCAAGGAACGACCTCAAGGCATGTATATCCTTAGGAGGCGGCCATTCTGTAATGGCCTGAATCTTCTGCTGGTCCATCTTGATCCTCCCTTCCTCGATGACATGTCCGAGGAAGTCAATTTGTTTCTGAGCAAAGGAGCACTTGGATAGCTTCGCATATAGTTCGTGCTCCCGCAATCGGGCTAGGACCTTCCGCAAATGCTCCAGGTGTTCTTCTAGTGTCTGGCTATATACCACAATGTCATCCAAATAAACCACGACGAATTCGTCAATGTATTCTCGGAAGACTTGGTTCATCAAGGTGCAAAATGTGGCTGGCGCGTTAGTCAGGCCAAAGGGCATAACCAGGAAGTCGTACGACCCATATCTTGTCACACAGGTCGTCTTGTGCTCATCACCATCGGCAATCCGAACTTGCCAATAACCTGTCCTCAGGTCTATTTTGGTGAATACCGTCGCACCACCCAGTCTATCAAACAAGTCTGCCATTAGCGGAATAGGGTACTTGTTTTTCACGGTGATTTTGTTTAGAGCCCGGTAATCCACGCAGAGTCGCAAACTACCATCATGTTTCTTTTGGAATAGCACAGGGGACCCGTATGGGGACTTAGAGGGCACAATGATCCCTGTGTCTAGCATTTCCGTCAATTGTCTCCGAAGCTCGGCGAGTTCGGGTTGTGACATTCTGTATGGCGCCCGGGCAGGTGGCTTCGCACCCGGCACCAACTCAATCTCATGGTCCACAGTTCGCCTAGGCGGAAGACGCTTTGGCATGTCTTGTGGCATGATGTCTTCAAATTCCAGAAGTAACTCCTTCACGGGTGCAGGAATGGGACCCGAGGAGCGTTCTATATCTTCCATGCAGAGGGTAGCCAGGAACGTGGGTTCATGTCTTTTTACCCCCTTCTTCAACTGCAAGGCCGAGATGTTCTCGGCTGCCATCTTCATGGGAATGCACGGAATAATGCAGGGCTTGGCCCCATTTGCCCCCATCATCAGCAGCATGTCTGCATACGGTGCGGGCATGGTATTGGTCTGTCTCAGGAATTCCAACCCCACGATTAACTCAAAGTCATCTATGATCACTACGCGCAGGTTGAACTTTCCTTCATAAGGGCCAAGCTTCACTGGTACTTCTTTGGCTATTCCACCCACTGGTTGAGGTGGTGAGTTGATAGCCTTCACACGACCTTTGCCCTTTCCTACGACTAGTCCAAGACGCTCCACCTGAGTCGAGGCTAAGTAGTTGTGGGTGGCACCTGTGTCTATCATTGCCCGAATGGGCTTGCCATTTACCTTCATGTCAACGAACATTAGGGTCCTCTCTTGATGAGGAGGAGTCCTCAAATTCGCCTTCTTATTTCCTTTCCTGGCAATTGGACAGGGGTCCTTCTTCTTGCGGATACCGGCACTGGTACCCGCTAAGGGCTCAGAAATGGAGCCAACAATTGCATTGAATGCACCTACTGGCTCGGTCTGGTCCGCATCATCGGCGTCGTCATCCGTCCCATCCTCAAAAGCTTGATGGGCATTCATCTGTGCATGTGGACATTCATTATTCCAATGTGGTCCGCCGCAATGGCGACATCCTGAGGGGGGCTTCCTCCCCCGATCATTGTTGTTAGATGCAGCACTAGTACTGCCGGAAGAGGGAGTCTTGGATTTGGGTGCACTCCGGTCTCCTCCACTTCTACTAGGGCCACCAGTGTTCGGCTGGCCTCCTTTGTATCCTCCTCGGACAGGTTGTTGAGGCATGTCCTTCCGGGCTTCCACTTGATAATCCCCAAGGCACTTTGTTGCTTGGATTGCCTTAGGTAACGTGTCTACCCTTTGTCTTTGCAACTCCATGCGGGCATAAGGTTTCAACCCTTCTAATAAGGTGAAGAGTTTGTCTTTGTCCCCTATGTCGCGGATGTTCAGCATGAGCGCAGAGAATTCCCGCACGTAATCCTGCACCGATTTGGTCTGGCGGAGCTCCAGTAGCTTTCTCCTAGCATTATACTCAACATTTTCGGGGAAGAACTGTAAGCGTATAGCTGCCTTCAGTTCTGCCCATGTCTCGAGGCCTTGATGGCTTCGTATTTCACCCGCCACCAGAGTTTGGCATCACCCTGAAGATACATGGCAGCAGTTGCTACCTTCTTAGCTTCTTCTAGGCCCCCACGACATCGAAGTATTGTTCGATGTCAAAGATGAAGTTTTCCACTTCTTTGGCATTCCGAGCACCACTGTATGGCTTTGGCTCAGGAATTTTCAGTTTTTGGGTCACAGGGGGAGGTTCACGATACCCCCGATTTGGTTTCCACCTCCTCGAAGCAGGCCTTGTAAAGCAACATTGACAACGTTGAGCTAGCCTGTCAAGTTGTCTATAGTTTGTTGCATGACAGTCACCCCGTCTGCCTCTTGTGCCCTGTTGGCTAAATCCTCGGCGCGCTCCTGTTGGAGGACCTCAAATTTACCAAAAATTTCGGCTGCCTCTGGGGTTGCCGTTTGCCGGTCTCCTTCAGAGTCGCCACTGATGTTTTCTATGTCAACTTCGGCCCGGATCAGTCTGCGGTCCAGGTCGTCAAACCCTTGCACTAGGCTGGTCTTTAGGTCATGCACCATTTCCACGATAGGTAGTAATGCGTCAACCGTTCCCTCAAGGGTCGCGATACGATCCCCATAATTTACCATGGTCAGAAATGGTGGTAATTGCAATGTAATTCTGCGTCCGATATCGAGCCTAGAGCTCCGATACCAACTGTTACGCGGCGCCTTCCTGAAGTTCCTTGGAAGGGCGACGTAAGGCTAAGCAACCGATGTCGATGCGATTGTTGTCCGCCAACTGAGGTCCCCTCCGTACGCTAGACTAGATTATCAGTGCCGTACGGGAAAACCAATGTCGTGATCAATTGAAAGAGAGCAGAAAAGAGAATTGAGAATGAAAGAAAGCTTGATTGCATTGAATGAAAGCTATTACAGAAAAACAACATGGTGTCGGGGGGAGAGACACCAGTACAGAGAATTGTTTGCTTGCTTGAAAGTTTGATTGCTTGGTCCCCCTTAATAATGCTTAAAAAAAATAAACCAAAATTACATAACAAAACCTATGAAAGCCGGAAAATCACACTTAAAGAAAATGCAGCAAAACTACTCTATATTTACAATGAAAAGGACTTAGTCTTCTACAAAGCAGAAACAAGTCTGTTGGCAGCAACTTTGTCTTTAGCATCAGGGTCTGCACGCGCGGCATTGTCTACACGTGCAGCGCTGTTGGCATCTGCCTATGGCTGGGCGCTGGCAATGACTATCGGTGGGGCGACAGAGGCACATGCGCGCTTGTCACTTGGAGTTGCCAAGACCACGGGGCCGATCGTGGCGACGAGCGTTGGGAAGCTGGCCAGACGCCACGGGGCGCGTCCAAAGGGTCATGGGGCATGATTAGAAAGCCGCCCATGACATTTCAAACAACATTTATCTCTAATAAGATGTATTATAGACCTCAACCATACACATTCTCGACTTACTTCATGAATAGCAATTATCTCAGCATGATTAGATGAAGTAGCCACGATTGATTGCTTAGTCGATGGCCAAGAGATCAGTGCCTCCACATGTACATAGCATATTTGAGATCGAGTCTTATGTGAGTCAGATAAATACCCAGCATCGGCATAACCAACAAGATTGGGACTGCAATTATTGCCATAAAATAAGCCTATATCGATTGTCCCTTTTAGATACCGCAATGTGTTTTATTCCATTCCAATGTCTCCTTGTAGAAGCAGAGCTATATCTTGCTAAGACATTAACTGAAAAAGTCATGCCAGGCCTTGTAGTGTTAGCAAGATACATTACTGCACCAATTGCACTAAGATATGGTACTTCAGGACCAAGAAGCTCTTCATTATTTTTTTGAGGTCGGAACGGATCCTTATTCACATCAAGTGATCGAACAACCATCGAAGTACTTAATGGATGTGCTCCATCCATGTAAAACCATTTCAATACCTTTTTTGTGTAGGCAAATTGATGAGTAAAAATCCAGTTTGCCAAATGTTCAATTTGCAAACCGAGACATAATTTTGTCTTTCCGAGATCTTTCATCTCGAATTTCTTTTTTAAATAATTAATTGCCTTTTGGAGTTCTATAGAAGTTCCTATAAGGTTTATGTCATCAACATATACGGCAAGTACAACAAATTCCGATGTTGTTTTCTTTATAAAAACACATGGACAAATGGCATCATTTATATAATATTCCTTTAATAAATACCCACTAACGCAGTTATACCACATTCGTCCTGATTGCTTTAGACCATACAATGATCTTTGCAATTTGATTGAAAAATTTTTTCGGGACTTTGAATTATGTGCGTCAGACATTTTAAATCCTTCCGAAATTTTCATGTATTATCAAGTGAGCCATAAAGGTAGGTTGTAACCACATCCATTAAATGCATGTCAAACTTTTCATGGACAACAAAACTAATGATATAACGAAATGTTATTGCATCCATAACGGGTGAATATGTCTCTTCATAATCGACACCAGACCTTTGTGAAAATCCTTGTGCAACAAAGCGTGCCTTATATCTTTGTACCTCATTTTTCTCATTTCTCTTACGTACAGAGACTCATTTATAGCCAACAAGCTTAACACCATTATGTGTTTGGACTACATGTCAGAAAACTTCACGTTTCGCAAGTGAATCCAACTCTGATTGGATTGCTTCTTGCCATTTTGACCAATCGCGTCTTTGTCGACATTCACCAACAGATTGAGGTTCAAGATCCTCGCTATCTTGCATAATTCTAGATGCAACATTATATGCAAAGACACAATCCACCACTATATCCAATCAATTCAAATTTGTCTCAATATCGATTGGATTTATTGGTAGTTCCTTATTTTCTTGAGTCTCAGGCCCAGTGATTTCCTCATGAATCTCAGGATTGGTTAAATCGTGGATTTCTTCATGAGACTCTTTCGTAATGTCATCTTGATCATTTGTTTTTCTTTTTCTAGGATTTTGATCCTTAGAACCCAATGGTCTGCCACGCTTTAGGCGTGTTTTAACTCATTAGTTATGACACTAAAAGATTGTCCAACAGGGACATCAATACGGATTGGAACATTCTCTGCATGTATATGTGATTTTGTTATCCTTTCAGATCCGTAAATGCATTTGGCATTTGATTTGCCATTTTCTGCAAATGGATAATCTTTTGCACCTCTTTTTCACAAATAAAGGCACGTGGATCAAGATGAGACAATGATGGAGGGCGATTCAAACCCAACGGCATCTTGGTACATATTCCTAACCTTCTTTGGGGACCCATCTTGGTGCGATATGGTTGTGCTACAGGCACATATACTGTGCACCCAAAAATTCTCAAATGGTATTAGGTTCATGACCCGAAACTAATTGCAACAGGAAATATTTATGATAATTTATCGATCTGAGACGAACTAGCATTACTGCATGCAAAATGGCATGACCCCAAACCAAAGTGAGTAGCCTCGTCTTCATGAGTAACGGTCTTGCTTTCGATTGCAGACGTTTAATCAAAGACTCTGCAAGGCCATTTTGAGTGTGAACATGAGCTATAGTATGTTTCACTTTAATCCCAATTGATAAGCAATAATCATTAAATGCTTGGGATGAAAACTCAGCGGCATTATCAAGTCTAATAAACTTAATTGGATTATCGGAAAATTGTGCCTGTAATCTGATTATTTGTGCTATTAATTTTGTAAATGCCAGGTTGCGAGATGACAATAGCCACATGAAACCATCTAGAAGATGCATTTATTAAGACTAAAATATCTAAACGACCCATTAGGTGGGTGAATAGGTCCACATATATGTTCCAAAAATGCAGGGGACTCAATCCCAACCTTTGTGCGTTACAATTTAATCAAAATATACAACGCACATCAATAATAATAAGATAGAATTATTTGTTTCCTGACCCTGAACCACTTGTGAGGAGAGAATGTAATATACTTTCGTATATAACATATATCACACTGATATAGATAACTATGTTCTCATAAGCAATAATTTAGCTACTAAGTGGAGTCACTCAATAAATTATTTTGCTTAATCAACTGTGATGTAAACCAACTTATCAAAATGAACTGTCTTGAATAGAAAATCTAAAAATTATGCTCTAAATTAAATTATTGAGCAAGAAACTTGGCATTCAAGTTGCTGGATGATAAAAAACGCACATGTAACCATCTCATAGATGATTCTTTATAAGGTTTACATGGCAAGTGAATGGGCCCATATTCAACTTTGATAAATTCCAGAATTCAAGGGATTCAATCCCAATTTTAGTTGATATAATAATCGCGAGAACAAGGAACACAAGAGAATTCATGAAGAAACTTCTTTAACACTTATCCATGTGAATACTCATTTATTTTGCACATCACACTTAATCAAGATTGCTCAATAGGCCATGCCTGATAAAACTGTCTGTGCCAGTAAACTTCAGATTTACATCATGACATGTGCAATTGTTAATTAAACTCTTAGTTTACTATGACATGGGTTTTTATATAAATAAACATCCATTTTACTGTGTCATGTAATTTCACCATATTTTTATTTATGTAATATAAATCAAGCAATAAAGCAAGTAATTTTCATATACATATTACCATGCTACAGTTGTAGTAATAAAAAGATATTAAATCTTCTCATTATTTATAGTCTCAATATAACCAACCGCTTTCGCGAATACTTTAGAGACTCAATAAGTCTCTTTGAGACTTACTGCAACATAATGCCTTATTGATAATCAATTTTATTCCTCAAAAATAGTAATAATTGGCTCTTCCAGAGCTCTCAACTAATTTTGTAATACCATATATTCATCAACATCTATATGGTGAATATCTCTTTTAAAGAGAAAGTTATACCATTATGGTCATGGTCAAAATTATATGCAAGATCTGTTTCTTGCATTACTGTTGTCCTTTAATAATCACATTTGTCACACCTCTTTTTCCCCGAGGACAACAACAAGAACAACAACAACCCAGTAAAATCTCATTAATGGGGTCTGGGAAGAGTAGTGTGTACGCAGACCTTAACCCTACCCCGAAGGAGTAGAGAGGCTGTTTCCGAAAGACCCTCGGCTCAAAAAAAGTGACATTATTCGAAATGGAATTATTTATTTAAATTAGAGTCGCCACTTGGGATAATGATTATGGTGTTCCAAGTCACCAATTTATTTTAAAATCCCAAATCGAGAAAATTGACTCTTATTTATGGTCTGCGAACACAGAAGATCGGGTAAGGAATTCTGTTAACCCGGGAGAAGGTTTGAGGCTCTCCCGAATTCTGTGATTTTAGCGCGGTCGCTCAACTATTAATAATTGGCCTAATTATCTGATTTAATACATGTTTAAAAATCTATTGTGCATTTTTTAACTTTTTAACCGCTTTTAATATTTATGAAATTTATTTAAATAAGGCGCGATGTCGTGCACTTATTGTTGCGAATCGCGTCATGTGAAACGCACCCGCGATTTACAACATGTTTATTTTATTATTATTTGATGTTATGGTCGAGTGAAGTGAAACGCACACTCGAACTGGGGTTTACGTATCATTACTATGCCACGGGAACCATACTCATAGTCACGATGATTTATTTAATCGCGCCTAAAGCAAGCTACGATATTCATCAATTGATTACTTTTCTAAGTTCAAGATCGTGTGTTAAAGTTGAGAGTTATGGAGCCATGTATTGGGTTGGAAAAAGTGCTGGCAGCTCAACATTCATCATCTATTAGCCTAAACTCATACCTAGTTGAACCAAACACTACGTCCTGGCCTTCCATGAAAGCTGAGGTCCATTAGCACACAAATGAAATTCAAATTTTGAAGTACTACAACCACAAATCTTATTTCAACTTCCTGATTTTATAGCCAATGATGACAGAACAGAGAAAAATTACATACTCCCTAATCAAATAGCCACTTTATCCCTACTCACAAATTTTTAGTTCTCAAACTCATGTCCAAAGTACTCAAAGAAGCTTGCATTAATTACAGACCAAAGACCTCATCAATATCTGTATTTCAACACTATTTGAACATAAATCAAAGAAGAATTGATCTAATTACATGATTGTTCCCACAAAACTTAAATCACACATGTAAAACAGTGAAATAGGAGGTATTATCCTACTAACTACACAATCCGTAACAAATTGAATAGGAATATCAAATATTCAAATATGTTCAGTCCATAACTAATCAACACAACCAAAATCTGAGTAAACAATCACAAACTCAATATGAGTAATCCAGAATTTAATCCATAGACTCAAGTAGAGAAAAATAGGTGAGAATTTACATACCTAAAAGCGGTAAAACTGCACTAAACGACCAAGCAAGGTCTGGAAATAGAAGCCGAAATTCAAGCTTCCAGCAGAGGACAACAGCAACACGGTTTCTTCAGCAAAACCAGAAAAATCGACACCAAATGCTAGCGAAATGTGCTTCTCCGTTCTCTAAATGTGTGTGTGTTTAAAAATGTGAGTGGGGAAAGAAGAGTGAAGAAGCAGAGGTGGCGGCTAAAGGTTGGGTCTTCTTCAGAGAGAGGGGAACTAGGGAACGGCTGCAAGGGTTCTAAAAGGGGGAGGTAGGGAGGTAGGGTTCTGTCTCTCTTAGAGAAAAATGGGAATTAGGGGCGTTTAAGGGAAATGGGGAAGGAAGTCGTTTTCCCACCATACTACGTCGTTTTGTTGTTCAGGCCTTAAAGGCATTTGGACCGGGTAGAAAATGGATTGGGGCGTGTGTGTGTTGAAATTGGGCCTAGAAAAATCGGCCCAGGTGCTTAATTGAGACACAAAAGCAGCCCTTTCTTTCTTTCTTTCTTTCTTTAAATTTCTAAATTAAAACACTTTCATTTAATCACCCTAATTAAAACTATATTATAAAATCAAACAATCAATCTATTTTACCTAATACTTTATTGATTAACCAATTAGCCAATTAATTATACCTAACGATGTAAAAACAAGACAAATTAACAAATGCATTTTTTTATTATTTTTATGTATTTTAATAATGTAATTAAAGTCTAAAAATGCTATGAATGCAAGATAATAATTTATTTTTTTTGACTTTTTCATGATTTAAAGAGATTTTTAATTATGAAAATTGCAACCTAATGCCAAACAAACTAAAATATATCAGAGAACGGACTCCTAAAATTCCATAAAAGCAGTTAAAATTAATGTGGACTATTTTATGAGTATTTTAAACATAGGACAAAAATTACGTGCTCACAACATTGCCAAAATATTTTTGCGTATAATACGTACGTGACCAATGATCATTAATGCCATAATAATAACATTATATTCTTATTTTATCTCAAACTTTTTTCTAGAGATGAGTGTGTGTAATCACTACCACTAGCACGTTCATATTTTTCCAAGAATGAATATTTATTCATAATAATTATCACATTGTTTTCACATTCACTTCAGGAATGGAACATAATAATTCATACGTGCTTTATAAAATCTCTCTGCCAAATCAATGGCAAACATTACTTTCACAAAGTGAAGAATTATTTTGAGAACCATTATTGTTCTCATTACCACAATGATGACGATTATAATTTTGTCAATTACTACGTCCACATCCATTCATACATCCACAATAACATCATGTCTTATTTTAGACTTATGGGACGGGTTTTCACTATTGGTGGCGATTAAATTTAATTTACATATACAAATTTTCATTAACTGAACTCAATCAAATAAAAAGTATCAAACAAATATAGAAAAATACATAATCAATTAAAACTGTGTGTCCTTTGCGACAATTAACCCACTTTAAGATGGAAGAAATATGTGACAAAAATAGAAAGGAAAAATACGTGCTCTCTCAAAAATCTTCACTTTATATTTCTTAATATTAATACATAGGAACATAATACTTGTTATAGGAAAAAATATTTATTGTTCTTTACGCCAAAAATGCTTACATGACTTGGGTGAAGTTTCAAGAAAAACTTTTCCGTAAAGCAATTTTGTTCATGTACGATAACATAGATAGCAAAGTGTAAAGAAACTTGAAATTTGATTAGAAAAGGCTAACTGTGATGGCCGAATATATGCCGACATTGGACACCTTGTACGAGGTCATCGTTCTTACCACATTATTAACATTAAATGACGTTATTGGCACTGACAGCATCATAACAACTCAGTTTGCTAGAACTTCGTATTGATAATGTGTTATGAAATAATATGAAATAAAGTAAAATAAGAGGAATTTAGAGAGAGATAATATAAATAGGAGAGAAGTCTCCTATTTATAAAAGAGTTGCTTGGTGACCAAGTAACTAATCTTAATGACCAAGTAACTAGACTAGTTTATTTACTTGCTCCCAAGTAATTTTATAATAAATGGACATTCACTCTTAATATTATTTATAACAGCATAGTAATTTTTGCAAATTTAGTGTGCAAATTCCTTTGACACACCACAGTTTTACGTGTAATATTCTCACAAATTTCTTTTCAAGCAGATTAATTTTATTGGTAAGGTAGTTTCTCTGCAATTCTAAGAAGAGTAGTTTTTGTTTTATAAATTATTAAAAGGGCTTTTTTCACTTTTAGCCAGCGCCAGAAACTATTTACACTCGCTGGCCGAAAATGTATATAAATTTTGTATATAACATACAAAAAATATATATATACAAAAAATATATTTTTTTAGCTATTATTTTGAGAGCGGCTATACAATGCCATTTTTTCTTTTTAAAAATATTTGAAATATAATTAAAATAACTTATCTTTCACAATTTTAACTAAGATCTATGTTGGGCCCGGGCTATTTGGTACATCTTTTGTTTTACAACAACAACAAGAAGAACAACCGCCCAGTGAAATTTCACAAGTGATGCATGGGGAGGATATGATGTACGCAGCCTTACCCCTATCCTGGGAGGGTAGGGAGACTATTTCCGGTAGACCCTCGGCTAAAGAAGATGGAAGAAGCGTTGATAGCAATTCATAGCAAGACAATATATTAGGAAAATAAATTGAAGATAGCAATAATAAAGAATATGAAAGAAGTACCTATAGCAAGTAATAGTAAGACAATTTATTTAGAGAAATTAAACCCGAGGTCTGATAGCAATATAGAATATGAAAGGAGCACCGATAGCAAACTAAGGAAGTACTGGTGACAGGTAATAACATAACAAGATATGCGAAAATAGCAAACTCAGGATAAAAGGGTACCATACTAACACTAACACTAATGAACTACTGAAGATAAAAGGGAAACGCACGACTACCTACTAACCTTCTACCCTAATCCTTAACCGCCACACCCTCCTATTCAGGGTCATGTCCTCGATTAGCTTAAGCTGTGCCATGTCCCTCCTGATTACCTCTCCCCAAGACTTCTTTGGCCTACCTTTACCCTTCCTCTTACCCCCCAAGGCCAACCTCTCACACTTCGTGACTGGGGCATCCGTTCTTCTCCTCTTTAGTTGGCTAAACATCTTTCTTCATGCTGGAAATTAAAATGCGTATAGATAAAAACCAATTTTAGTTCAAGTATTAGATGAAAATTATTTAGAAGAAGATAATGATATTGTGTTTTGACATCGTCGAATTATTGTGGTCTTTTGAATTTGTTATTGACGGATAATAAATATGGGATCTTGTAAGTTTATTATTTATGGATAATAATAAATAATCAATCACGTAAGAAAAATAATTATTACTAACAAAATTGCAAGTCTTTGCTTCCAAAGTCAAAAACTTGGTAGAAGCTATTAAAGCCAATAGCCACAATAAAATTGAAGGAAAAACATAACTATAATGCATTTGTAAAACGCTGCAAATGCAGTTAAAGAGTTGTGTGAAATTTTAGGATTGGGCTATGATACTCTCGAGAGAAAGGAAAATTTGAGTGGGCCCATGTCTCCCGATAATTACGGTTAAATTGAGAAGTTCTTTCTTTACTATATCCATTTTAACTTAATATTGTGAATGTGCATTTGCAATCAATATCTTTAGGATAATTGTAGCAAATGGTGGCGGCATTATTGCTCGGATTCCACCTCGTTTATATTTTTAACAAAATTATGGCATGAGTTTTTTTTAATACTAATTCAACGAATATGTGATACATGTCTCAACATACAATATTATTATTAAAATATAATTAAATAATACATATTTTTACTTTAGTTTATTTTTTAACTATAGTAAATTAGCATGATTTAAGTAAAAACCTAGTACATGTAATGTTTACCAACTAAATATCTCTTTCCTTTGCTTCCGTGTCATGGCAAAGTTGATATGCCACTAAAAGGTGACAAAAGGGTACATCCAACTTATTCATAAACTTGTGATGTAATTATATAAAAGAAACGCTGTTGAAGGCCACTTTTAACCAAACAAAGTTTCATAATACTTGTATGATTATCCAGTCAATTTAACCTAAATATATGCCAATAATAGTTTATCTACAATTTGACCTTTATATAGTTCGTAAAGCTTTACGTCTAAAATTATGATGCAACATTAAAAAAATTCAAGTTAGAATGTGAGATTTTGAAGTTAACGATAGGCTTGCAAAAAATTAATTTTACATTTGTAGTTTGCATTACCTGTATTAATGGAGCGTCCAAGTGCTTTCCTTTGTATTCCTTTATCTTCAATTTTTTAGTTTTGTTTCTAAAATTTCTTCTTTATTTATTTTAATTTTCTTTGCTTTTGTGAATTTTACTTTTTTGTAAGCTAGATAATGGTAGTCATACGGAGAAGCCAGTAGCTTTTTAAGACTACAAAAGCCACGTGGCTATATAACCATGAAGAAATGCTTTGAAAGCTTACAACTCAGCGCCACTTGCGGGATTGTAAAAGAAAAGTGAAAATGCGTCATACTGTTATGAATGACGTGTAAAATGCATCATCCATGGGCAAAACTGTCTTGACAAACATAAAACATTGAAGTAGCTACAGTAATTATAAATATGGGCCAATCAAAATAACCAGCTTAGTTAAATTTACTAAAATGACCCATGTTATATGCTAGGCAAGCATGTTGATGACACAGACAGTTGAAGAACCTCAACTGTTGCTTCTATTATAAGAGAAACTCGAACAGTTGAAACTTCTCTTTAATTTATCCTTTTATTGGGAACGTACATAGAAATAGATTTTATGTTGCAACATGAACCTTGAAGGACTTAAGAGAAAAGTTAAATGAATTTAATGTAATCATTTTAAGAAGTAAGTTTTGATAGATGTCAATGAGATTAACAGTTCTGCAAATCAATTAAGAACAAAAACTATTTATCTTCTTAATATAAATACTCTTGCAGTACGTATTTACAAACCTTATGCGAAACTAGACGTATAATATGTTGGTATTATTTATAATGTAAAATCAAAGATTTTTTTTTGAAAATCTATTTACCATCAATAGCCACGGGTCTTTTTATTTTACAAGTGTCCTATCAATTTTCAAGTGGCTTCTTGCATGAAACCTTAAAGCCAAGTGTTGAAGAGTTTTGACAAGTGGCTATGCAAATCTACCATGTGTCTTCATGCATGGAAGACTAGGTACACTTGTTAATATTGAAGCCAAGTGGACTAATATATTTGGACAAGTATTAAAAGGGTCTCCACACTTGTCATACATGCAACCTCCCTAATTACATATAAATAGGTTGTGGATTAGCCATCATAACTAACTCAATTCTTAACCAAGAATTCATCTTGCTAATCATTACTTTCTTCCTACAACATTTTTAATTTCTGTAACAGCTACAGAATAATTCCTTCGTCTATAACTGTCCAACAACTTTGCCTATAAAAAGGCAGTCTTCTTTGTGAATTTTCCAACACAGAAAATACCTTCATCTTCTCTTTTTTTTGGGCAACTATTTTGTGCAAATTCTAAACTTCCAGCCACGAGTGCATGTGTTTGGAGGTGTTATGGAACCTTGGGGAGCGACCGGTCTTAACGATTTGCACCCAGTCGGGCCGAAATCGCTTTCAAGGCAGTGGCTTGCCACGACATAGTATTTTTGATAAGTTGTTCTTCTTTCCTTCTTGTTCTTAGTCAATATTATCTACTCATTTTTCTTACAATTTGAAAGTGATTTCGCATATAATATTGACTAATGGCCACCACTTTGAACAAAACACTTCCTGATCTCTCAAAGCTTGAGCCTTTAGATGGAAACAATTATAAGCGTTGGTCCCAAAATTTTTTAATTTTCTTTGAACAATTAGAAGTTGATTATGTTTTGTTTAACGATCCCCATGCTGATATTGTTGCTGAAAGTTCTAATACTGCTAATATTGTTGTTGTTGATGCTGCTGCTAAGAAGAAATTTAAAAAGGATAATAAAACAGTAAGAGGGCATCTGCTTAACCATATGACTAACCCTCTCTTTGATTTGTTTATAAATTATAAATCTGCTAAAGTCATATGGGACAGTTTGGAGAAGAAATATGGAGCAAATGATGCGGGAAAAAAGAAGTATGTGGTTGGAAAGTGGATTAAGTTTCAGATAGTTAATGATAAGCCAGTCATGGAGTAGGTTTACGAGTATGAGAACTTGACTGGTGATGTTTTGAACGAAGGCATGAAAATGTGTGAGATTCTTCAGGCTAATGTTCTGCTTGAAAAGTTTCCACCTTCCTGGAGTGATTACAGGAATCAACTGAAACACAAGAAGAAAAACTTAACTCTTCAAGAACTGATCAGTCACATGAGGACTGAGGAAGCAAACTGTTTCAAAGATGAGGAGTCTGAACGGCTTAAGGATAAGATGAAATCTCTCTCTCTCTCTCTCTCTCTTAATTCTTCTAAAGCTAACCTTGTGGAATATTCTAGTACTTTTGTGAAAGACATATTTAAAGGAAAACAGAAGAAAGGCCAGAAGAAAAGACATGTAAAGAAGCAGAATTACTTCAGTAAGCCGGAGGGACATATTCAAAAGTCTAAAGGACCTTGCTATGTCTGCGGCAAAATTGGTCACAAGGCTTTTCAGTGCAACTAGAGACAAGGACAAAGCTCAAAGAATGAAGGAAAAGCTCAAGTCTAAGCTAACCTTACTGAGGGTGGTGATGTCATTGTTGATAGGGCTGTGCATGGATCAGATCAGATTTAGCGCATTTCGGATCGAATTTTTGAATTTCGGATTCTAGAAAATACAATCCGAATCCGATCCGAATTAATATTGGATCGGATCGAATTTTAAAGTTTGGATCAGATCGGATTTTAAAGTTTGGATCGGATCGAATTTTTGGACTTCGGATCGGATTATTATGCCTCAAAGTTGCAAACTCATATGTATATTTTCTTTGTAAAAGAGGCAGTACAGTAAGAAAAATTCACATTTATACACAATTATAAGAGTACTATGGTGCCAATAGAGCTAAATCCATCAATTGTAAAGGTAATAACTTGGAGAAAAATGTAAAGAAAGTACTAATTATCCGAATTAAAGTTTAGAATTTATACATGCCCTAATAATTTCAGATTTCGGATCGGATCGGATCGGATCGTATTAAAATTATACCAATCCGAATCCGAACCGAAATCCGAAATTTTTAATAAACACAATACGAAATCCGATCCAATCCGAAATTGAACGGATCGGTTCAGATTTCGGATATCCGATCCAAATGAATAACCCTAATTGCTGTTGTGGTTGTTGAGGCAAACATGGTGGCTAACAAGACTGACTAGATACTGGACACAGGCATTTCAAGGCACCTTTGCGCCAACAAGGAGTTGTTTCATGACTTTGAGGAATCTGCTAATGGCGAGTGCGTCTATATGGGTAACTCCACCATAGTTGGAGTTATAGGTAAAGGAAAAATTCTCCTTTAGTTAACTTCTGGAAAAACCTTAGCCTTTAACGATGTTCTGTATGTACCCTCCCTTCGTAGAAACTTAGTTTCTGGTGCGTTTCTCAACAAAGCAGGTCTTAAACTTATTTTTGAATCTGATAAAATTATTATTTCTCGTGGGGGAGACTTTGTTGGGAAGGGTTACCTTAGTGGGGGGTTTATTTGTACTGAACATCTGTCACGACCCAAAACTAACCCCCTGTCATGATGGCGCCTATCGTGGAACTAGGCAAGCCGATTCATTTCCAAAACAAAACGATATTTTCATTTCAAAGATAATTTCAAGGTTATTTAACATAAAAACCTCCATTTAAAGAGTTCAAATAAAAGAAAAACAGAAGTGCAGAAAAAAAAAGTCCGACATCGGGGTATCACTAGTCATGATCATCTATTATAATCTGTCTAACAATATCAAGGCTAACTCAGCCTGGAAAAATAGCTAAATACTACTAGAGGAAGATAAGAGGGAGAAGAGCAGGGGCTGCGATCGCCAAACAACTACCTTGCTATCTCCAAGAAAATCTGCAACCAGAACACTCAATAACCGCTACCGTATCCAGCCACACCTGGATCTGCACACAGGGTGCAGGGAGTAACGTGAGTACGCCAATTCAGTAAGTAACAACAGTAAATAAAGACTGAGCAGTAGTGACGAGCAATAAAGCATATAACGTTCATATCAGAAAATCTCAGTAAAATATCACATGCTCTTAAAAATTAGGATTTGAATCAAACATCTCGTTTAAACCCAGTTCCAATAAAAATTATTTTTATTTTCCAATAGTTTTTCAAACAAAGGCTCAATGCAAAGGTGTGAAATCATAAGCAACCACTCAGGCAGACCTCACAATCACTCGTGCCACTCGGGCATACCTCACAATCACTCTTGCCACTCGGGCATACCTCACAATCACTCTTGTCTCCCAGTCACTCAGCACTCGGCACTCGCACTCAGTAGGTACCTGCACTCACTGGGTGTGTGTATAGACTCCAGAGGGGCTCCTTCAGCCCAAGCGCTATAATCTGCACGGACAACTCACGTGCGATAATAATAAAGTATACTGCAGGCGGGCAGCCCCGATCCACACTCATCCTCACCAATCAGGCCCTCAGCCTCACTCAGTCACAAGTATGTTGTAGGCGGGCAGCCCCGATCTACACTCATCCTCACAAATCAAGCCACTCGGGCATTTCAGTAAAACAGGGCATTCGGCCCAAAACATTTATATGCATCAAAATAGAGTCATAAAACTGAGTTATGCAGTAAACAAGTATAAACATGACTGAGTATAGATTTTTCAATCGAAAACAGTGAGAGGATGATACAAAACAGCCCCTAAGGGTCCAAACAGCATTGGCGCAAGGCCCAAACATGGCATTCAGCTCAATTTACATAAAATCTTTCTAAATCATATAAGTATCAATGGTTTCAACAAAGTATGCAACTTTACAGTTGCTACGGGGCGGACCAAGTCACAAATCCCCAATAGTGCACGCCCACATGCCCGTCACCTAGCATGTGCGTCACTAAAAATAGTAGAATGATACAAAATCCTGGGTTTCATACCCTCAGGACTAGATTTACAATCGTTAATTACCTCAAACCGGTCAAATCTCTACCCCGCAATGCTCTTGCCTCTGGACTCGGCCTCCAAATGCTCTAAATCTATTCAAAATCAGTATAATACCATCAATATACGCTAATGGAATGAATTCCATAAGAAAAGCTTCAAAATTAGACCAAAATCCGAAATTGGCTCAAAATTTGCCTGTGGGGCCCACGTCTCGGAACCCGATAAAAGTTACAAAATCCGAAATCCCATTCAACCACGAGTCTACCCATACTAATTTTACCAAAATCCGACCTCAACTCGACCCTCAAATCTACAAATCTAATTTCCAAATTTCTAAGTTTCAATCTCTGATTTACGCCTCAAAATCATGTAATCTAGTCGGATTACTCGATGATAATTCAATATTATGGAGTAGAAATGATCACAAGGGACTTACCTCAAGTTTTCCTTGAAAATATATCAAAAATCGCCTCTCCCCAAACTCCAATTTGTCAAAAATGGCAAATGGGATGAAGTCCCTATTTTTAATAATTCTGCCCAGACATCCTCGGTTCTGCCTCGATCTTGGCCTTCGATCGAGGTCCTCGATCCTGGTCCTCGGTCCTACCCCTCGATTCTGTTCTCGATCCTTGAGTTCGATCTGGGATTCGATCGTGGCCCTCGACTCTGTGCTCGATCATGGCTTCGATCGTGGCCCTTGACCTTGAGCTCGATCAAGGCTTCGATCGTGGCCCTCGACCTTGAGCTCGATCTGGTCTTCGATCGTGGACCTCGACCCTGAGCTCAATCTGGGCTCGATTTCTGGGCAGAAGCAATTTCCAACAGAAGGAAATTGCAACAGCTGTTCTAGTTCAATTTTTGATCCGTTAACCATCCGAAACTCACCCGAGGCCCTCGGGACCTCAACCAAATATACCAACAAGTCCTAAAACATCATACGAACTTAGTCGAATCCTCAAATCACCCCAAACAGCGCTAAAACCATGAATTACACCCCAATTCAAGCCTAATGAACTTTGAAATTTCTAATTTCTACAAACAACTCCGGAACCTATCAAATCACGTCCGATTGACCTCAAATTTTGCACACAAGTCCTAAATGACATAACAGAGGTATTCCAATTTTTAGAATCAGATTCCGACCCCGATATCAAAAAGTCAACCCCCGGTCAAACTTCTCAAAAATAAAACTTTCGGCATTTCAAGCCTAATTCCTCTACGGACTTCCAAATAATATTTCGGACACGCTCTTAAGCCCAAAATCACCATACGAAGCTATTGGAATCATCAAAATTCAAATCTGAGGTCATTTACATATAGGTCCATATCCGGTCCACTTTTCTAACTTAAAATTTTTAATTATGAGACTAAGTGTCTCATTTCACCCCGAGTTCCTTCCGGACTCGAACCAACTAACCCGATATAACATAATATAGCTGAATAACACAAAAAGAAGTAGGAATGGGGAAAACATGGTTATAACTCTCGAAACGACCGATCAGGTCGTTACAACATCGCTCAAGAGATTATTAATAGTGCCAGCACTTTCAATTCTGCTTATATTGCTGAGTCTATTGATTTGTGTCATGGTAGACTAGGTCATGTTAATATTGCTTCTATTAAAAGACTTAGAAAAATGGAATTAATTCTTGCAGTTAATGTTGATAATTTTTCTAAGTGTCATGTTTGTGTAGAAGCAAAACATACTAAAAAGCCTTTTAAGAATGTAATCAGTAGAACTACATAATTGCTTGAACTAGTATATTCAGACTTAGCAGATTTCAAGAACACTATTAGTAAAGGTGGAAAGAAATACTACATCACCTTTGTAGATGACTTTTCTAGATACACTAAGGTATATCTTCTTAAGTCAAAAGATGAGATTGAAAGCATATTTTTGAAATACAAGGCAGAAGTAGAAAATAAATTAGACAGAAAAATCAAGAGGCTTAGGTCTGACCGGGGTGGTGAATATAATACTAATACTCTAGAAGCCTTTTGTGAGAGAAAATGGTATTATACATGAGGTTAGTTCTCCCTACACTCCCCAACAAAATGATGTAGCCGAACAAAAAATAAAACGCTTAAGGAAATGATGAACTCTATGCTTTTGAGTTTGGGTTTTTTTAATAATATGTGGGAGGGGGGGGGATCTGTTTTATCTGCATGTTATGTTCTTAATAAAGTCCCTCATAAGAAGTTAGATAAAACCTGTATGAGTTATGGAAAAGGTTTGCCCCTAACTTGAAAATTCTGAAAGTGTGGGGGTGTTTGGCTAAGGTTGGTCTACCTGATTTTAAACAAGTAACTGTTGGACCCAAGACTTTTGATGTTATTTTCATTGGTTATGCTCAAAATAGTGCTACATATAGATTTATGTCTTTGAATGATAGTTCTATTTGTGAATCTAGAGATGTAGAATTTTTTGAGCATGTTTTTCCATTGAAAAATAATGTGCCTAGTGATGTGCCTAATAATGCTTCTATGTCTATATCTGTTAATTCTCATATTGTGCCTTCTTCTAGCGTTACTGCTAATGAGCATGAAAATAAACTTAGAAGAAGTAAGAGGCGTAGAATTGAAGCTAGCTTTGGTGTTGACTTTATCACTACTTTCTTGACTGAAAATGTTAATCTTGATGTTTTGAATGATGAATTAGTGTCTATCTATTTAATAGAAGAAGACCTTAAGACTTATAATGAAGCGATGAGGTCAATAGATGCTATTTTTTGGAAAGAGTCCATTAAAAGTGAATTAGACTCTATAGTTTCTAATCACACTCGGGACTTGTCTGATTTGCCTAAAGGTTGTAAACCCATAAGTAGCAAGTGGATATTTAAGAAGAAATTGAGACCTGATAGTACAATTGAGAAATATAAGGCTAGACTTGTTATTAGGAGTTTTAACCAAAAGAAAGACATTGATTGCTTTGACACTTATTCTCCTGTGACTAAGATAGCGACTATTAGAACTCTTATTGCTTTAGCGGCTATTCATAATTTAGTGATACATCAAATGGATGTTAAAACGGCTTTCCTAAATGGTGATTTAAAGGAAGAGATCTATATGTCTCAACCTGAGGGATTTGTGATCCAAGGACAGGAGAATAAATCATGCAAATTGAGAAAGTCTTTGTATGGTCTAAACCAGGCACCTAAGCAATGGTACGAAAAATTTAATAGCACATTAGTGGGTAATAGTTTTGTTGTTAATGCATCTGACACTTGTGTTTATTCCAAGATGATAGGATCAGATTGTGTTATTATATGTTTGTATGTGGATGACATGTTAATCTTTGACCCTAATGTGAATGTCGTTAATGAGACTAAGAATTTTTTGTCTTCTAAATTTGAAATGAAAGATCTCGGAGAAGCAGATGTGATTTTAGGGGTTAAAATCAAAAGAACTTCTAATGGTTTTTCATTGTCTCAGTCTCATTATATTGAGAAAATATTGAAAAGGTTTAATTGTTTTGATGTAGCACCTGTGAGAACTCCTTATGATCCTAGCATACACTTGAAAAGGAATAAGGAATCTAGTATTTCTCAAACTGAGTATGATAAGATAATCGGTAGTGTAATGTTTCTCATGAATTATACATGACATGATATTGCTTATGCTGTTAGTAGATTGAGTAGATATACTCACAACCCTAGTGGTGAACACTGGAATGCTCTTCATCGTTTACTAAGGTATTTGAGAGGTACTATGGATTGGTGTTTGCATTTTAATAAATTTCCTGCTATTTTAGAAGGATTTTGTGATGCAAACTGGGTTACTGACAATGATGAAGTTAGCTCCATTAGTGGCTATGTGTTTACTTTGGGTGCAGGTGCTATTTCATGAAAGTCTTCAAAATAGACTTGTATAGCACGATCTACTATGGAGTCTGAATTCATTGCTCTTGAGTTGGCAGGGCAAGAAGCCGAATGGTTGAGAAACTTATTGGCAGACGTGATTTTGTAGGGAAGACAAGCTTCGCCAGTTTCTCTACATTGTGACTCACAGGCGGCAATTGGAATTGCCAAAAATAATGTGTACAATGAAAAAAGGAGACATATCCGCATTAGGCATGGTGCGGTAAAAATAATTATTGAAACATGGTGTTATTTCCTTGGAATATGTAAGATCCGAAAGAAATTTGGCGGATCCTTTAACCAAGGGTTTGGCAAGGAGAGTTATCCTTGAAACGTCGAGGGGGATGGGGCTAAAGCCCATGGATTGAGGAAGTATGGTGGATACTCGTTTGTGGCAAACGAAGCCATATGAGACCTCAATATGCACTACATTTCCTATCCCTATGGCGTGTGGTAGTGCTTTATAAGATTGAGCTTATTTTGCTCTTAATGATTCCATAGCCTTAAGGTAGTCTATGTGTAGATGGACATGATGGAATCACTTACGTGAGTGTAGAGGTGCGGTCGCCTTTTATGAAAGACTTGGAATGTCTTTCTAGAGCACTCATGAGACCCAAGGTATGTGCATGACTATAAAAGCACTTTGTTAGTATCGCGGAGTTTGCATAAAATTAAGGATATAGTATGTATTGTGGGGTTCTCAACTAATGTCCATTTAGTTCAAGAGTACTTCACTTTGTGGATGTTAGTTGTTGCCTCATTTCACTACATGTCAATTCAAATCGAAAGATATTGACACTTAAGTACATGTTCCTTCTTTTGCCCAAAATTGTTCTATTTTTGTCTTTGCATTAGTGGGGGATTGTTGGTATTATTTATAATGCAAAGTCAAAGATTTCTTTTTAAAAATCTATTTACCACCAATAGCCATGGGTCTTTTTATTTTACAAGTGTCCTTTCAATTTTCAAGTGGCTTCTTGCATGAAACCTTAAAGTTAAGTGTTGAGGGGCTTTGACAAGTGGCTATGTAAATCTACCATGTGTGTTCATGCATGGAAGACTAGGTACACTTGTTAATATTGAAGCCAAGTGGACTAATATATTTGGACAAGTGTTAAAAGGGTCTCCACACTTGTCATACATGCAACCTCCCTAATTACCTATAAATAGGTTGTGGATTAGCCATCATAACTAACTCAATTCTTAACCAAGAATTCATCTTGCTAATCATTACTTTCTTCCTATAACATTTTTAATTTCTGTAACATCTACAGATTAATTCCTTCATCTGTAACTGTCCAACAACTTTGCCTATAAAAAGGCAGTCTTCTTTGTGAATTATCCAACACAGAAAATACCTTCATCTTCTCTTCTTTCTGGGCAACTATTTTGTACAAATTCTAAACTTCCAGCCACGAGTGCACGTGTTTGGAGGTGTTGTGGAACCTTGGGGAGCGACCGGTCTTAACTATTTGCACCTAGTCAGGTCGAAATCGCTTTCAAGGCAGTGACTTGCCACGATACAGTATTTTTAATAAGTTGTTCTTCTTTTCTTCTTGTTCTTAGTCAATATTATCTACTCATTTTTCTTGTATAATAAACCAAACTCACTCCTAAGACATTGGCACTACACAGACCATATCCCACAGCTTGGTGTTTATACATTCTCTAAGCATTACGTAGTCAAGAAAAAGTATGACTAGCAGGTTGCAAATAAATACCATTACCTCCATAACAATGTCAATTAATCGATATATCTGGTCGAGCCGGGTACATGAGCAAATGGCCTAAATTATGGAATAACAGGAAAAGGCAGACATTCTAGGGTACAAAAAGAACCCAATGATTGAGGGTAAGGTAGCTGCTGTACGACCTCAATCTTCTGTCTACGGTCGTCCAGCTCCCCCACCACCTCCCCTACCAAACCTCTTTCTCAGATTATTGTAGGTTCGAGAAACTAGTTGCAGTCTTGAATTATCAGCTGGTATCTCCCGAACCTGAAATGCACAGAAATTACCAAAAATTATGACCACATATATCAGAATGGAAGTGCCCTATTTCCAGATGCATCTCGGCTGGAGAAGTTATTAATTTTGAATAATCACAAAATAATGGTGGACTATAGCTCACTGGTTTTGCATCATTCTATTTCAACCTTTCAACAAAATGCAAATTGAAAGAATGCAAGTACATGCAGTTTACTACTGATCCAGACAAACCATAGGATATGAATATATCCCAAAATCGGTTATCTGGTAGACTTGTAAAAAAAAATACTTGGAATTTTTGGTTGTCAATAGTAAGAGCAGCAAAGGACTTTGTCTACAACATCTAAGAGCTGCTTGCAATCTATGTAGGATTGCATAGAAGTGTTCATAACACGCAGCGGAAGACAATAACAATCCTAGGCAGATCTTTTCGTGTTTAAAAATTATTTTGCATGTCAAAGATCGGATCTAAGACGTACCTGGTGAAAAGAGTCTCGTTTTAAATTTCTTCAATAGTGCGAAGACTCTATGCGTATCCACACCGAGACTGATTTTTGCTATCAACTCTTTGATCAATGAAATCCTGCGAACAAATTGAATGAAAATATTGTGTTAAAATTTTTCTCAAAAATCTTAACTCAAAGGAAGAAGAACAAGAAATAATTTTTGTCACGACCCAAAATCCAACTAGTCGTGATGGTACCTAACCCAACACGCTAGGTAAGCCAACTTTCAACTATCCAATTCCAATAACAATTATTTAAAGTAATTTAAGTGAATAAACATCTTAATCTTATACATCCCCCAAGAACTGGTAGTACAAATCATGAGCTTCTAAGAATAGAGTATACAAAGCGGAAATGAAATAAATACATAGTATGTTTGAATAATACATAAACAAAGCTTTTATAAATCTAAGGCAACCTTGAACAAAAGGCGGCTACAACAGGAACACAGGTACATCTTCAAGTCCCGCAACCATCGAGCACAGCAACAACAACAGCCAACATCTGCACGCAATGTGCAGAAGTGTAGTATAAGTACAACCGATCCCATGTACTGAGTAAGTAACAAACCTAGCCGTAGGTTGAAAGTAGTGACGAGTTTCCACCAAGTCGGGTCCAAAACCAATAGTCCATAACAATCCATAACAACATAAAGTAAATAATACCAAAAATAACTCAGGGATAAAATACTCAGCCAAATAATGATTTCAAAAATTATAGTTCTTCCTTTCAAATATCTCAGTGAAAAACCCAAAATCGTTTGCCGAAGTTTCCAATAATATAAATAGTTTGAAAACAATTAATTTCTCCCAAAATCCTGTCAATAATAAATAAGATGTTTAATTTTTCCTTCCGGATAACCCGTGTAAAACAAATGCATCACTATGCCCATATGTCAAAAATATGTGAGAAATCATGAATGATGTGATGTTGTACATCATGAGGAAAAATACATCTCTATGCCTGTATGTCATGTGTGCATGCCAATGCGATGCAATTCAGTGATAAAATCATAAACAGCCCCTCGGGCAGAACATCACTCATATACAGCCCCTCGGGCAACCTCACAATCACTCGTGCCACTCAGGCATACCTCACAATCACTCTTGCCACTCGGGCATACCTCGCAATCACTCTTGCCACTCGGGCATACCTCACAATCACTCTTGCCACTCGGGCATACCTCACAATCACTCATGCCTCCCAGTCACTCAGCACTCGGCACTCGCACTCAGTAGGTACCTGCGCTCACTGGGGGTGTGTACAGACTCCGGAGGGGCTCCTTCAGCCCAAGCGCTATAATCTGCACGGACAACTCACGTGCGATAATAATAAAGTATGCTGCAGGCGGGCAGCCCCGATCCACACTCATCCTCACAAATCAGGCCCTCAGCCTCACTCAGTCATAAAGTATGCTGCAGGCGAGCAGCCCCGATCCACACTCATCCTCACAAATCAAGCCACTCGGGCATTTCAGTAAAACATGGCATTCGGCCCAAAATATTTATATGCATCAAAATAAAGTCATAAAACTGAGTTATGATATGCAATAAAATCAATATGACTGAGTATGAATTTTCAATCTAGCACAATAATTCACAGCAATATGACCTCTGTGGGTCCCAATAATACTGGCACATAGCCTCAACATGATTTTTAATATGCTTTTCAGCTCAATTTCTTTGACACATAAAACCGCATGAAAAATGCCAAGATTGTTTAACTATAAAATTCCGCAGAAACAATTATGTCACAATTTCTATAGTGCATGCCCACACGCCCGTCACCTAGCATGTGCGTCACCTCCCAACAATTCACAAAATACATATATTCAGGGTTCATACCCTCAACTCCAAGATTAGAAGAGTTACTTACCTCGAACAAGCTGAATCCAATGTCGAGCAAGCTAAACAATGCTATAGAAATCCCATTATGTGCGTATCAACTTCCAAACGGCTCGAATCTAGTCACAATTAATTTGATTCAGCCCACAAAATTTATAGGAATTAATTCCATATCAAAATACTAATATTTTCACAAAATCCGACTCCAAATCGGTATTCAAACTTGAAAAGTTTGTTTTGTGACATTATAGAAATTTTCTTCTATTTCTCTTGAAGATTCAATAATCTTACACCCAAAATGAAGATGAATTCATGGAATATAATCACAAGGGAGTTAAGAACACTTACCCCAAGTTGTGTGGAAATTTTCTCTCCAAAATTGCCCAAACCGAGCTCCAAAATGTCCAAAATGAGAAAAATTCTCGGAACCCTCGTTTTTAAACACTGCCCAGGCATTTTCGCACCTACGGTACCTGGGCTCGCACCTGCGCATCCGCATTTGCGGACAAAAATGCGCGCCTGCGGAAAACAGCCGGCCCTCTAAAAACTCGCATATGCGGCGATATTCTCGCCTCTGCGGGCTTCGCAGATGCGCATTCCCCTTCGCATATATGGTCTTGTTGATGCGGCAAATTCCTCGCACCTACGAGCACTGTCCAGTCCCACTCTTGGCCGCTTCTGAGGCTTATTTCGCGCACATGCGGCTTTGCACCTGCGATCAAAATCTTCGCAGGTTCGATCATACTAGTAGGCAGCAGTTCCAGCATTTCCTTAAGTCCAAATTTGATCCATTAACCGTCCGAAACTCACCCGAGGCCCCTAGGACCTCAATCAATTGTATCAACAAGTTCCATAATATAACACGGACCTACTCAAGGCCTCAAATCACACCTAACGATATCGAAACGACGAATTACACATCAATCCGAAATCATTGAACCTTGAAACTTCAAGTTCTATAACTTACGTCAAAACACATCAAATCACGTCCGATTGACCTCAAATTTTGCACACAAGTCACATTTCACATTAAGGACCTATTCCAATTTTCAGAATCGGATTCTGACCCCGATATCAAAAAGTCAACTCCCCAGTCAAACTTCCCAAAAATTCAACTTTCGGCAATTCACGCCAAATTCCACTACGAACCTCCAAATAATTTTCCGAACACGCTTCTAAGTCCAAAATCACCATACGGAGCTATTGGAATCATCAGAATTAAATTCTGAGGTCGTTTGTACATAAGTCGACATCCGATCACTATTTTAACTTAAGCTTTAAACCTTGGAATTAAGTGTTCCAATTCATTCCAAAACCTCACCGGACCCGAATCAATTACCCCGGCAATTCACACAATAACTGTAAAGTATAATTTGAGCAGTAAAGGGGGAAGCAAGGTTGTAATACTCAAAACGACCGGTCGGGTCGTTACATTCTCCCCCACTTAAATATACGTTCGTCCTCGAACGTGCCAAGAGTTGTTTCCAAGCCATCAAAGCACCGTTCCATCTTACCACACACGTACTCGGGGGTGAACCCACGTCACCCTATCCCACATAGGCTTGACTACACAATGCAACTGAAAATCATTAATTTAACCTTAGCCCATAAATCTTGGAGTTTAATTTCCAACCCTTAAAATTTCTTTCAAGACATGAATCTTACATTTACACACTGTATAAGTTCGAATAAGCTGCATCGTGCTATAATTATAACCACGGATATAATCACCCAGCATATTACACAACTCGCATGCTCTTAGCACCATTCCTAATCGCAGTGACTACTCCAAAACCAACTGCATACTAGTATCAAACCCATATTGAACCAAACCTCATCCCAAAGCCTTCGTACACTGTTGATAATAAAAGAAACACGCAGAATCTCATAACCCTTTATCAGACCAACAGTCATGGAGGTCTCTCGCCCCAACCGGAACCATAATCACTTTCTGAGCTGACTTTCAATATTATACTCCTGAATATACCAAAATTAAACCTGATAGTACCCATTCCAGGTCCAATGACCTTATATTACTAAACATAACTGCTCCACAGACATACCGCACCAATATAATTCGGAGCCACAACTCGTGCCATCCGTGCACTAATACGCAACAATTCAAATGTACCCAGTCATGGAAAATGACTCAAATGAGAGAATTGCCCCGCCAGATTAACAAGTACTTCCACAAAGAAACGCTGAAAATTCATCATACACCGTAGAACCATCACCCGATTCTAACACAAGGTTCATATTATATACTCCGAGCCACCCTGCTCCAATTTAATAACGACGGAGAGGCAAATGACAAAAATACCACACAAAAACCTGAAAGGACATAACTATTACGCTATTGATCATGCAATACCCAATTACTCATCACACTCAAATTCTGCTATAAAGCTCAATTAGAACCGCACTATCTGTGCACATAACCAATGAATCACAACTCCTCGTTGCATAAAGTAATAACTCACAGATCACTTGAGAACACGAATAAGTTCAACATCAACCAAATGACACATCCCTCAATAATAGTAGTATGGAGCCAACCGTTCCGGCTCGGTGTAGAATACACATCTTAATTGGGCCTACCTATGGACCCCCAAATCAAATCGAGTTACCCACAAATAGATAAAACTTCTTTCGAAAATCCATAATGACTGAATCATAACATATTCTATCATATGGCTAGCTCCGGCCACAACTTCACAGTCCACAACCATGAAACAATCTGCTCCTGGGAACTCCCAATCTCCGAATCCGTAGAACACGCGAATCACCATATTTGATTCCATCTCCATCGCCCGAATGCCTAACACCTCTCTTATACATGATCATCCCACGAGAAATACTTTAAAAGTTCTTCCGTGTCACTTGACAAAAATTTGAATATCAACAGTCTATCAACCATGTGAGTACCGCAATACTAATTTATACATCCGTCAGTAAAAATACAATGCGCCTTATGAAGTCCGCCCCTTTCTCATACAACACCAAGAAGTAATAGTATTCATCTAGTTATTTGAAATCGTCCATGTTGTCCAACATTCGTTACCTTCTCTTCAAGATTGTACTGCCACCTTGTACATGAAAATCTAGCTTTCGTACAACACATAACATCTATATTTCCATCATGTGAAGAGCACAAGAATCTTATTATCAACTTTGAGTCACCAATAATTTACATACCATTTTAGTCAGAAACCTTTCTCTTGCTTCTTTCCAGGAGAAAATCACAATACACAAACGTTCTCCACACCGGTAGAAACCATCAAGAATACTTTGGAATCCATTTGCACATAATCAAGTCCTTAAAACTAAATTCCTCTAACTCGACCAAGCCACGCAGGTCGCCAAGTTCAGGTGTATTGCCACAAAGCACCTATAGAAAACCCCCACCTCATAAGCACCCAAAGAACCGATCTTATCCATTACCATACTGATCCAACCTACTACCCAGTTGTCCTATTTCTCCAAGTCCCTTCCGAATTTGTCTTCAGATTGATACTTCTTCTTGCTAAAATACCATGATCTTTAACCATAACTTACCCTACAAACCTTAGCATAGAACTACAATGCCCTACGGCCCATAAGCAACTGTATTCTTCTTAAGCACCTCCAAAAATACCACAACTATAACACTCACTCTGAGAATGCATTATGTGAATTTGAAATTTCTCTTCTTACCTTCCTTACACAAAAAAATATAGAATCCATAGTCATATAGAATTTCCGCAAGTCCAGGCACCATCAAACGCAAATCTCGGATTTACATAAGTCCGGAAACATTCTCAATTGCTATATATAATTCTCAAACCCACTGAAATTTTCTCGGGAGTCACCCACTTTGCTCAAATCTAATTGCACCGCCCAAATGGGCCAAAACACATGTGCCCCATTAGCACCACAACACTCAAAGAAGTAACTCTACTTTAACACCACATATCAAATTCATACTTCGTGCGCACTACATTATTCACCAATAACAACTCACTCATCCTGCAAATTTCATTTACTCATACGTGAAATATAATCCTTAACCAGGAATTTCCTTATTCGAGTCATCCTTTATCTCAACTTCTGCAAGTCATAGCTAACCTATAAGTATGCCTCCGACCAAAATTAAAATTTAACACGTAACCATGAAATCAAATGGTCAATAGCAGACTCCCCAACTTGGCTCAAAGCCATAGATTAAAACATTCCATAACTCACAATACCAATACTCTCTTACTGCCATAATGCCACAGTCAGTCCAACGAAACTTCTTCCCAAGTTCATACAATGCCAACCATAAAAATACCTCAATCATCCGCTAAGCTCGTATTCATCCCTTAACACACAAGTCAACTTTCTCAACCAGATTCAGATTCAAATCTCCACCCATACACCCCGTCGGCAGAAAAGAAACCCTCCACTCACATCATAAGAAATACTCCTACATAGATTATCCCGCAGGGGATAATCCACCTGCTTAGCCTCAATCTGGTATCTTGTTATATCTTTTCGCAGTCACAATTACTATGCAATCACTTAGTCAATCTGTGTCCAAACTCATTACCCAAACATGAGAATTTAATTTACCCCAAAAGTTTAACAATATGAAAGATCCTTCAAACATTCATACTTAAGACTGTACGTTACATTAAAACGAAAATCAAGCACACAGTGGCCATTTCTTTACATTTCAAGGGAACACTTCTCGTCATATTCAAATCGTCTTAATACATCCCGCATTTAGATCATACTCATCACAAAGCCATTCCGCCGCTCATCGAGCGACAACTTCCACTCGTAGGGATATTACCGGACATATGAGTCCAAATGTACAGGTTACAACTGAAGCTACAGAGCCTAAGTTGCGGTCTAAACTTGGCCTCAAGTCCTCCAGACTTGCCCATTACCAAAACACAGAATACACCTCTTGAACCTCGTTCATAAAATCACAAGCCGTCGATGCACAGCTGATACCGAGCGCTCATATACGCATACGAATACGTGAAAGGAATTCAAAGAGTTATGTCTCAAGCTGAATCAATCTCGTACGATAAGGAAAGAAAGATGGGAAGTATATATCCTAAATGCCTATAGCCTCTCGAAGATAAGTATGGACGTCATCATACCGATCTGCAAGACTCTACTAGACACTTGCTCATGATTTGTAGAGCCTATGAACCTAGTGCTCTGATACCACCTTGTCACGACCCAAAATCCAACTAGTCGTGATGACACCTAACTCAACCCGCTAGGTAAGCCAACTTTCAACTATCCAATTCCAATAACAATTATTTAAAGTAATTTAAGTGAATAAATATCTTAATCTTATACATCCCCCAAGAACTGGTAGTACAAATCATGAGCTTATAAGAATAGAGTATACAAAGCAGAAATGAAATAAATACATAGTCTGTTTGAATAATACATAAACAGAGCTTTTATAAATCTAAGGCTACCCTAAACAAAAGGAAGCTACAACAGGAATGCAGGTACATCTTCAAGTACCACAACCATCGAGCACAGCAACAACAACAGCCAACATCTGCACGCAATGTGCAGAAGTGTAGTATCAGTACAACCGACCCCATGTACTGAGTAAGTAACAAACCTAGCCGTAGGTTGAAAGTAGTGACGAGTTTTCACCAAGTCGAGTCCAAAACCAATAGTCCACAACAATCCATAACAACATAAAGCAAATAATACCAGAAATAACTCAGGGATAAAATATTCAGCCAAATAATAATTTCAAAAATTATAGTTCTTCCTTTCAAATATCTCAGTGAAAAACCCAAATCGTTTGCCGAAATTTCCAATAATATAAATAGTTTGAAAACAATAAATTTCTCCCAAAATCCTGTCAATAATAAATAAGATGTTTTATTTTTCCTTCCGGATAACCCATGTAAAACAAATGCATCACAATGCCCATGTGTCAAAAATATGTGAGAAATCATGAATGATGTGATGTTGTACAACATGAGAAAAAATACATCTCTATGCCTGTATGTCATGTGTGCATGCCAATGCGATGCAATTCAGTGATAAAATCATAAACAGCCCCTCGGGCAGAACATCACTCATATACAGCCCCTCGGGCAACCTCACAGTCACTCGTGCCACTCGGGCATACCTCACAATCACTCTTGCCACTCGAGCATACCTCACAATCACTCTTGCCACTCGGGCATACCTCACAATCACTCATGCCTCCCAGTCACTCAGCACTCGGCACTCGCACTCAGTAGGTACCTGCGCTCACTGGGGGTGTGTACAGACTCCGGAGGGGCTCCTTCAGCCCAAGCGCTATAATCTGCACGGACAACTCACGTGCGATAATAATAAAGTATGCTGCAGGCGGGCAGCCCCGATCCACACTCATCCTCACAAATCAAGCCCTCGGTCTCACTCAGTCATAAAGTATGCTGCAGGCGAGCAGTCCCGATCCACACTCATCCTCACAAATCAAGCCACTCGGGCATTTCAGTAAAACATGGCATTCGGCCCAAAATATTTATATGCATCAAAATAAAGTCATAAAACTGAGTTATGATATGCAATAAAATCAATATGACTGAGTATGAATTTTCAATCTAACACAATAATTCACAGCAATATGACATCTGTGGGTTCCAATAATACTGGCACATAGTCTCAACATGATTTTTAATATGCTTTTCAGCTCAATTTCTTTGACACACAAAACCGCATGGAAAATGCCAAGATTATTTAACTATAAAATTCCGTAGAAACAATTATGTCACAATTTTTATAGTGCACGCCCACACGCCCGTCACCTAGCATGTGCGTCACCTCCCAACAATTCACAAAATACATATATTCAGGGTTCATACCCTCAACTCCAAGATTAGAAGAGTTACTTACCTCGAACAAGCTGAATCCAATGTCGAGCAAGCTAAACAATGCTCTAGAAATCCCATTATGTGCGTATCAACTTCCAAATGGCTCGAATCTAGTCATAATTAATTTGATTCAGCCCACAAAATTTATAGGAATTAATTCCATATCAAAATACTAATATTTTCACAAAATCCGACTCCAAATCGGTATTCAAACTTGAAAAGTTCGTTTTGTGACATTATAGAAATTTTCTTCTATTTCTCTTGAAGATTCAATAATCTTATACCCAAAATGAAGATGAATTCATGGAATATAATCACAAGGGAGTTAAGAACACTTACCCCAAGTTGTGTGAAAAATTTTCTCTCCAAAATCGCCCAAACCAAGCTCCAAAATGTCCAAAATGAGAAAAATTCTCGGAACCCTCGTTTTTAAACACTGCCCAGGCATTTCCGCACCTGCGGTACCTAGGCTCGCACCTGCGCATCCGCATTTGTGGACAAAAATGCGTGCCTGCGGAAAACAGCCGGCCCTCTAAAAACTCGCATCTGCGGCGATATTCTCGCCTCTGCGGGCTTCGCAGATGCACATTTCCCTTCGCACCTGCGGCCTCGCAGATGCAGCAAATTCCTCGCACCTGCGAGCACTGTCCAGTCCACTCTTGGCCGCTTCTGCGGCTTATTTCACGCACATGCGGCTTCGCACCTGCGATCAAAATCTTCGCAGGTGCGATCACACCATTAGGCAGCAGTTCCAGCATTTCCTTAAGTCCAAATTTGATCTGTTAACCGTCCGAAATTCACCCGAGGCCCCCGGGATCTCAACTAATTGTATCAATAAGTCTCATAACATAACACGGACCTACTCGATGCCTCAAATCACACCTAAAGACATCGAAACGACGAATTACACCTCAATCCGAAATCATTGAACCTTGAAACTTCAAGTTCTATAACTTACGTCAAAACACATCAAATCACGTCCGATTGACCTCAAATTTTACACACAAGTCACATTTCACATTACGGACCTATTTTAATTTCCAGAATCGGATTCCGACCCCGATATCAAAAACTCAACTCCCCGGTCAAATTTCCCAAAAATTTAACTTTCGGCAATTCACGCCAAATTCCACTACGGACCTCCAAATAATTTTTCGGACACGCTCCTAAGTCCAAAATCACCATACAGAGCTATTGGAATCATCAGAATTAAATTCTGAGGTCGTTTACACATAAGTCTACATCCGATCACTATTTTAACTTAAGCTTTAAACCTTGGAACTAAGTGTTCCAATTCATTCCAAAACCTCACCGGACCCGAACCAATTACCCCGACAATTCACACAACAGCTGTAAAGTATAATTTGAGCAGTAAAGGGGGAAGCAAGGTTGTAATACTCAAAACGACAGGTCAGGTCGTTACAATTTTCTTGTACTAATATTTTCTATCTTGGCTTTGTATTGCACTATTACTTTCTCAAAGTAATTTTCTTCTCAAGAATAACTCTCTTGGTTTTTACAATATGTATAAGATCTATATCACACTAATTCTTAATTAGGACTCACACACACACACACACACACACACACTCACACACACCCTGATCCACATACGCGCGCGCGCGCACACACACACACACACACACACACACACACACACACACACACACATATATATATATATATATATATATATATATATATATATATATATATATATATATATACATACATACATAATTTTCATTGGAAAATAAAAATCATATGCTTTATGGTAAATATTTAAAAAAAAATGTAACTAATTTATGGAATTTAATTCTAAATTGAATTCTACAACTTAGTCATACTTTTAAAATAAAAACATGTAACTCATTTATGGAATTCAATTCTAAATTGAATTCTACAAATTAGTCAATATTTTAAAATAAAAACATGTAACTCATTTATGGAATTCAATTCTAAATTGAATTCTACAACTTAGTCATACTTTTAAAATAAAAACATGTTACTCATTTATGGAATTTAATTCTAAATTGAATTCTACAAATATTAATTATAATTACCAAGTATATATATATATATATATATATATATATATATATATATATATATATATATATATATATATATATATATATATATATATATATAGAGAGAGAGAGAGAGAGAGAGAGAGAGAGAGAGAGAGAGAGAGAGAGAGAGAGAGAGAGAGAGAGAGAGAGAGAAAGAGATGTAATTTAATTTTTTTTATTTAAAATAGAAAACTTCAACTTGTCCACAATATTAATTATATCCTCTGTGCTAGCAAAGAATATAATAATATTTTATTTGGACTAATAACTAAATTTATTTGACTAATTAAATTTTTTAATTTAATTATCAAATAATAAAGTAATTAATCCTTTAGCAAAGATCAGGACACTCGTTAGTGTGCGACCCCATAGGTTCAATATTAAACCGGTAGTAAATTGATCACATCAATATACTAATTAAGGGTGTCGTCTAGCAACACTCCTTAACGGCCGGATATCATGAAGTATATAATTTACTCTCAAGAACCTGTAGAAGAATAATGTATTAATTCCTTCTGTCCTTATAGCTCTAGGTCACCCTAGGATATGGTTCAAATGTCAAATCCTATAGGCAGCCGACTATGTGTTCATATAAAAAATAATCGACCATTGAATGACCTAAGAAACTCTTTTCTTCTTTCATTCAATCGCCCTGGCCAAGGTCTTAATTTGGTCGGTTATAATTTATGACAACATGGAGCTTAAACTCATTACCAAGAGTTCACAGATTCCATATTGATCAATCACTAATTATACAAGTATTTAATCGTACCCAATATCCTTTCAACTATCGCCCTAGGGCCATAGGTGTCTAGTATCAAAGTACAATAAATAACTTATCAATTACTATGATGATATCAGGTCAAAGGAAACTCTTACATCACATTCTTCAAGAGAATATTCTATTGACAGTTTATGGTAATTCTAACCATTAGGAATTATCCAATGAATCGGTTTAATGATCATATCTCTATATGCATCATCTATTTATGTTATTTAGTTAATGAGATCAACTAATCTCTATCCCATAAAGACGATCACATAAATATTGATCTAACCGGATTACTAATGTCCAAATTAATAATCCTACGATCAAGAACAAAATTTAAATTAAATTGTAAGAGACTTTACTCTCATTATCATGATCTCAATCATGATGACAAGTCTCAAAATTTAATCAATGACCTTATTAAATTAATCAAGCAATTAATAATAACTATGATAAACGAATATCAAATGCCATATATTTTTATATCAAATAACATTCACAAAAATATGTTCAAATCATCAAATATGAGATTGGATCTGGGGCATATCTAATATATCACTAACAATCTAAACGTGACGGAAGAACCAATGGATTTGTCATCAAGTCACGAAAACTCACCTTCAAGCCGTCGTAATATGCTTGAACAGCAGGAAATGTTGGTATAATTTTACGAGCTTGCATCATGTCCCATATCAGATTGGCAGTAGTATATCCACCGGTCTGCAAACAGTTAAGAAATTGAATAACTCGACATATGTGATACTGTGATGAGAAAAGAGAAATGTAGGAGAGAGGAAAGGGCTAAAAGTTTTTCTTTTTCTGCTTTCCCACCTTTTCACCCGCAATGACGTGCCATATTTAAGTTCATAACTTCTCAATTTTACCCTTAAAGACATAGTTTTATAAAAATAATTAAGATTATAAGATTATTTTAATGATACATTTGGTATGTTATGTAGTAATATAGAGAGTACTTGTGTGTCAAAAGTCTTACTACCTATTTTCTTTCATTCTCAAATTTCATGCATAATAAAATACAATCATGTAAAATGAAAAGAAGGGAGTAATTATTAATGTTATCGGATGAAACTCAATTCTTTTTGTAGTAGTTTCTTACATTAGCTTTATTGTAAATGTTTGCAAGTAACATTTCTGTTGAACTTCCTTTTCTTCTCACGAAAGTTATTGAACAAATTACTTGCAAATATCGTTCTACTAATTTAAGAGTAATATGAAAAGTAATGGTTGTCTTGACATATAGTTCGAAAAGTATTTCATTACGGCTTTCTAGTTTATATTTGTTACTGCAATTTACAAGAATCTTAAGAAGACGACAGTCAGAATATTCAATAACTGTTTAGAGCAAAGCTGCAATAGAAAAAAGATAATACAAAAAGAAAAAAGCAGAAGAAACGAGAATATTGCCACAGCTTACTTTTTCATTCCCCTCAAATGCTTCTAAAATTTAAAACATGGTTGGCATGACCATTTTCAGTTGTTTCTGCCAGCTTCTAACATTCAGTATTCTTTCTGTTTCTTTTCCCTTCAGTTGGAATTCAGTGTGCTTGGAACAAATGAGGAGCAGAGCAATGGAATGTGCAGGAATACTGTTAGTTTCACTACTACTTGTCCCTTTGAAGAGTGTAGCAACTGAAGCTGATAAGAACATCAGTAGTTCTAATTTGCCGCCATGTAATTTTCGGGGCAATATACAATTTCGGGGACTCGAATTCGGACACCGGCGGTATCTCAGCAGCATTTCAACCAATACAAGCACCTTATGGTGAGAGCTTCTTCCACAAACCAGCTGGAAGGCTTTCAGATGGTCGTCTTCTCATTGACTTTATTGGTAATCGACTTCTCTTAGTATGTAAAATAACCCCCCCTACTAGCTGCTATAGAGGCGGAACCAGAATTTGAAGCTTATAATTCTAGTTCTTTTAAGTTACTTGGTTCTAACTTAATAATTTGTGCGTATTCAATGAATTTCTTAAGACAAATATAAGATTTGGACCAGAGCTACTTGGTCCGGCCGAACCCGTAGCCGAAGAGTTGGCTCTGCCCCTGAGCTGCTAGTGATGCTTTTTGATGCAATGACATAAAATGCTATATATTCTACTAGCTAGGCAGTTAGAAGGTGCAAGGAATTTGGTAAGCGTGGATGTTCTTTAAAAGACGCAACACAGATACAAAGAATTTAAATAACCGGCCCCAAGATTAGGGGATAAGCTTCATCGTCAAGAGCGAATAGCTTGGATCAACAGCTCAAATTCCTAAACGACCGCTCAGCGATAAAGGAGGTAGGGATGCAGAGACAAGTAGGAAGTTTGCTTAGGAGCTACCTATGAAAGAGTGCATAATAGCTCACTAATCGAACACTCTTGCGTTGGGATGAACGGCCTAAGTATGTATGCAGAAACTGTGGGAAGTAAAATACATCAGTAAGGGAGCATGCAACCTTAGAGAAGTCTCCGCACGAGGAGTGGTGGACAAACTGGGTACAAAAAATGTCGACTTGAGTAACACAAACATACTAGAGCAAAGAATCTCTAATTGAATGATTTCTCGATTAATATCATTATTTCATATTGAAACTTACAAAATCAAGGTAGTTAATTGATTATAAATGTTTTTTTATGCAGCTGAGCACATGAGACTACCCTACTTGAGTGTCTATCTAGATTCCATTGGCTCAAATTTCAGGCACGGAGCCAATTTTGCAACAGGAGGATCCACCATTCGTAGGCAAAACCAGACTATATTCCAAAGTGGTATTAGCCCCTTTTCACTGGACGTTCAAATTATGCAGTTCCATCGCTTCGAAGGCAGAACTGAAGAGCTCTATAGACAAGGTAAAAGGAAACTAATGCTAATCAATCATTGACCTGTTACTAGCAAGTTACATCATTTAAGCTAATTTGATACAACTATAACTATGTCTCAGCGACAGACTTGTCAGAGAAGAACAAATTCCCTCGTCCTCGCGAATTTTCGAAGGCTCTCTACACACTTGACATAGGCCAAACTGACCTAGCTGTTGGTTTCCGCCAGATGAGTAATATACAACTTCGGGCAGCCATACCAGACATAATAAACCAGTTCTCTGCAGCAGTTACAGTATATGCAACTTTATCAATTTTATCTATACACTAATCGTGTAAAACCACATTGTTAGTGTAAATAATATTTACACTGTCAGTGTACATAAGTTAAATTCTTGTAACATAGGTAGTGTTGTAGGCACTAATTATGAAGAAAAATGCTATCTTTGTTTCATAATTTTTGACAGCGTCTGTATCAACAAGGGGCAAGGGCATTTTGGATACATAACACAGGTCCAATTGGCTGCTTGCCAACAGCCACATTATACCTCAGGAATCCAAAACCAGGTGTTCTTGATAATTATGGATGCTTAAAGAGCCAGAATAAGATGGCCTTAGAGTTTAATAGACAGCTGGAAACCAGGATAAGAACACTGAGGGCAGAGCTCGGGCATGCTGCTATAACATATGTAGATGTCTATGCTGCCAAGTATGAATTGATCAGCAATGCCAACAGCCAAGGTATATGTTAGAGCTATATATTTTTTAACGAGACTACTACACTAAGTAATTGCTATTTCTCATCAGCACCGGTACTGGTACTGAATAACTCTGCCTACCAAGACTTAGGCAGGTGGGAAGAAATCAACTAGCATCTTTTTGTCCATGTTGGGATTTGAACCCTAATCTGACAGCTCGGCTGACACCCTTGGGGTGCTATTAGTACATATTACATTCCCAATTCATTTCTTTATCTTTTGATCAAGGGCTTTAGGCTTTAAAATTTTGAACAGGTTTCATGGAACCCCACAAAATATGCTGTGGATTGCATGAGGGGAACACGCATGTATGGTGTGGACAGAAAGCAATAGTGAGAGGGGCAGAAGTGTTTGGAGGGGCTTGTGCCAACCCTTCAATTTACATAAGCTGGGATGGAGTACATTACTCTCAAGCTGCTAATCAATGGACTGCAAATCAGATACTAAACGGCAGTTTCTCTGATCCTCCCATTCCCATTACCCATGCTTGTCATAAACGTCTTCATTATTAGGACTGTCGTATTATAATCTGCATCTTAATTAGTGGTTTTTATATCTATGTTTAACTTCTATCAAGTGAAATCACTTGTTCTTTTTAGTTTAAAAAAGAAAAGAACAAGTTTTTTTCCTTTATTTTTCGCATCATTCATAAGAAGAAACTATCAAGTTTCTAATATAAAGCCGATGACAAGATCCCTTGTTAAGGAATTGGGTAACAAGGGACAGACATTCCTCCTTAGAGTCAATTCCAGATAAGCTCAGGGACCTTAATAAACAGAGTACAAATTTACAGCTCAAAATACTAGGATTTTATTTTCATGTCCAACTACTGTACAGCAAGAACACTACAATTAGACAATCGTACAACAATTTTTTTTGGATAAATACATTGTACGACAAAGATAAAAGTTGTTTTTTTGGATAAGTAGCAATGCCACGAACTAAAAGCGAATAGGTCCATAGCTCACCCTTATAAGACTAGATACATACAGCAAGATGGTCCAAATCTAGCAACTCTGGACGTGTTAAAGAGTCATAAATAACTATATTTCACTGGCGATGACCATCTGGAAGAGCAACAGCCTGGTTAAAGGGCACCAAGCGTTGAGGTAGAGACCCATCTTCCTCATCATCATCAAACTCCAATGTGTAACTGCAAAAGGGAAACATAATGCAGTAAGCCCATGAAACAGGATCATGATTCATTGGTCAATTTGTTTTTGGTAATGCAACAGTCAATTTCAAGAAAGAAGAAAAAAGAAATATTGAGCTCGATGACTGCAAAACAGATTGGGATAATTGATTCCACTTTCTGTTTAATCAGAAGTCATTGCTCAATTATTGAGTACTAAAGAATCTTAAGTTCATCGCTGATTTCTAAGAAGCCAGGTAAGAGCATCACTTACTCGTCGGTCTTCCTCTGGAAATTGATATAGCATTGGGACCATCACATGCAAATGTAAGTAAAAACCCAATCAATTCCCGAGTAATGATATTCTGAATAGCTCAATAAAGAAAATCCCGATAAATTACGACAAAAGAAAACTAAATAGTGGTACCTTGCCAGCCTGGACTACTGTGGCTTTGTACAGGGCTGTGGTTCCTGGGTAAACTGCCAAAACTTGTTTTCCAGGAGGGAATTCTTGAGTGGTTGCAAGATCACTTATCTTGGGGAAAGGTATAATATGTGACCAGGGTAGCTTGTACTTTCTGTAATTGGCAAAAGAATAGAACCAGTAATTCCGGTAAGAAGGCGAATAATCATTTAGTAAGCAAAAGCTGTAAGCCGCTTAGATATCAAATAACTAGCTGAATAGCAGCCTTTCAAAGTACAAAGAGTGAAAAGCCACAGTTATGCGGTAATAGTTATCAGTCATCAAATTCTTCGGTAGCATTAGGTCTAGACTATATGAGATGTCGCAGAATCTTAATCACAAATACCTACAAGAAGGTGTTGTGGACAGATTCTTAGGAAGCAGTTTCAGCAACTTGCCGGACAGCTAGGAGTAACTTACGGACTTACTTACTAGTGTGTACCAGGCAGCAACTAATCACCAACAAATAGCAGAAAAGGACAAAATCTCATTGATCTCTATCATCCATCAACGTACTAGAAGGGGGAAAATATAAGTGACTAAAATTCCTCAATGAGCTGTTCCTTCGAAGTTGGCAGCTCAAAAAGTGAGGTAAGTTTTTTCTGCGTGAGGTCACACCATGGGACAAAATATACCTTTTTGTTCCTTTTGTAGTTTGCTCTTTCCTCCAATTGATGAATGTGATTTGTTAGTCTCGTGGGCAACTAAAACTGACTTGTATCGAGGTCCCAGAAGGAGTCAGAAAATCTCTTAATCTCCCTCATTCTTCTACCTACTATTCCCCAGTCTCTGTGCTTCTTGTGCATTCTTAGTATAGAAAGCATTCAATAATCCAATGGACAAAAAGGGGTTTTTTGACACTTAAGCATCGCATGAATGCAATGCTTTCTACAACGATCAAGGAGGGAGTAGATTTAATCATTCCATAGCTGGATAGAAGTAGGAAATCTAATAAATAAAGTGAGTCTGTGAAGTTGAGATCAGGTAACGGGATAATGCCTTACATTATGTAAATTTGAGAAGTTCCATCTATAACATAAAGTAGGAGTTGTCACTTAGATCCTAGGATGTACCTGATAAGTCACTTCATATATATATATCCCACGCACACACACTCACACGCATACCCCCCCCCCCCCCCCCCACACACACACACACACCCTTCCCCAATTGTTGGCTGCTAAATGCTCCACAAACTACCAAGATAAACTTTCATAGAGGTCTCCCTGCATCAATTTGATAAGTAGTCATCCTGCAACACCTTTTTGGTCCTAGTCCTAAACCACACATGGTCAAATTCAGACAATATTATGTTTAGAGAATAATATCAGGCATCATAGACCCTAAACTCCAAGTGCCAATTTGAGAGACAAGTTTCAGGCTTGCATCCATGGATATTGACGGTTGAGGGAACAATGAGCAAACTAGTAGGGACTTACAACCAAGATACGCATAAACAATCAAAAGGAAGCACACAAGCAAATGAAAATGGGCAAAAACTATCAACAAATATCCAAAGATCAATAGTAAGGCTACCTGTGGGCACCACCTTCCTCATCTTCACCTGGCTCCTCGTCTAGAACTTCAAATCTGCACGGAGAGATACAAGGTTAACTCAAATTATAGATGTAAACGATCCAGTTGAAGACATAATTAAATAAATAAAAATGTGCTCTCTCTAACAATTAAGCTTTCAAATGAGATGTAAATAGCAGGTAAACGTCTGGGGTTAGAATCTCACCGCCATCCATAGTCAAAAAAGAATATTCACGTACTTAACCCATTAAATAAAAAATCAGGCCGCACACGTGATGGAGCATGGTGAAGACATAATTAAATAATTAAAAGTATGCTCCCTCTAATCCATTAAAATCAAGTCCTCTAGATTAATCATTCACTATAAAGCTTTATTGCAAAACTTACTCTTTTGTTTCTTTGTCATAATGAGTAACTTTAACAATGACCCACTCATCCTTTTCACCATCCTCTTGCGCGACCCTAGCAGTCACCTGGTGGTAAAAGGTTTAACTATGTTATTGCCACCACAAAAGTAAAAGCTCATTCACATATTAAAGGTGCATGAATGATATTATAAAATAGGGAAAATGTCCAAAATTACCCCTCTACTATGGTATATTATTTACTTCTGCTATCCGTTATAATTTTTTGTCCAATCTAGCCCCTACCGTTAATCAAGTTTTAAAAATTTCCCCTTACCCTAACGTTTTGACACTGTGGCAGCTAACCCCCTCAATTTCATCCATGTCAGCTGCCATGTCATCGAACCCACCAAATTAAAACCCCACAGACCCATTACATTCCTCGTCACCCACCCGTGATCTGTGACCCGTTTGCCCACTAAATAAATAAGTTAGACCCGTTTAAATTGACAAAGAGGATCATTTGGTCTGCATACGTTCGATAGAAACGAGAGAGAAGAGTATGGAAGGTTCAAAAGAAAATTCTCTATTTTCAGTGTTTAATGCTGTCCAAGGTAAGATTTTCCCCCAAAATCTGAACTTTTCTGCTAGTTTCATATGCTTGTTGTTTATAAATGAAACATTTTTATCTTAGGGTTCGCATTTCTTTTCTGTTAAAGTTAGGGTTTTTAGATTATGCTTCGTGGTTTAGGGATTTCACTGTTATGTGCTCAGATATATGATTTGTCATTTAGGGTTTTACTTTGTCTGTGTTTTTGTCGTTGTTTTTCTGTGTTTGCATGTGACTTTCAACTTTATACCCTAATTATTTGTCTGTTTCTGTTGGTTGGTTAGGGTATATTGGTGGAATTGATGATATTTGGTTTATTATTACTTTGTTTTAGAAGAACTTTCTTTGGTTTAGGATTTCATGTATGTGTGGTCCCTTTTGTTTTTTAAAGAAGGGTCGCATATGGTTAGTTTTTTAACTGAAAAAGGATTTGAAGTATTTATTAATAGCTGACTTGTTGTTATTTGGTCCCCTGTTTCACCTATATTTACTTTGAAGATGATGCTCATATGGGTCTCTTACATATATGTTTTGTGCTTATTTTATTGAGGTGAGACTCTAAGTTTGATACTTTATTATGTGGTCCCCCATATGCATGCTTGTATCCATTTCTTTATCATAGTACCTCATTCAATTTTGTTTCTTTATTCATCTACCTCTGTACCTTTTCCTTATTCCCTTTCTTTATCCTCTCTTTTGTTTATTCAGGCTATGTTTTTTTATTATTTCTATACCTTTTGTCTTTGTTACTTCTTTATGCATTTACTATGGTAGGATGTAATAAATTTATTCATGGTTACTATGCAACCTTTTATAGATGGTGCTAGTTGACTGAGGAATGGACTAGTGAGCCACGTCTGCTGTATAAAGAGAAGTATGTGCATATCACTAAAGGATATGACTCTGACTTGCTCTCTTATGCTGATTTAGCTGATGAATATGATACCAAGTTTAGGTATATAGGGGTGCATCAACTAATAGTAAAGGGTCCTGCTGGTAGATACTATAAAATATATGAGGATATTGGGATTAGGACTTTATTGGACTTTGTTAGTGAACAATGTAATGTTATTAATTTGTTTGCTGTAGAAGAGTATGAACCAACAATTGATGTACCTAATATAGTCACTCACAGTGAGTCACACACAGTAGAAGTTGAAGCTGCTACTGATTGTAGAGATAATGAAAGTGAGAAAAATGATTATGATTCTCCTGATTCTCCTGAATTAAGTTATGATAGATTGGAGCAACTTTTTTTACAAAAGAAGAGGGACATCAATAATAAGTTAACTTACTATAAAGAGTTAGATAGGTCAATGACATTTAAAGATATATCTGAAGCTAGGAAAATGATCAACATGTATTCTCTTGCAAATGGATATGACTTGCAGCAAGTTAAAAGTGACCCATCAAGGCTTAGGTACATCTGTGTTGGTGACTGCCCCTTTGTTTGTCATATATCTAAAAATTCTTCAGGGGGTGGGGTTAAATTCAAGACTTTAGAGCCTGAGCACACATGTGAACCTGCATTTGAAAATCAAAGAGTTGATGCAAATACAATAGCTGCTTACTTAAAAGGCTTGCAAGATAATCCCAAAATTAAGATAAAGAGATGAGGGCAAGCTTGAAAGCTGCATTTAATGTAAATGTTAGTGAATCTAAGTACAAAAGAGCAAAGAAAATGATTTTGGAGAAACTTGAAGGTGGTTTTTCAGATGAATATAATAAGCTTGTTGACTATGCCAATGAACTGAAACTTAGCAATCCTGGGAGTGATGTGATAATTAACTTATCAAAAGATGCTCTTGAAGAAGGCAAAAGGAGGTTTTTAAGGATGTATATTTGTTTTTAAGCAATGAAGTCTGGGTTTAAGAGTGGTTTGAGATCTTTCATTGAATTGGATGGAACATTTTTGAAAGGGAAAACTAAAGGTCAGCTCTTGGTGGCTGTTGGTCAAGATTCTGCCAATCATTTTTATCCATTGGCTTGGGCTATTATTGATAAAGAAACAAAACTTACTTGGAAGTGGTTCTTAGGTCACCTGTAGACTTCACTAGACCTCAAAATGGGTGAAGGGATCACATTTATATCAGATATGCAGAAGGTATGTACTGTTTCTTTGTATTGTTATTTTCAGTTGTGTGTGACTGTTTAGTTAGTAACCTGTTCACTCGGATGTCATATTTTCACTTGGTTGCGTAAGTTTTTGGGGTGATAATGTGACATCCCCTTGTTTGGGGTTTAATGTTGTTTGACTGTTTAGTTGGAAAAACTTGGATGTCATGTTGTCACTTGGTTGTGATATTGTTTTGGGGTGTTAATGTGACATCCCCTTGTGATGAAGCAACTATTAATTTATGAATTTAAGTGTTCGTTTCATTGCTATTCATTGTCCAACTATTAGTTTATGAATGGTTTAAGTGTTCGTTTCATTGTTATAGATGTTGTCCAACCCCTTCATTGTCCAAGATTTAGGAATCTGCAGGTTCATCACCATTAAAAATTGTTCAGATTTTGACAGAGACAATGCCTTCAACACATACAATTTGTGTGCTTTTGTAACTGCTATGTTCATCAGCCCATAACATCAACTAATAATATATCAGGTTCATCACAATTGGTGCGCTCGAATATATACACAAAATACATAAATATTGGAATTACATTAACTAAAATTACATTAACTAATGTAAACGGTTCAAAACAACATACATAACACCTTCTCTTCCAATTTCAAACGAGAAGAAAACTGAAAACAAAACATATTCACTAAAAAAAGATCACAACAATAGACATCAACAAGATTCACCAACATTCACTTTATCATCGACGCTGCAACAAATCCAACAAAAAGTTCCCATAAAATCATAAGCATCATCCTCGTCTTCAAAACCTTATCTTCCAATTTCATTACTTTTGCAGCTTCAGCTTAGTGTAGAGCCTCCATGGCAATTAATTCTTCTTTCAATTTATCCCTATCATTTTTAATCGCCTCCTAAGACGATGTTAGATCTTTAGTTGTAACCAAATTATTGTTCAACGAGATTTCATCTTCCCATTCAAAATAACCACAAAAACGATTCTGTCGAAGACAAAAAAACCAGAGAAGAAACTAAGATCTTTATTATTAGACTATAATTTAGAGCAAACTGATAATAATTTAGATCTTTTGTTAGAGAATCACTAACCTTAGGCTTCAGACATTTATAAAATCGCCTTCCAGAGTTTAATGGAGTTGTTGAAGTGAAGTGGTTTGCAATGATGCCACAACGACACCTAATTTGGGAAGAACAACTTCCTTGCGACATTGAAGGCGGAGGAAAATAGGATTGGGGTCGTGTGAACCCTAATTCTTTGGAGACGGAAATGTAATGGGTATGTGGGGTTTTAATTTGGTGGGGTCGATGACATGGCAGCTGGCATGGATGAAATTGAGGGGGTCAGCTGCCACAATGTCAAAACGTTAGGGTTAGGGGTAATTTTTAAAACTTGATTAACGGTAGGGGCTAGATTAGACAAAAAGTATAACGGGTGACAGAAGTAAACAATATACCATAGTAGAGGAGTAATTTTGGACCTTTTTCCTATAAAATATCGAAAGAACTTATTCACTTCCATGAAAATAAATCCATACTTGTTCACCCTTCAGGCTAGCAAAGAACTCCTGCTGATTTCGCATTGAAGGAGAGAGCCTGGGAATGTCAGAGTCACCTTTCATCCTCTTCTTTTTCTGCTCGTTGCCTTCTGTCATCCATGTAGATCCAAATGCATTAATCAAGGTGAAAACAATTGAAGTTGATGATCAGAAATAGAGTTGAGTCTATTAATTTAGATTTAAACAAGAAAATATTTTTTAAATTCATAAAATAGATGTTTGATTCGTTAGGCTCAATAATAACTTGCTTTAAGGTATTCCTTTGCATAAGGGCTACAGCTAAAGCATTATATGTGGGGGTGTGCTTATTATTTTGTCAACGGTGTCGCTATCCACCAAGTTGATATTCGACTCGCTTTACACTCCTTTTGGTACATCTCATTTTTTTACCAATTGATCAACTTAATATAGGCAGATATGGGAAGTTAGAGAATTTTGGAACCATAAGTTTTCCAGAAACGTCACTGGATGTTATGCTGCCTTGTACTTCTGCGGAATACCCGAATCTAAATCCTAAACAAATTAGTAATACCACAAGACAAAAAAACACTGTCATCTAATTAGCAGTCAAGATTTTATTTTATTTTCTTGATAAGGAAAAAATAAATAAATCTTGACTGCTAATTTATGACCAATCTCGTATTTTCTTCAATATCCCTAAGTATTCTGCCACTATTGTCCTACTAAAGATTGATTTATCGTGGATCTCAAGTTTAGGCTATAATTGCCATTCAAGTTCTTTAGAGGAGACAGGCAAAGATAAAAATACTTCAAAGAGAACTTTGGTGAGGTATTGTGTGTGTCCCACAAGAACAATCAACATCCAAAAATTGAAGATGTTGTAAGCCAAGTCTTAACTTTAAAGAGCGTAACGCTAGAGATTCAATGATTGCTATGTTCTATCAATCATAGTACACACACCTATCTTTCTTCTCTGTTGCCCAGCACCTCCAGCAGGGATTAACGCATCCAGCTGGCCTAACAAATGGTTGGATTAAGGCCGGCAAGTGGGCCGGTCCAAACGGTCCCGGTCCGGTCTCAAATTAAACGGGTCAAACGGTATCAGGCCAAATGGTCTTTTTGTAAGGACCGGCCCGGGACCGTATGGTCCCGGACTAAACGGTCTCGGCCCGCGGGCTAAATGGGCTGAACGAATTTTTTTTTTAATAAAAAAATTAAATAGATATTAGAGACAAAAGGATGTTAAAAGAAATATCTAAGGCAATGCTTTGTAAATTTTATTATAGAATTGTGACCTAAATTTTATTTAACATCCTAAATTTTAATATTCAATATTTAATATCGAATATAACTTATATATATATATATATATATATATATATATATATATATATATATATATATATATACACACACACTATACTATATATACATAGTATATAAGTCATCTATACATCTTATATCGAATATAACTTATATATATATATATATATATATATATATATATATATATATATATATATATATATATATATATATATATATATGTCACAGATGTTTAGTATTAATTCTTTTATGGCGCCTATTGTGGAACTAGGCAAGCCGACTCATTTCCAAAACAAACCGATATTTTTATTTTAAAGATAATTCCAAGGTTATTTAACATAAAACCTCCATTTAAAGAATTCAAATAAAAAAAAACAGAAGTGCAGAAAAGAAAAGCCCGACATCAGGGTGTCACTAGTCATGAGCATCTACTACAATCTGTCTAACAATATCAAGGCTAACTCAGCCTGGAAAATAGCTAAATATAACTAAAGGAAGATAAGAGGGAGAAGAGCAGGGGCTGCGATCGCCAAACAGCTGCCTTGCTATCTCCAAAAGAATTTGCAACCAGAACACTCAATAATCACTACCGTGTCCAGCTACACCTGAATCTGCACACAAGGTGCAGGGAGTAACGTGAGTACGCCAACTCAGTAAGTAACAACAATAAATAAAGACTGAGCAGTAGTTACGAGCAATAAAGCATATAACATTCATATCATGAAATCTCAGTAAAGTACAACATGCTTTAAAATCAGTGTTTGAATCAAATCATCTCGTTTAAACCCGGTTCCAGTAAAAATCATTTAAAGATATTTTTCCAACAGTTTTTTTTCAAGCAAAGGCTCAATGCAAAAGTGAGCAAATATGATGAAATCATAAGCAGCCTCTCGGGCAAACCTCACAGTCACTCGTGCCACTCGGGCATACCTCACAATCACTCTTGCCACTAGGGCATACCTCACAATCATGCTTGCCACTCGGGCATACCTCACAATCACTCATGCCTCCCAGTCACTCAGCACTCGGCACTCGGCACTCGCACTCAGTAGGTACCTGCGCTCACTGGGGGTGTGTACAGACTCCGGAAGGGCTCCTTCAGCCCAAGCGCTATAATCTGCACGGACAACTCACGTGCTATAATAATAAAGTATGCTGCAGGCGGGCAACCCCGATCCACACCCATCCTCACAAATCAGGCCCTCGGCCTCACTTAGTCATAAATATGTTGTAGGCGGGCAGCCCCGATACACACTCATCCTCACAAATCAGGCCCTCGGCCTCACTCAGTCATAAACCTCTCAAGCCACTCGGGCATTTCAGTAAAACATGGCATTCGGCCCAAAATATTTATATGCATCAAAATAGAGTCATACAACTGAGTTATGTGGTAAACAAGTATAAACATGACTGAGTATAGATTTTCAATCAAAAACAGTGAGAGGATGGTAAGAAACAACCCCTAAGGGTCCAAACAGCTTTGGCGTAAGGCCCAAACATGGCATTCAGCCAAATTTACAGAAATTCTTTCTAAAACATATAAGTATCATATGGTTTCAACAAAGTATGCAACTTTACAGTTGCTACGGGGCAGACCAAGTCACAAAACCCCGACAGTGCATGCCCACACGGCCGTCACCTAGCATGTGCGTCACTTCAAAATAGTAGAATGATACGAAATCCGGGGTTTCATACCCTCAGTACTAGATTTACAATCGTTACTTACCTCAAACTGTGAAATTCTTATTCTGTGATGCCCTTTCCTCGTGAATTGGTCTCCAAACGCCTCGAATCTGGTCATAAATAATTCGTTTCAGTCAATAAAATTCATTGGAATTAATTCCACAAGATAATAATGATTTTCCATAAAAATCCAAAAATTAGCTCAAAATCGCCCGTGGGGCCCATGTATAGGAACTCGACAAAAGTAACAAAATCCGGAAACCTATTCAACCAGGAGTCTAACCATACTAATTTTATAAAAATCTGACCCCAACTCGACCCTCAAATCTTCGATTTAAACCAAGAGGGTTTTCAAATTTTCACAACTCAATTCACCAATTAAATGATAAAACAACCATAGATTCAGGTAATTTAACCAATATTGAGTTAAGAACACTTACCCCGTTGTTTCCTCTGAAAATCACCCAAAATCGCCTCACTTCCGAGCACCAAATCGCCAAAAACTAAAAATGGGACGAAGTCCTATTTTCAGAACTTAAACTCACTGCCCAGACTTTTCTTCTTCGCGAACGCGGTCAGTGCCTCGCGTTCGCGAAGCACAAAATAGCTCCCGTCTAAATTCCTCCTTCACGAACGCGACATCACCCTCGTGTTTGCGAAGCACAAAATGCCTCTGCCTCAATGCCTTCTACGCGAATGCGTTCGAGCCATCGCAGACGAGATGCTTCTTTCCCCCTCACTACGCGAACGCGACACCCCCTATGCGAACGCGTAGACCAATTGCATGTGGTCTTTGGTTGCTTCCTCTCTTCTTCGCGAACGCATAACATATCCCGCGTCCGCGATGCACACCCAGTCCACTCTTCGCGAACACGAGCTTCTCTTTGTGAACGCGAAGAGAAAATATTGCCAGCCTCTCAGTTCCTCTTCGCGAACGCGAGGCTCCACTCGTAAACGCAATGAAGGAAACTAGAGGGTGCATCAGAAAAATTCTAGCAAAGTTCCAAGTCCAAAATCCAACCCGTTAACCATCCGAAACTCACCCGAGCCCCTCGGGACCTTAACCACATATACCAACAAGTCCTACAACATCATAAGGGCTTAGTTGAACCCTCAAATCACCTCAAACAACACAAAAATCATGAATTACACCCCAATTCAAGCCTAATGAACTCTGAAATTTCTAATTTCTACAAACAACTCCGGAACCTATCAAATCACGTCCGATTGACCTTAAATTTTGCACAAAAGTCCTAAATGACATAACAGAGGTATTCCAATTTTCAGAATCGGATTCCGACCCCGATATAAAAAAGTCAACCCCCCGGTCAAACTTCTCAAAAATAAAACTTTCGGCATTTCAAGCCTGATATCTACGGACTTCCAAATAATATTCCGGATATGCTCCTAAGCCCAAAATCACCATACGGAGCTATTGGAATCATCAAAATTTAAATCCGAGGTCGTTTACACATAGGTCCATATCCGGTCCACTTTTCTAACTTAAAATTTTCAATTATGAGACTAAGTGTCTCATTTCACTCCGAGTTCCTTCCGGACTCGAACCAACTAACCCGATATAACATAATATAGCCGAATAACATAAAAAGAAGTAGGAATGGGGTAAACGAGGTTATAACTCTAGAAACGACCGGTCGGGTCGTTACATCCTCCCCCTCTTAAACATCCGTTCGTCCTCGAACGGGTCTAGAAGCATACCTGGAGTCTCGAATAGGCGTGGATATCTACTCCACATCTCCCGCTCGGTCTCCCAGGTGGCTTCCTCCACAGGCTGACCTCTCCATTGCACCTTCACTGAAGCTATATCCTTTGACCTCAACTTTCGAACCTGCCGATCCAAAATAGCCACCGGCTCCACATCATAAGTCATATCACCCTCCAACTGAACCGTGCTGAAATCCAAAACATGGGACAGATCTCCAATATACTTCCGGAACATGGAAACATGAAACACTGGATGCACACTCGACAAGCTGGGTGGCAAGGCAAGCTTATAAGCCACCTCCCCTATTCTCTGAAGCACCTCAAAAGGCCCAATGAACCGGGGGCTCAACTTGCCTCTCTTCCCAAACCTCATAACGCCCTTCATGGGTGATACCTTCAGCAAAACCTTCTCCCCAACCATAAAAGACACATCACGGACCTTCCTATCCGCGTAGCTCTTCTGCCTAGACTGTGCCGTGCGAAACCGCTCCTGAATCAATTTCACCTTATCTAATGCGTCCTGGACCAAGTCTGTACCTAAGAGCCTAGCCTCACCCGGCTCAAACCATCCAACTAGAGATCTACACCTCCTTTCATACAAAGCCTCGTACGGAGCCATTTGAATACTCGAATGATAATTGTGTTATATGCAAACTCCGCGAGTGGCAGAAACTGGTCCCATGAACCCCCAAAGTTAATGACACAAGCACGCAACATGTCCTCCAATAACTGAATAGTGCGCTCGGACTGCCCGTCCGTCTGAGGGTGAAAAGCTGTGCTCAACTCAACTTGAGTACCCATCTCTCGCTGCATGACCCTCCAAAACTGCGATGTGAATTGAGTACCCCTATCTGAAATGATGGAAACTGGGACACCATGCAGGCGAACGATCTCTCGGATGTAAATCTCAGCCAACCGCTCTGAAGAGTAAGTAGTACCAACTGGAATGAAGTGCGCAGACTTGGTCAGCCGATCCACAATAACCCAAATAGCGTCAAAATTCCTCGAAGTCCGTGGGAGCCCAACTACAAGTTCATAGTGATCCGCTCCCACTTTCACTCTGGGATCTCTAACCTCTGAAGTAAGCCACCCGGTCTCTGATTCTCATACTTAACCTGCTGACAGTTTAGACACCGAGCCACAAACCCAACTATATCCTTCTTCATCCGCCTCCACCAATAGTGCTACCTCAAATCCAGGTACATCTTCGCGGCACCCGGATGGATGGAATACCGCGAGCTGTGGGCCTCCTCAAGAATCAACTCTCGAAGCCCATCTACATTAGGCACACATGTACGGCCCTGTATTCTCAGCACCCCGTCATCACCAATAGTCACATCCCTAGCATCATCTCTCCGAACCCTGTCCTGAAGAACGAGCAAGTGAGGGTCAGCATACTGACGCTCCCTGATACGGTCATAAAGAGAAGACCTAGAGACCACACAAGCCAATACCCGACTAGGCTCCAAAATATCCAATCTGAAAAGCTGGCCCGCTAAGGCCTGAACATCCAATGCCAAAGGCCTCTCTGCTGCTGGAAGATATGCTAAACTCCCTAAACTCTCTGCCCGGCGACTCAAAGCATCGACCACCATATTGGCCTTCCCCGGATGGTACAAAATAGTGATATCATAGTCCTTAAGAAGCTCCAACCATCTCCGCTGACATAAATTAAGATCCTTCTGCTTTAACAGATACTGCAGACTCCGGTGATCAGTATAGATCTCACAATGAACCCCATACAAATAATGACACCAAATCTTCAAGGCATGAACAATGGCTGCTAACTCAAGATCATGGACAGGATAGTTATTCTCATGGGTCTTCAACTGGCGCGAGGCATAGACGATCACCCTACCCTCCTGCATCAAAACACAACCAATGCCTATCCTCGAGGCATCACAATACACAGTGTAAGAACCTGAAGCTGATGGCAGAACTAACGCTGGAGCTGTGGTCAAAGCAGTCTTGAGCTTCTGAAAGCTCTCCTCACACTCATCCGACCACCTGAATGGATCACCCTTTTGGGTCAATTTTGTCAAGGGCGATGCAATAGATGAAAATCCCTCCACAAAGCGATGGTAGTAACCCGCCAAACCAAGAAAGCTCCTAATCTCCGTGGCTGAGGACGGTCTGGGCCAACTCTGCACTGCCTCTATCTTCTTCGGATCCACCTGAATACCCTCACTGGACACCACATGCCCCAAGAATGCTACTGAACTGAGCCAAAACTCGCATTTGGAGAACTTTACATAAAGCTTCTCCTCCCTCAATCTCTGTAATACAATCTTCAAATGTTGAGCGTGCTCCTCCTGGCTACGAGAGTACATCAAGATGTCATCAATGAATACAACAATGAATGAGTCCAAATAGGGCTGAAATACACTGTTCATCAAATGCATGAACGCTGCTGGGGCATTGGTCAGCCCAAAGGACATCACCAAGAACTCATAATGGCCATATCGGGTTCTGAAAGTTGTTTTAAGAATATCTGAATCCAGAATCAATCTTGGAGAACACCCTCGCTCCCTGAAGCTGGTCGAATAAATCATCAATGCGAGGCAAAGGATACTTATTCTTGACTGTGACCTTGTTCAACTGCCTGTAATCAATACACATTCTCATGGAACCATCCTTTTTCTTCACAAATATAACCGATGCACCCCAAGGTGACACACTAGGCCGAATAAACCCCTTATCAAGGAGTTCCTAAAGATGTTCTTTCAATTCCTTCAAATCCGCCGGTGCCATACGATACGGTGGAATAGAAATGGGTTGAGTGCCCGACACCAAATAAATACCAAAGTCAATATCCCTGTCAGGCGGCATGCCCAGTAGGTCTGCAAGAAATACATCCGAAAAATCACGTACCACCAGAACATAATCAATGACGGGGGTCTCTGCACTAACATCCCTCACAAAAGCCAAATAAGATAGGCAACCCTTCTCAACCATGTGTTGAGCCTTCAAATATGAAATCACCCTACTAGGTACATAATCTATAGAACCGCTCCACTCAACCCTCGGAATTCCCGGCATAGCCAACGTCACCGTCTTAGCGTGACAATCTAGAACAACATGACATGGAGATAACCAATCCATACCTAATGTCACATCAAAGTCAACAATATTGAGCAAAAATAGATCCACTCGGGTCTCCAGACCCCTAATAGGAGCACCGCTGAATCCACGCTACCCATGAGGCCTCTTGGCCTCCCTCTCAACCCTCTCCTGACCGTGATGTCTTTGCATTTCATAGGCTGAAACATTGCCATTTTGTCCAAAGGCGTCATAGTCTGAAGGCATCATCCTTATAGCCGGAAGACACCATTCCATGGCCCGAGGATCTCTCAAAAGTGTACATCATTATTCAAAGGCGTCATTTTTCAGAGGCACCATTCTCATAGCCCGAGGACATTATTTCATGGCCTGCGAATCCCTTATCACATGATTCATGGCCTAGGACGTCATGGTCTAAGGACATCATCCTCACCGTCCAAAGACAATCTTCATGGTCCGAAGGGAATTTGCATCATGTTTAAATTCTCGCAATAATCCATATATACTTGCATGCATCGTGTTTTAAGTTTTGCAGGTAATCCAGGAAGTAACCGTTCTCCTAACGGGAGTAATCTTCGCTCCGATTTCCGTTCATAGCGTTCACATCCTGCAATTATTTCAAGCATAACCCAATCACTATCAGTTACCCACTTCTACTTGATAACCGTTCAGATACTCGTCCTGAGATACATCCGTAATGTTTCAGGTAACGTATAAACTATCTGATACCGTCCTACCCAAAAGAACCCTTTCCAAAGCATACGATCATTCCTATAACAACTCCATCGGTTTCGTTCGATCTAGAACTACACACGGCTTGATTCCCGTAACACCAGGGATATGTAGGCAACTCAGGAACCAGGGTTCGGCCTCCATTTTTTTTAAAAAACAATCACCTCATTCGGTCAAAATTGGTCATCATTTTCTTTACCTGACAACTCTTTCATCATTCCTAGGTAGAGAGGGGCAGCTGTTGATACCCAATTTTGCCCTCATATATTTTTCAAATAATATGCATAGTTTCAAAATATCATTTTTGCATTATTATTAATTTATAGGATTTACACAAGCATTTCCTATAATTTTTCATAATTTCAGAGTTTTTAAATTAATTTTTCTTGCATTAATTTACATAAAAATTCCGTAATCACTCTTTTAAATTATTTGTGATGACTTAATCACCTATAATTATTCTTTGCATCCCTAATACATTTTTGAAATATTTTTACCCCATTTGTTATATAATTACAATGGTATTTTTAGGCTATTTGCATAAATTTGCAATAATAACCTACCTTTTGCATTCTTATTGCAATTGATATTTCATTTAGGGTCAAAATAATATCTTACATTTTTTATAGTCTTCTATTATTGTAAAGTATTAATTTGCATAAGTAGCATTTTTATATATTTATTTAGCTATTTATTTAAATTCTTTATCTTTTAATTTCTATTTTTTAAAGCTGGCCCAATTTTGAGTCAAATTTTCGGACCAAACCAGCCCAATACAGTAACCCAATAACCCCAGCCCAAATCGGTCGCGACCCGCCTAGACAACCCGACCCAACCCCTCTTTAAAATCCTGGCTGTTGATCTCTAATATCGACGGCCCAAATTTAATCCCCCCTTTTAAATCACCCAACCCCAAACCCTAATCCTATTCCCTCTAAATCCGCCGCCCTAAAACTCTCCCCCTCTCTGAAGAACCCTAATCGCCTCCTCTCTAAACCCCTCTCCTAATCCCTTTTCTAATGGGATTCTCCTCTCATTTACTTACCATATTTGTGTGTTTCCGCTACTGGTTGATTCTCTATGGTATCACCTAGTACTTGCCTAAACATGGCAAGTACTACTTCTCCTATTCTGTCCGATTGATTTCTATCTCTTGAATCTGGACCATATTTTGTCTACACGCATTCTATTCTATACTGTATGAGTCCGATTTTGTTTGTATTTTGCTGATTTTTACTTTCCCTAAAAATTAGAGTTTACTGGATTTTCTCTCTTAAATTGATTTAAAATTGATTTGCATGTTTCTTTTCCTTTCTCCAAAATACCAGCAGTACGGAGTATCCTCTGATACCTGTCCAAAAAGTCCTGAGCATCCTCTCTCTTTGTGCCACTGAAAGGTGGTGGCTGGAGTCTCCCAAACCTCTCCAACCTACACTGATCATCCTCAGGCATAGCGGGAACCACATAATCCTGAGCAACAACAAACAGCTGGGCTGGTGGTGCCTCCGGTGTCTGAAGTCCCTGAATAACCTGCTCGGGTGTGCGAGCGATAGGAGTCTGAGTGCCTCCCCTAGCCTGAGAAGTGGCTGCGGCTGTCGAAATAGAGACTGCCTGAGCAAGGCCAGTACACGTTGTCAAAATCTGAGCTAGGGCCTCCTGAAGGCATGGAATCACAATAGGCATAGGTGGTGCCTGAGCTGGTGCATCGACAATTGGAACCTGGTCCTGATCTGGGATAACCGGTGGATCTGCAGGTACTGCCCCAACTATTGTACGGGCTACACCTCTGCCCCTACCATGGCCTCGGCCTCTCGCGGCCCTGGCTGGTGGTACTGGTGGCTGGCCCTCCTGGCCAATAGTACGAGTCCTCACCATCTGTGAGAGAATGAAACAACAGATGTTTAATTACTCGAATCAACAAATTCGCACGACAAGAATTCAAGAATGTGAAGTTTCCTAAAGGTTCTGTAGCCTCTCGAAGATAAGTATAGACGTCTCCGTACCGATCCGCAAGACTCTACTAAACTCGCTCATGACTCGTGAGACCTATGTAACCTAGGCTCTGATACCAATCTGTTACGACCCAAAACTAACCCCTGTCATTGTTGCGCCTCTCGTGGAACTAGGCAAGCCGACTAATTTCCAAAACAAACCGATATTTTCATTTTAAATATAATTCCAAGGTTATTTAACATAAAACCTCCATTTAAAGAGTTCAAATCAAAGAAAAACAGAAGTGCGGAAAAGAAAATCCCGACATCGGGGTGTCACTAGTCATGAGAATCTACTACAATCTGTCTAACAATATCAAGGCTAACTCAGCCTGGAAAATAGCTAAATATAACTAAAGGAAGATAAGAGGGAGAAGAGCAGGGGCTGCGATCGCCAAACAACTACCTTGCTATCTCCAAGAAAATCAGCCACCAGAACACTCAATAATCGCTACCGTGTCCAGCTACACCTGAATCTGCACACAAGGTGCAGGGAGTAACGTGAGTACGCCAACTCAATAAGTAACAACAATAAATAAAGACTGAGCAGTAGTGACGAGCAATAAAGCATATAACATTCATATCATGAAATCTCAGTAAAGTACAACATGCTTTATAATCAGTGTTTGAATCAAATCATCTCGTTTAAACCAGGTTCCAGTAAAAATCACTTAAAGATATTTTTCCAACAGTTTGTTTTTCAAACAAAGGCTCAATGCAAAGGTGAGCAAAAATGATGAAATCATAAACAGCCCCTCGGGCAAACCTCACAGTCACTCGTGCCACTCGGGCATACCTCATAATCACTCTTGCCACTCGGGCATACTTCACAATCACTCTTGCCACTCGGGCATACCTCACAATCACTCATGCCTCCCAGTCACTCAGCACTCGGCACTCGCACTCAATAGGTACATGCGCGCTCACTGGGGGTGTGTACAGACTTCGGAGGGCCCCTTCAGCCCAAGCGCTATAATCTACACGGACAACTCACGTGCTGCACGGACAACTCACGTGCTATAATAATAAAGTATGCTGCAGGCGTGCAGCCCCGATCCACACTCATCCTCACAAATCAGTCCCTCGGCCTCACTCAGTCATAAATATGTTGCAGGCGGGCAGCCGCGATCCACACTCATCCTCACAAATCAGGCCCTCGGCCTCACTCAGTCATAAACCTTTCAAGCCACTCGGTCATTTCAGTAAAATAGGGCATTCGGCCCAAAACATTTATATGCATCAAAATAGAGTCATACAACTGAGTTATGCGGTAAACAAGTATAAACATGACTGAGTATAGATTTTTAATCAAAAACAGTGAGAGGATGGTAAGAAACAGCCCCTAAGGGTCCAAACAGCTTTGGCGCAAGGCCCAAACATGGCATTCAGCCCAATTTACAGAAATTCTTTCTAAAACATATAAGTATCATATGGTTTCAACAAAGTATGCAACTTTACAGTTGCTACGGGGCGGACCAAGTCACAAAACCCCAACAGTGCACGCCACGCCCGTCACCTAAGAATGTGCGTCACTTCAAAATAGTAGAATGATACGAAATCCGGGGTATCATACCCTCAGTACTAGATTTACAATCGTTACTTACCTCAAACTGCGAAATTCTTATTCTGCAATGCCCTTTCCTCGTGAATTGGTCTCCAAACGCCTCGAATCTGGTCATAAATAATTTGTTTCAGTCAATAAAATTCATTGGAATTAATTCCACAAGATAATAATGATTTTCCATAAAAATCTGAAAATTAGCTCAAAAATTGCCCGTGGGGCCCATGTCTCGGAACTCGACAAAAGTTACAAAATCCGGAAACCCATTCAACCATGAGTCTAACCATACTAATTTTACTAAAATCCGACCCAAACTCGACCCTCAAATCTTCGATTTAAACAAAGAGGGTTTTAAAATTTTCCCAACTCAATTCACCAATTAAATGATAAAAACAACCATGGATTCAGGCAATTTAACCAATATTGAGTTAAGAACACTTACCCCATTGTTTCCTCTGAAAATCACCCAAAATCACCTCACTTTCGAGCTCCAAATCGCCAAAAACTAAAAATGGGACGAAGTCCCATTTTCAGAACTTAAACTCACTGCCCAGACTTTTCTTCTTCGCGAACGCGGTCAGTGCCTCGCGTTTGCGAAGCACAAAATAGCTCCCGTCCAAATTCCTCCTTTGCGAATGTGACATCACCCTCGCGTTCGCGAAGCACAAAATGCCTCTGCCTCAATGCCTTCTACGCAAACGCGTTCGATCCATCGCGAGCGTGATGCTTCTTTCCCCTTCACTACGCGAACACGACACCCCCTACGCGAACGCATAGACCAATTGCCTGGGGTCTTTGGCTGCTTCCTCTCTTCTTCGTGAACGCATAACACCTCCCGCGTCCGCTATGCACACCCAGTCCACCCTTCACGAACGCGAGCTTCTCTTTGCGAATGCGAAGAGAAAATATTGCCAGCCTCTTAGTTCCTCTTCGCGAACGCGAGGCTCCACTCGCGAACGCGATAAAGGAAACCAGATGGTGTATCAGAAAAATTCTAGCAGAGTTCCAAGTCCAAAATCCAACCCGTTAACCATCCGAAACTCACCCGGGCCCCTCGAGACCTCAACCAAATATACCAACAAGTTCTAAAACATCATACGGACTTAGTCGAACCCTCAAATCACCTCAAACAACACTAAAACCATGAATTACACCCCAATTTAAGCCTAATGAACTCTGAAATTTTTAATTTCTAGAAACAACTCCGGAACCTATCAAATCACGTCCGATTGACCTCAAATTTTGCACACAAGTCCTAAATGACATAATAGAGGTATTTCAATTTTCAGAATCGGATTCCGACCCTGATATCAAAAAGTCAATCCCCCGGTCAAAATTCTCAAAAATAAAACTTTTGGCATTTAAGCCTGATTCATCTACGGACTTCCAAATAATATTCTGGACACACTCCTAAGCCCAAAATCACCATACAGAGCTATTGGAATCATCAAAATTTAAATCCAAGGTCGTTTACACATTAGTCTATATCCGATACACTTTTCTAACTTAAAATTTTCAATTATGAGACTAAGTGTCTCATTTCACTCCGAGTTCCTTCCGGACTTGAACCAACTAACCCGATATAACATAATATAGCTGAATAATACAAAAAGAAGTAGGAATGGGGAAAACAGGGTTATAACTCTCGAAACGACCGGCCGGGTCGTTACTCTCTCTCTCTCTCTCTCTATATATATATATATATATATTATACATTTAGTATATACACTATACTATACTATATATACATATTATATATAGTATATAAGATGTATATATATGTAATGACCCAGCCGGTCGTTTTGAGTATTACAACCCCGTTTTCCCATTTACTTCTCAAATTGTACTTTACAGTTGTTGTGTGAATTGCCGGGGTAATTGGTTTGGGTCTAGTGAGATTTTGGAATGAATTGGAACACTTAGTTCCAAGGTTTAAAGCTTAAGTTAAAATAGTGACCGGATGTCGACTTATGTGTAAACGACTCCGGAATGGAGTTTCGATGATTCCAATAGCTCCGTATGGTGATTTTGGACTTAGGAGCGTGTCCGGAATGTTTTTTTGGAGGTTCGTAGTGGAATTTGGCTTGAATTGCCGAAAGTTGAATTTTTGGAAAGTTTGACCGGGGGTTTGACTTTTTGATATCGAGGTCGGAATCATATTTTGGAAATTGGAATAGCTTTGTTATGCCATTTATGACTTATACGCAAAATTTGAGTTCATTCCGGATTGATTTGCTATGTTTCGGCATCGAACCTAGAATGTTAGATGTCGATTCTTCAAGAATATATGGTATCACATTAAGCAAATGAGCTTCAAATTTAGTTTTGATTGAAGTATTAGATCTATATTGAAATTATGGAGCCATAGCAAAAAGAATCGTTGAATTCAGACATCGTATGAGAGAGTTATGCCTATTTCCGTGTCGGGAACGATTTTCCGTCGCCGCGAGCGCCCACGCTAGCATGGGGCGCTAGCCCTGGCGCTGGGAATTTTGGGATGCTGTAAACTGCGACACAGGCAGTGCCCCATGCTACCTGTGACGCCCGAAACAGCTGAGGGTCTATAAAACGGGTTTCTTGCCATTTTTACTCATTTTTGAGTTTATGGAGCTCGGTGTAGGCGAAGTTTGGGCAATTTTCACGGGAAAGCATTAGGGTAAGTGTTCCTTATCCTATATTGATTATATTTCATGATTCCATATTCATTTACATCATGAATCCGTGAATTTATGGAAGAAAAATTAGATTTTTATAAAATCTTCCAAAAATGTAAAATGAAGATTTGAAGGTCAATCCGATGTCAGAATTTGATAATTTTTGTGTGGTTGGACTCGTATTGGAACGAGTGTTCGAATTTTATAATTTTTGTCGGATTCTGATACGTGGGCCCCATGGGCAATTTTTGAGCTAAATTTCAGATTTTTATGAAAAATTAGCATTTTCATATGCAATTGATTCCTATACCTCGTTTTGATTGTGTCAAATTATTTTGACTAAGATTCGAGGTGTTCGGAGGCCGAATCACGAGGAAAAGGTTCATTGGAATAAAGAATTTGCTTGGATTGAGGTAAGTAACTCTTCTAATCTTGGAGTTAAGGGTATGAACCCTGAATATATGTATTTTGTGAATTGTTGGGAGGTGACGCACATGTTAGGTGACGGGCATGTGGGCGTGCACTATAGAAATTGTGACATAAATGTTTCTGTGGAATTTTATAGTTAAATAAACTTGTCAATAATAAATAAGATGTTTCATTTTCTTTCCGGATAACCCATGTAAAAAAAACAACAAATGCATCACTATGCCCATCTGTCAAAAATGTGTGAAAAATCATGAATGATGTGATGCAGTACAACACGAGGAAATACATCTCTATGCCTGTATGTCATGTGTGCATGCCAATGCGATGCAACTCAATGATAAAATCATAAACAGCTCCTCGGGCAGAACATCACTCATATACAGCTCCTCGGGCAAACCTCACAGTCACTCGTGCCACTTGGGCATACCTCACAATCACTCTTGCCACTCGGGCATACCTCACAATCACTCTTGCCACTCGGGCATACCTCACAATCACTCATGCCTCCCAGTCACTCAACACTCGGCACTCGGCACTCACACTCAGTAGGTACCTGCGCTCACTGGGGGTGTGTACAGACTCCGGAGGGGCTCCTTCAGCTTAAGCGCTATAATTTGCACGGATAGCTCACGTGCTTTAATAATAAAGTATGCTGCAGGTGGGCAACCCCGATCCACACTCATACTCACAATTAGGCCCTCGGCCGATATCAAATATGCTGCGGCGTGCAGCCCGATCCCATAAATATGCAACATGCTGCGACTTGCAGCCCGATCCCATAAATATCCTCACAAATCATGCCCTCGGCCTCACTCAGTCATCAATCTCTCCAGTCTCTCGGGCTCACAATGTCATGAAAAATAGCCCAAAATGATGATATGATGTATCAATAAATAACAACAGATACTGATATATGATATGCAATGAAATGAATATGACTGAGTATGAATTTTTAATTTAACTCAATAATTCACAGCAATATGACCTCTGTAGGTCCCAATAATACTGGCACATAGTCTCAACATGATTTTTAATATGCTTTTCAGCTCAATTTCTTTAACACATAAAACCGCATGGAAAATGCCAAGATTATTTAACTATAAAATTCCACAGAAATAATTATGTCACAATTTCTATAGTGCACGCCCACACGCCCGTCACCTAGCATGTGCGTCACCTCCCAACAATTCACAAAATACATATATTCAGGGTTCATACCCTCAACTCCAAGATTAGAAGAGTTACTTACCTCAATCCAAGCAAATTCTTTATTCCAATAAACCTTTTCCTCGTGATTCGGCCTCCGAACGCCTGGAATCTTAGTCAAAATAATTCGATACAATCAACACGAGGTATAGGAATCAATTCCATATAAAAAATGCTAATTTTCCATAAAAATTCAAAATTTAGCTCAAATATTGCCCATGGGCCCCACGTATTGATACGACTCCAATCATACAAAAATTATCAAATTCCGATATTGGATTGACCTTAAAATCTTCATTTTACATTTTTGGAAGATTTTATAAAAATCTGATTTTTCTTCCATAAATTCACGGATTCATGATGTAAATGAATATGGAATCATGAAATATAATCAATATAGGATAAGGAACACTTACCCCAATGCTTTCCAGTAAAAATCGCCCAAAAGTCGCCTACACCGAGCTCCATAAGCTAAAAAATGAGTAAAAATGGCAAGAACCCCGTTTTATAGACCCTCAGCTGTTTTGGGCGTCACAGGTAGCATGGGGCACTGCCTGTGGCGCAGTTTCCAGCATCCCAAAATTCCCAGCGCCAGGGCTCCCTCAGCTGTTTTGGGCATCACAGGTAGCATGGGGCACTGCCTGTGGCGCAGTTTCCAGCATCCCAAAATTCCCAGCGCCAGGGCTAGCGCCCCACGCTACCCTGGGCGCTCGCGGCGACGGAAAATCGTTCCCGACACGGAAATAGGCATTACTCTCTCATACGATTTCCGAATTTAATGATACTTTTTGCTATGGCTCCATAATTTCAATACGGATCTAATACTTCAATCAAAACTGAATTTGGAGCTCATTTTCTTAATGTGATACCACATATTTTTGAAGAATCGATATCGAACATTCTGGTTCGATGCCGAAACATAGCAAATCAATCCGGAATGAACTCAAATTTTGCGTACAAGTCATAAATGGCATAACAAAGCTATTCCAATTTCCAAAATATGATTCCGACCTCGATATCAAAAAGTCAAACCCCCGGTCAAACTTCCCAAAAATTTAACTTTCGGTAATTCAAGTCAAATTCCACTACGAACCTCCAAAAAAACTTTTCGGACACGCTCCTAAGTCCAAAATCACCATACGGAGCTATTAGAATCATCAAAACTCTATTCCGGGGTCGTTTACACATAAGTTGATATCCGGTCACTATTTTAACTTAAGCTTTAAACCTTGGAACTAAGTGTTCCAATTCATTCCAAAATCTCACTAGACCCGAACCAATTACCCCGGCAATTCACACAACAACTGTAAAGTACAATTTGAGAAGTAAATGGGGAAAGAAAGTTGTAATACTCGAACCAATAATGAAGTTATACAATTAATTTTGATAGATTTGAGCTGTCCGGAGGTCAATTCAAGCAAGAAGGTTATTTTGGAATATCGGCCTAACTTCAAAAAGGTAAGTGTCTTGCTTAACCTCTAGTGAAGGAATTACCCCTTAGGCATTGAGTCTTATATGACATTTGTGAAATGTGAAAAGCCGTGCACGCGAGGTGACGAGTACGTACTCGAGATTATACGTGCAAATATTCATTGAATTAAAGTCTTAGGCATTATTGTGTACTAAATTGGGAAGTTGTGAAAAATTATTAAATCATCTGTTTGCCATGCCTAAATCCTTATTGTTGAATTTGTTATTATATAATAATTTGATGTGATTATTACTTGAAATATTTATGAAATTTCGTGAGTATTGTTGGTTTAATATTTCTTGGAAATTAATTCCAATATGAATTTTCCTCTGCAAATAATTAATTAAATGAGCTTAAGAAGAGGTGTTTATATAATTATTGAAAATTTGAATTTAATGAAGACTTTGCTTTATGTTGAGTAATTTTCATCTCTATTGATTGTTTTTGGGTGTTATATACATTGTGTGGAGCCTTGGGCTATTTGTTGTGAAATTAATTGATTTTGTTATATCTTTAAAATTTGGTTGTGGCCATTGGGCAAATTGTGATATGAATTGATTTTATTATGTTGCTGTGATGATTTTCCATGTAAATTGTTGTGTTGTGTGAGTTGTTATTTTGGGGCGATAAGGGTGGCGTTTCACCATTGATATTATGTGGTTATAAGGGTGGCATTGCACTATTGTGTTTGTTGGAATATTGTCTGGGCGGAGCGATAAGGATGGCTATAGGAGCGATAAGGGTGGCAATAGGAACGATAAGGGTGGCTATAGGAGTGATAAAGGTGGCAATAGGAGCGATAAGGGTGGCTATTGTCGTGGACGATATGTGATGATGTGGGGTGGTGGTGTTGATAATTTTCATGTGATATTGTGAGTTTCTTGTGTTTACTTCTATGCCTTGTGCAATTTGTCTTGTTGTTGGTAAATTGATAACAATCTGATTTATGTTGAAATTGAGAGCCTGTGGCTATTGCTAGGCGGATTATAAAATGAAATGTGGGCACGAGGTGCCGTGAGTAAATAATAATGATATTTGGCACGTGAATTGTCTGTGCAGTATTGATATAAAATATGGGCACGAGGTGCTGTGATGAAATGATAATGATAATTGGCACGTGAATTGTCCATGGAGTTGTGATATGAAATGAGGGCACAAGGTGCCGTGGAAATATGAAAATGGGCTGAGACCCGTATTTTTATGATTATGAAATGAGGTGTCACATAGTGACTTTTTAATTGAAAGAATTATATTCAAAATATTTATTTGGAAGGATTTTTATTCAAAAAGAATTATATGAAAGAATTGTATTTGAAAGATATTTATTTGAGAAAATTATATTTTAAAAGATTTATTGAAAGAATTATATTTGAAAAATAATTATTTGAGAAAACTACATTTAAAAGAGAGTTAATTGGAAGAATTATATGTGAAGGATATTTATTTGAAAAACTTGAATTAATTGGGCATACATGTATTTATTAATTGTTGAGTGATATTTATAGTATTTTTGTTGTCTTGCTGCGCATACCACTGACTGTTTTATCCTGCCCGTATTTCTATATGTTTCCTAGTATTTTGTATATTATATTGCACAAGTTATTAGACTAGTGAGTGTCTTGACTGGACCTCGTCTCTACTCCATTGAGGTTAGTCTTGATACTTACTGGGTACCGACCGTGGTGTACTCATACTACACTTCTGTACATTTTAAGGAAAACAACATAGTAAGATAGAAGGGGACCCCGGAGTCTGCGGACGCTGGCAGATATACCTCGAAGTCTCCTCGTACAGCTAGTTTACTGATGCCTGATTTGATAAGATGTACCTGGATCTGCACAAAATAATGTGCAGAAGCGTAGTATGAGTACACCACAGTGGTACCCAGTAAGTGCCAAGCCTAACCTCGGTAGAGTAGTGACGAGGTCAGGTTAGGCCCTACTGGAGAATAAATAATGGCATGGTAAAATGTTTAAACAATATTATAAGATAAAATGATAATAGAAATGAATCAAGTAGTATGTCACATTTAATTACACCAAATAATGGTAAATAAATACCTCGTGGAAACAAAACAGAATTCTTTTCAACTTTAAGAAAATCACAACAATAATCAAAGGCAACTGTGGCCATAAATCAATATCAACAAGGGAACTCCCGAGGTACCGCCTCGTAGTCCCAAATCATAAACAAATTCACAATATCTCATTTTCTTATCTCACCGCGGGAGCCTTCACAATTTATTTGAAAGAAAATATTTTTTTCCCGAAATAGCATCCCGCATTTTAGCCATCCTTATCACACCGCAAGACTTCTAGTAGTTCCCCCTACTAGCCACGCGTATCAAGCCACCCTTATCTCACCGCATGCGTTTCAATACCCAGACCTTATACCACCGCATGCGTATCAATATCACAATATATCACAATTTGCACCTCAAGTGCTCAAATAATTTAACTTGATAAAATAATTCAACAATAATATTTTTCCACAATAAAGAGCTCACGGCTCAAGCCAAAATAAATCATCAATAATATTTTTCCACAATAAAGAGCTCACGGCTCTTGCCAACATAAATCATCAATAATATTTTTTTTCCACAATAAAGTGCCCACGGCTCCATCACAATGAGTACAAAAATCTTACAAAAATATTCAGGAATAAATAATTTAGCAAAATAATATTTCAAATCTTTAATACGTTGCTTCAATACCAAATTTAAAATGTCAAATACTTCATATTAATAATATTTAATTTAAAGAAAAACAATTTCAAATAATGCACAGAATAAAAGAAATCAAGTTTCAACCAAATAGATAAAACAATTAGCAGGAAAACGTCAAGCAAATTTAAAGTATACAAATCAAATCAATGATGAAGAATATAACAAGATAAAATAATTTAATAAATGCGCAACAATGATCTACACAATTTAAAAATATAATCTTTCGCATTTAGCCCGTGTACATACTCGTCACCTCGTGTACACAACTTTCAACACATTTCAATAATCACATTAATATCAATTCTAGGGGAAATTTCCCCCACACAAAGTTAGACAAGTCACATACCTCGACTTGCTCCAATTTAACCAATTAGTATGCTTTTTCCTCGATTTTCCGATTCCGGTCGACTCGTATCTAGTCATAATTAATTCGATACAGTCAACAAAAATTATAGAATCAATTCCATAAGAAAATACTATATTGTTTTTCAACAAAATCTGAAATTAACTCAAAAATGGCCCGTGGGGTCCACATCTCGGAATCCAGCGAAAATTACGAAATATGAACGCCCATTCAACTACGAGTCCAACCATACTATTTTTACAAAAATCCGACATCAACTTGACCTCCAAATCTCAAATTCTCACTTTGAAATCCCTAGGCCCAAATCCTCTAATTTCACCTCAAAAACATGTAATCTATTCGAAATATTCAATGATAATCCAATATAATTGACTAACAATGATCACATGTGACTTACCTCAAGTTTCCCTTGAATTCTCTCTCAAAATCGCCCCCAAAACCGTGCTTGAAGGTCCAAAAATGGCAAAACTCGGAACCCCCTCTGTTTTTAACATTCTATCCAGGATTTTTGCATCCGCGGTGATTTCTTCGCACCTGCGGTCTTCGCATCCATGGTGATTTCTTCGCACCTGCAGTCTTCGCACCCGCGATGACTGTTTTCTCACCCGCGGTCTTCGCACCCGCGATGACTGTTTTCGCACCCGCGGTCTTCGCACCCGTGATGACTGTTTTCGCACCCGCGGTGATTTTTTTCGCACCCGCGGTGCCCGGACAGCCCATGCATTTTCGCTTCTGCGAATCATTCCTTGAATCTGCGAGCTCGCACCTGCGACCCTTTTTCGCGCAGGTGCGATCACACCAGCAGCCCAACTGCTTCAGCTCCTCCTCCAAATCCAAATTCGATCCGTTAAGCATCCGAAACTCACCCGAGGTCCTCGGGACCCCGTCCGAGTATACCAACAAGTAACATAACATAACACAGACCTACGCGAGGCCTCAAATCATATCAAACAACATCAAAACGATGAGTTGCACCTCAAACAAAAATCTATGAACTTTGAACTTTCAAATTCTATATCTTGTGCCGAAATACATCAAATCAATCCGGAATGACTTCAAATTTTGCAAAAAAGTCATAAATGATATAACAAAGCTATTCCAATTTACAGAATCAGATTCCGACCTCGATATCAAAAAGTCAACCCTCGGTCAAACTTCCCAAAAATTAAACTTTCGGCATTTCAAGTCTAATTCCACTACAGACTTCCAAATAAAATTCCGATCACGCTCCTAAGTCCAAAATCACCATACAGAGCTATTGGAATCATCAAAATTCTATACCGGGGTCGTTTGCACATAATTCGATATCCGGTCACTATTTGAACTTAAACTTTTAATTTTTCATTAAAATTCATATATCGGGCTAGGGACCTCGAAATTTGATTCCGGGCATACGCCCAAGTCCCAATTCACAATACGGACCTACCGGAACTGTTAAAACACTGATCCGAGTCTGTTTGCTCAAAATGTTGACCAAAGTCAACTCTATTGAGTTTTAAAGCTCTAATTCACATTTTAATCCATTTTTTTCACCTGAAAACTTTTCGAAAAATTTTACGGACTGCGCACGCAAGTCAAAGAATGATAAATAGTGCTTTTCGAGGTCTTAGAACATAGAATTAATTATTAAATTTAAAGATGATATTTTGGGTCATCACATTCTCCACCTCTAAAATAAATGTTCGTCCTCGAACGGAGTTAGAAAAAGTACCTGAGCTGGTGAATAAGTATGGATAACGGCTGGACATATCATGCTTGGTCTCCCAAGTCGCCTCCTCGACCAGATGACCCCTCTACTGAACCTTCACGGAAGCAATGTTCTTTGACCTCAGCTTTCGAACCTGCCTATCTAAAATAGCCATTGTTTCCTCAACATAAGATAGATCCTTGTCCAACTGAACCGAACTGAAGTCTAACACATGAGACGGATCGCCGTGATATTTCCGAAGCATAGAAACATGGAATACCGGATGAACTGCAGAGAGACTAGGTGGTAGCGCAAGTCTGTAGGCCACCTCTCCAACTCTTTCAAGAATCTCAAAAGGCCCAATATACCTAGGGCTCGACTTGACCTTCTTCCCGAACCTCATCATGCCCTTCATAGGCAAAACACGGAGCAATACCAGCTCCAACCATGAATGCAACATCACGAACCTTTCGATCTGCATAACTCTTCTGTTTGGATTGGGCTGTACGAAGTCGATCCTAAATCAACTTAACCTTTTCCAAGGCGTCCTAAACCAAGTCTGTACCCAATAGTCTAGCCTCGCCCGGTTCGAACCAACCCACTGGAGACCGGCACCGCCTACCATATAAGGCCTCATACAGAGCTATTTGAATGCTTGACTGGTAACTGTTGTTGTAAGCAAACTCCGCAAGTGGTAAGAACTAATCCCAAGCACCCCCAAAATCAATCACACATGCACGAAGCATATCCTCCAGTATCTGAATAGTGCATTCAGACTGCCCGTCCATTTGAGGGTGAAATGCTGTACTCAACTCTACCCGAGTACCCAACTCATGTTGTACTGCCCTCCAGAACCGTGATGTAAAATGCGTACCCCGGTCAGAGATGATAGATACTGGTACGCCGTGGAGTTTGACAATCTCGCGAATATAGACCTGAGCCAGCTGCTCCGAAGAGTAAGGAGTAACTATAGAATGAAATGAGCTTACTTGGTCAATTGATCCACAATCACCCAAGCTGCATCGAACTTCCTATGAGTCTGTGGGAGCCTAACAACAAAGTCCATAGTGATCCGCTCTCATTTCTATTCTGGAATCTCCAACTTCTGAAGTAATCCACCTGGTTGCTGATGCTCATATTTCACCTGTTGACAATTTAGACACTAAGATACATACTCCACTATGTCTTTCTTCATCCGCCTCCACCAATAGTGCTGTCTCAAGTCCTGATACATCTTTGCAGCACCTGGATGAATGGAGTACCGCGAACTGTGAGCCTCCTAGAGAATCAACTCATGCAAGCCATCTATATTGGGTCCACATAACCCGCCCTGCATCCGTAGTACACCGTCATCTCCAATAATGACTTCCTTGGCATCACCGTGCTGAATTGTATCCTTAAGGACCAGCAAGTGAGGGTCATCATACTGACGTTCACTGATAAGATCATAAAGAGAAGACTAAGAAACCACGCAAGCCAAAACTCAACTCGGCTCAGAAACATCCAGTCTAACAAACTGGCTGGCCAAGGCCTGAACATCCAAGGCTAAAGGCCTCTCTACTACCGGTAAATATGCTAAGGTGCCCAAACTCTCCGCCTTATGACTCAAGGCATCGGCCACCACATTGGCCTTCCCAGGATGATAGAGAATGGTGATATCATAATCCTTAAGCAACTCCAACCATGTCCGCTGCCGCAAATTAAGATCCTTCTGTTTAAACAGATGCTGTAGACTCCGGTGATCGGTGTAGATCTCACAATGGACATCGTACAAATAATGCCGCCAAATGTTTAAGGCATGAACAATAGCTGCTAACTCCAGGTCATGTACAGGATAATTCTTCTCATGAACCTTTAGTTGTCTGGACGCGTAGGCAATCACCCTACCGTCTTGCATCAACACTGCACCGAGACCAATATGCGACGCATCACAATACACAATATAAGATCCTGTACCTATAGGTAATACCAATACTGGGCCTGTAGTCAAAGCTGTCTTGAGATTTTGGAAGCTCTCCTTACATTCCTCGGTCCACCTGAACGGAGCACCCTTCTGGGTCAATTTGGTCATAGATGCAGCAATAGAAGAGAAACCCTTCACAAATCGGCGATAATACCCTGCCAAACCAAGGAAACTCCGGATTTCCGTAACTGAGAACGGTCTGGACCAACTCTGCACTGCTTCAATATTCTTTGGATCTACCTTGATCCCCTTGCACGAAACTATATGACACAAAAATCCCACTGAATCAAGCCAGAATTCACACTTTGAAAATTTTGCATATAACTTCCTTTCTCTCAAAATCTGAAGCACAGTCCTCAGGTGTTGTTCATGATCTTCCTGACTCCAGGAATACACTAGAATGTTGTCAATAAATACAATGGTGAAGGAATCAAGATAGGGATAAAATACACTATTCATTAAGTGCATAAATGCTGCTGGGGCGTTGGTCAGCCCAAAAGAAATCACAAGGAACTCGTAATGACTGTACCGAGTCCTGAAAGTAGTCTTTGGGATATCTGGCTCCCGAATCTTCAATTGATGATAACCTGAATGTAAGTCGTTCTTAGAGAATACTCTGACACCTTGAAGCTGATCAAATAGGTCATCAATATGTGGCAATGGATACCTGTTCTTCACGGTAACCTTGTTCAGTCGATGGTAATCAATACACATCCGCATAAAACCATCCTTCTTCTTTACAAATAAGACAGGAACACCCTAAGGCGATACACTAGGCCGAATGAAACCCTTATCAAGTAATTCCTGTAACTTTTCTTTTAATTCTTTCAACTCTGCTGGGGCCATACGGTTTGGTGGAATAGAAATGGGCTGAGTGCCCGGTAACAAATCAATGCCAAAATCAATATCCCTATCGGGTGGCATACCCGGAAGATCCGCTGGAAATACATCGGGAAAATCCCTTACTACAGGAACTGACTCTACAGTAGGAGTATCAATACTAACATCTCTCACATAGGCTAGATACGCATCACACCCCTTCTCAACCATTCGTTGAGCTTTAAGAAATGAAATAACCCTGCTAGGAACATGATCTGAGGTACCTCTCCACCCTAGCCATGGTAGACCTGGCATAGACAACATCACCGTCTTGGCATAATAATCAAGAATAGTGTGATAGGGCGACAACCAGTCCATGCCCAAAATAATATCGAAATCCACCATACTGAGCAATAATAAATCAGCTCTGGTCTCAAAACCACTGATAACAATTAAACACGACTGATATATACGATCCACAATAATAGATTCACCCACGGGTGCAGATACATAAACAAAAGAACTCAAGGAATCACGTGATACGCCCAAATATGGGGCAAAATAAGATGACACATAAGAATAAGTGGATCCTGGATCAAATAAGACGACACTTCTCTATGACAGACCAGAATAATACCTGTGATAACAAAATCAGATGCAACATCATCTGTCCTAGTAGGAAGGGCATAATATCTGGCCTGGCCTCCCCCTCTAGGGCGACTTCTACCTGCCCGACCTCCACCTCTAGCTGGATGTGCATATGGAGTGGCAACTGGTGCAGTAATCATAGCCTGAGAAGTCTGAGGACCCTGTAGAATATGTGGGGCCTGAGAAATCCGTGGAGGTGCACCCCTCATAAGTATGGGGCAATCCCTCATGATATGACGAGTGTCACCATACTCAAAACAAGCCCTCGGAGGACGTGGCTGCTGGGACTGGCTCGGGCCTGATCGACTAGACTGTCCGCTGAAAGTACCCTGTATAGGAGGTACAGAAGACACTGGTGGTGCATAATATGGAACCCGAGGTCTGGGATTAGTCGGAATACCACTGGAAGCGCTGAATGAATAGGACGGCTCACATAACCTTTACCATGACGGGCTGCAACTGGGGCACGAGAAGTATTATATGTGCCAGAATCTCGGGGTCTCTTAGCTTCCCTCTCCCGTGTCCGCATACCTTCCAATCTCCTAGCAATTAACACCACTTGTTGGTATGTGATGTCCATCTCTAGCTCTCAGGCCATACTGTATCTGATACTAGGGTGAAGACCTTCAATAAATCTACAAACCCTCTCTCGAACAGTAGCAACTAAGGCTGGTGCATGCCTAGCCAAATCACTGAATCGGATCGCATACTATGACATGGTCATAGAACCCTGGCGCAACTGCTCACACTCTGCGCTCCAAGCATCCCTAAGACTCTGAGGAACATACTCCCTTAAGAACATATCCGAAAATTGAGTCCAAGTGAGTGAAGATGCCTCAACGAGATTATCCAACTCATATGCCCGCCACCACTAGTAGGATGCTCCTCTAAACTGGAATGTCGTGAAAGAAACCCCACTGGAATCCACAATACCCATAGTACGAAGGATACAGTGACATTCCTCCAGAAAATCCTGAGCATCCTCTGAAGCTAAACCGCTAAAAGTGGGAGTGTGGTACTTCTTATACCTCTCGATCCTGAGCTGCTCCCCCTCTGAAACTGTTGTCCTAATCTCAGGCCGAACTGGGACAACTGGCTGCACTGGTATAACCTCTAGGGCATGATCAACTTGGACACGTGGCTTTGGTGTACGGGCGGTGGGAGTCTGTGCTCCTCCCTCGGCCTGTTACGTGGCAAGAGCAAGTGGAATTAACCCTGCCTGAGCTAAAGTGCCAAACATGCTAAAACACTAGGCAAGAGTCTCCTGGAGTGTAGGAGTAGTAACAGGCGTCTCAGGTGCCTGCTCTCCAACTGGAGCTACTGGTGGCTCTGGTGCAGCAGCTTGTGCAGGCACTCTAGCTATACCACGTGGTCTTCCTCGAGCTCTGGCACGGGTGTCTGATCATCCGATCCAGTTGTGCGTGTCCTCACCATCTGTGAGAGAATAGAAAGACAATTGTTTAGAACTTTGAAATCAACAAAGGCACACGATAAAGAATCAAAGAAGTGAATATTTCCTAACAGTCCCATAGCCTCTCGAAGATAGGTACAGACGTCTCCGTACCGATCCGCAAGACTCTACTAAACCTGCTTGTGACTCATAACATCTATGAACCTATGGGCTCTGATACCAACTTGTCACGATCCCAAATTCCCTCCGTAGAAGGTCGTGATGACACATAGTCTCTAACACTAGGTAAGCCTATCAATGCGGAATAATAATAAATATCTGAAATAAATAAACTACAATTCAAACAATTTCAACTCCCAAAACCCAGTAGAAATAAGTTACAAGCTTCTAAGAATTTATTCTCTATGTCTCTATACATCAGAGTCTAAAGCAAATAAGGAAGACAACATAGTAAGGTAGAAGGGGACCCCGGAGTCTGCGGACGCTGGCAGATATTGTAACGACCCGACTTATCATTTTAAGAATTAATGCCCCGTTTAGTGACTTAAGGTATCGAGAAGCCTCGCAATATGCATTATGACCCGCGTGTGTGGTTGAGTTTGATTTACAGATGATTCGGAGAGATTTGGGACACTTAGTCCCTGTGATGGAAGCTTAAGTCTTAGGATTTTTACTGTAGTCAAAACTATGTAACGACAAATTCGAAATAGAGTTCTGTTGGTTTCGTTAGCTCCGTTGGGTAATTTTGGACTTAGGAGCGTATCCGGACTGTGAATCTGAGGTCTGTAGCCAATTTAGGCTTGAAATGGCGAAAGTCGAATTTTTGGGAAGTTTGACCGGGGGGTTGACTTTTTGGTATTGGGGTCAGAATGTGATTCTGAGAGTTGGAACAGCTCCGTTATGTTATTTGGGACTTGCCTGCAAAATTTGACGTCATTCCGGGTTGGTTTGATAGGTTTCGGCATGAGTTTTAGAAATTGGAAGTTTTGGAAGTTCATAAGTTTGATTCGTGGTGTGATTTGTATTTTTGACGTTATTTGATGTGATTTGAAACCTAGAGCGAGTCCTTGATACGTTATGGAACTTGTTGGTATGTTTAGATGGGGTCCCAGGGGCCTCGGGTGTGTTTTGGATATGCTATAGGCCATTTCCTTCTATTTTTGAACTGCTGTTTTCTGTCATCTGGTTTCCTTCTTCGCGAAAGCCTGTGCCATCACGACGCCTGTGGTGGGATTTTGGGTCGTGACAAGTTGGTATCAAAGCTCTAGGTTCATAGGTTCTACGAGTCACGAACGAGTCTAGTAGAGTCTTGCGGATCGGTACAGAGATGTCTGTACTTATCTTCGAGAGGCTACAGAACTGTTAGGAAATTTCCATTTCTTTCATTCCTGTCGTGCAGAATTTGTTGATTTGGAATTTTTACCTTTGTATCTCCATTCTCTCACAGATGGTGAGGACACGTGCTACTGGGTTAGCTGAGCAAACATCCGCACATACTGCTAGGGCTGCAAGAGGCCGGGGCCGAGATAATGGCCGAGGTAGAGGTCGAGGAAGGGCACATGCTGCGACTAGAGCACCTGTCAGAACAACAGTTGAGGAGCCACTAGTAGTTCCAGTTGGGGGACATGTACAAGAAGCACCTGCTGTTATCCCCGGACTTCAGGAGACAGTTCCTGAGTATGTTTGGTACATTAACTCAGGCGGGATTGATCTCTGTTGCACCAAACATTTCGCAGATTAGAGAAGTAGCTCAGACTCTTATCATAACTTCAGAGCAGCAGGTTCACGTTGGTAAGATTCTAGGTGTAGTACCGGTACAACCTATTATTCCGGTTCGGCCTGAGGTCAGGCCCGAGGCATCAGAAGAAGAACAAAGGAGACTTGAAAGGTTTAAGAACTACAATCTGCCAACTTTTAGTGGCACTGCTACAGAGGATGCCCAAGAATTTCTAGAAAATTGTCACCGTATTCTCCGCACCATGGGTATTGTGGAAGTGAGCGAAGTTTCCTATACTATATTTCAACTGTCAGGCGCATCATATCGGTGGTGGAAAATCTATGAAGAAGGCAGACCAGCCGATGCCACACCACTAACTTGGGCTCAATTTTCGAAAATGTTCTTGAAAGAGTTTGTTCCCCTGACTCTCAGAGATGCGTGGCTCACAGAGTTTGAACAGTTGTGTCAGGGCACTATGACAGTGTCAGAATATGCTATTAGGTTCAGTGAGTTAGCCCATCAGGCACCTATCTTTGTTCCTACAATCAGAGAACGAGTCCGCAGATTCATTGAGGGGCTCGATTATGATATTAAAATATGTATGGCTCAAGAGTTGCAAATTGATGCTCCATTTCAACAAGTAGTGGAGATTGCAAAGAAGATTGAGGGTGTTTTAGGCGAGGAAAGGGAGTCTAAGGAGGCCAAAAGGTCTCGAAGATCTGGAGGGTTTAGTGGATTTTACTCTTCAGCTAGAAGCCATTAAAGCGGAGGCTCGAGTAGCCGGTCAGCTGAGTTCGCACATCAGATTATTCGGGGTGCTCCAGTTTATAGAGCACCACTGACACGAGATTCTTATAGTGGTTATTCCAGTTATCTGGCACCGACTCAGTACGAGCAGCCGCGACCTCAAAGGGATTGTTATGAGTGTGGTGATACTAGGCATATCATGAGAGATTGTCCCAGACTTGGGAGGGGTGGATTTCATCAGAACACTCCAGCTACAAGCTTTATTCCAGTCGATACTCCACGTGCACAGTCAGCTAGAGGTGGAGGACAGGCGGGTAGTGGGTGCCTAAGAGGTGGAGGCCCGACCCGTTGATTTAATCCCTATGATTTGGCTGAGGCCAATACACCATATGGTGTCATTACAGGTACGATCCTGATTTTTATTATAAAAGGATATTTTCCTTAATTTGATTCGGTTCTGAATATTGAGGTGAATCCTCCTATTATGCTCTACTCATGGGTGAGCTTCGTAAAATTTCCACCCACTTATATGTGTATCCCTGTTGGGAGATTTAAAGATGTGAGCCTGTGTGTGTTATTTTATTTTTGTACACCATTGAGGGTTATAAGTCAAAAAGTAATTTTTATTATTCATTACAGTGGGTTTAATGTGTTTTGAAATAATTGATTCCAATTTTTATGAATTATACGCCCTACCGGTATGAGGGTTCATTATATGTTGTGAAAATTGTTTATGAAATGTATTGAAAAGAAGAAATAAAGGAAATTGAAAATTTCAGTTGGCATAATGTGCAACATAATTGTGATTCGGATTTGAGGACGAGATCCTCGCATTTTTACATGATGTGAAATATTTAAACCGGGCTGCAAGCCACAATGGAAGTTATATAAGGACGAGGTCCTTGTGGTGAAATGTTTATGAGTTTAAAATTCTCCCTTGTGAAATTTAATTTGTGCAATAATATTAATAGGGACTCATGCCTGTTAGGCTTATTTGATAATGCTTGTATATTTTCTGTTCATATTCAGCCATTTTCGTGCTGTAAATATTGAGTTTTAGCCTATGAGGTGAATGCCCAGGTGGCATTAAATATGACTCATTAATCCGAGTAAGTAATCATGAGGTCTTCATGTCTCACGTTCTGTTGTCAGTATTGTGAAAATTCGAAACGAGGTGATGGTTAATATGGGATTAATTGATGATGCTGGAATTTATTATGAACAGCTTTTAAGACAAGAGATGTGGTGATGAGCATACATATGATGTGCTTCATGTCCTGATATCATTATGATAAAGCAACGTTAAGATTAATGTTATTGATATATACCCTGTAGTATTTTGTTGGGTTGTGGATATGTTATTAGGAGATGTTTGGGTGTTACTCTGGCAAGTGGATAGGCCCAATTACAGGGGAGACTCTGCCGAAATTTCTGAAAAATTCGGGAGCTAGTAAAATTTGGGGGATTGATATTTGCAAAAGAAGAGATAAATTATGTTATGTGTTTAAGGGCGAATGATCCTAAGCATGGAATAATGCAGCACCCCAGAGAAAGTTTTGAATTATTTCAACACTATCGACAAAATTGATGTGTGCATAGGCACAAGTTGCTATAGCCAGTTGAGACTAATAATGTGTGTTGTTGTGAGAAATCATGCGTTTTGAAAATATTGGAGTGTAAGAAAATGGACTTAAAGTTTTCAAGTATGGATAAAAGAAATAATCTCAAGTGAGATGATGTTGTCGGGCTTATCTCAAATGCGGCAACGTGTAATCAACTGTGAGTTTATGTGTAAAAATAAAATTATCAATTCGGTAACCTCAGCATAATTCTTAGAACATTCGAGGGCGAACGTTTGTTTAAGAGGTGGAGAATGTAACGACCCGACTTGTTGTTTAAAGAATTAATGCGCCGTAAGGTCTCGAGAAGCTTCGCAAAATGTATTATGACCCGCGTGTGTGGTCGAGTTTGATTTACGGATAATTCAGAGAGATTTGGGACACTTAGTCCCTATGATGGAAGCTTAAGTCTTAGGATTTTTACCGTAGTCAGAACTGTGTGAAGATGACCCCGGAATAGAGTTCTGTCGGTTCCGTTAGCTCCGTTGGGTGATTTTGGACTTAGGAGCGTGTCCGGACTGTGAATCTGAGGTCTATAACCAATTTAGGCTTGAAATGGCGAAAGTTGAATTTTTGGGAAGTTTGAACGGGGGGTCGACTTTTTGATATCAGGGTCGGAATGTGATTCTGAGAGTTGGAACATCTCCGTTATGTTATTTGGGACTTGCCTGCAAAATTTAACATCATTCCGTGTTGGTTTGATAGGTTTCGGCACGAGTTTTAGAAGTTGGAAGTTTTGGAAGTTCATAAGTTCGATTCGTGGTGTGATTTGTATTTTCGGTGTTATTTGATGTGATTTGAAACCTCGAGCGAGTCCGTGATAGGTTATGGACCTTGTTGGTATGTTTAGACGGGGTCCCGGGGGCCTCGGGTGTGTTTCGGATGGGCTACGGGCCATTTCCTTCTATTTTTGAATTGCTATTTTCTGTCATCTAGTTTCCTTCTTTGCGAACGCGACCCGACTTGTCGTTTTAAGAATTAATGCCCCGTTCAGTGACTTAAGGTCTCGAGAAGCCTCGCAATATGTATTATGACCCGCGTGTATGGTCGAGTTTGATTTACGGATGATTCAGAGAGATTTGGGACACTTAGTCCCTGTGATGGAAGCTCAAGTCTTAGGATTTTTACCGTAGTCGGAACTGTGTGAAGACGACTCTGGAATAGAGTTCTGTCGGTTCCGTTAGCTCCGTTGGAGAATGTAACGACCCAACTTGTCATTTTAAGAATTAACGCCCCGTTCAGTGACTTAAGGTCTCGAGAAGCCTCGCAATATGTATTATGACCCGCGTGTGTGGTCGAGTTTGATTTACGGATGATTCGGAGATATTTGGGACACTTAGTCCCTGTGATTGAAGCTTAAGTCTTAGGATTTTTACCATAGTCAAAACTATGTGAAGACGACTCCGGAATAGAGTTATGTCTGTTCCGTTAGCTCCGTTGGGTGATTTTGGACTTAGGAGCGTGTCCAGACTGTGAATCTAAGGTCTGTAGCCAATTTAGGCTTGAAATAGCGAAAGTCAAATTTTTGGGAAGTTTGAACGGGGGGGTTAACTTTTTGATATCGGGGTCGGAATGTGATTCTGAGAGTTGGAACATCTCCATTATGTTATTTGGGACTTGCCTGCAAAATTTGACATCATTCCGGGTTGGTTTGATAGGTTTCAGCATGAGTTTTAGAAGTTGGAAGTTTTGGAAGTTCATAAGTTCGAATCGTGGTGTGATTTGTATTTTCGGTGTTATTTGATGTGATTTGAAACCTCGAGCGAGTCCGTGATAGGTTATGGAACTTGTTGGTATGTTTAGACGGGGTCCCGGGGGCCTCGGGTGTGTTTCGGATGGGCTACGGGCCATTTCCTTCTATTTTTGAACTACTGTTTTCTGTCATCCGGTTTCCTTCTTCGCGAACGCGACCCGACTTGTCGTTTTAAGAATTAACGCCCCGTTCAGTGACTTAAGGTCTCGAGAAGCCTCGCAATATGTATTATGAGCCGCGTGTGTGGTCGAGTTTGATTTACGGATGATTCAGAGAGATTTGGGACACTTAGTCCCTGTGATGGAAGCTTAAGTCTTAGGATTTTTATCGTAGTCGGAATTGTGTGAAGACGACACCGGAATAGAGTTCTGTCGGTTCCGTTAGCTCCGTTGGACAATGTAACGACCCGACTTGTCATTTTAAGAATTAACGACCCTTTCAGTGACTTAAGGTCTCGAGAAGCCTCGCAATATGTATTATGACCCGCTTGTAAGGTCGAGTTTGATTTACGGATGATTCGGAGAGATTTGGGATACTTAGTCTCTGTGATGGAAGCTTAAGTCTTAGGATTTTTACCGTAGTCGGAACTGTGTGAAGACGACTACGGAATAGAGTTCTGTCAGTTTCGTTAGCTCCGTTGGGTGATTTTGGACTTAGGAGCGTGTCCGGACTGTGAATCTGAGGTCTGTAGCCAATTTAGGCTTGAAATGGCGAAAGTCAAATTTTTGGAAATTTTGACTGGGGGGTTGACGTTTTGATACCGGGGTCGGAATGTGATTCTGAGCGTTGGAACAGCTCCGTTATGTTATTTGAGACTTGCCTGCAAAATTTGACGTCATTCCGGGTTAGTTTGATAGGTTTCGGCACGAGTTTTAGAATTTGGATGTTTTGGAAGTTCATAAGTTCGATTCATGGTGTGATTTGTATTTTCGGCGTTATTTGATGTGATTTGAAACCTCGAGCGAGTCTGTGATAGGTTATGGAACATGTTGGTATATTTTGACGGGGTTCGGGGGGCCTCAGGTGTGTTTCGAATGGGCTACGGGCCATTTTCTTCTATTTTTGAACTGTTGTTTTCTGTCATCTGGTTTCCTTCTTCGCGATCGCGAAGGGATTCCTGCGTTCGCATAGAGGAATTTGAGGGACTGATGGTTTACCCTTCGCGAACGCGAAGCTGTGGACGCGAACGCGAAGAAGGAGCAGGGCAAGCCTTTGGGAATGCGGCCCAGGCAACGCGAACGCGAAGAAGAAAGCAAGATTGGGGCCTGGGGTCATTTGGCCTTCACGAACGCATAGAGTGGAACGTGAACGCGAACATGAAGGAGTTGGTCAGCTGGTCATCGCGAACGCGAAGAGGAAATGAGGAGGGTCAGAAAAAATTGGCCTTCGCCAATGCGACGAGGAGGTCGTGAACGTGATGAAGGATTTGAGGCAGTTGGGTTTCGGCCTTCACGAACACAAAGCAATGGTCGCGAACGCGAAGAAGGCCTATCTGGGCAGAATTAAAAGTTCCAAAAATGGGGGTTTGAGTTCATAACTCAAAATCAAATTTGGAGCTCGGTAGAAGGCAATTTTTGGAGAGATTCTTGCATGGGTGTTTGGGGTAAGTGATTCTTATCCAGTTTTGATTAATTTCCATGATTATGTCTTTGAATCCATCATATAATTCGGATTTAATGGAGGAAAAATCAAGATTTTTGTAAAATCTTCCAAAAACGAAAATTTAAGATTTGGAAGTCGATAAAATTGATATGGTTGAACTCGTATCGGAATGGGTGTTCGGATTTCATGAAAAGTATGTCGGGTTCCGAGAGGCGGGTCCCGCGTTGACTTTTGTTGACTTTTTGGAATAAATTTTTAAGTCGACGTATTATTATCCGGAATTGTTTCCGATAAATTTTAATGAAGTTATACAATTAATTTATATAGATTTGAACGGCCCAGAGGTCAATTCAAGCAAGAAGGCGATTCTGGAATATCGGCATAACTTCAAAGAGGTAAGTATCTTGCTTAACCTCGAGTGGGGGAATTACCCTTTAGGCATTGAGTCTTATGTGTCATTTGTGTAATTGAAAATCATGTACGCGAGGTGACGAGTACGTACTTGGTTTATATGTGCAAAGTTTATTGAGTTAAAGTCTTGAGCATATTGTATAGTAAATTGGATAATTGTTGACATACATTTAATCATCTACTTGTCGTGCCTAAATCCTTGTTGTCGACTCTGTTGTTATATGACAATGTGATGTGATCGTTGTTTGATTATTTATGAAATTTCGTGAATTTTCGGGTTTGATAATTATTGTAATTAAATTTCATTATGGATTTTCCTTCTGCAAATAATTAATTAAATGAGTTTAAGAAGAGGTGTTTATATAATTATTGAAAAATTGAATTTAAACGAAGTCTTTGCTTTATGTTGAGTAATTTCTATCTCTATTGATTGTTTTTGGGTGTTGTACACATTGTGTGGAGTTTATGATTATTTGTTGTGAAATTATTTGACTTGGTTGTAGCTTTGAAATTTGGGTGTGGCCATTGGGCAAATTGTGATATGAATTGATTTTTGTTATGTTGTTGTGATAATTTCCCGTGTAACTTGTTGTGTTGTGTGAGTTGTTATTTGGGGAGATAAGGGTGTCATTTCACTGTTGATATTATGTGGTTATAAGGGTGGTATTTAACCATTGATATTATGTGGTTATAAGGGTGGCATTTCACTGTTGTGTTTGTTGGCTATTGATATTGTCTGGGCGGAGCGATAAGGGTGGCTAAAGGAGCGATAAGGGTGGCAATAGGAGCGATAATGGTGGCTATAGGAGCGATAAGGGTGGCAATAGGAGCGATAAGGGTGGCTATTGTCAGGGACGATATGTGATGATGCGGGGTTGTGGTGTTGACAATTTTTATGTGATGTTGTGATTTTATTGTGTTTATTTTTATACCTTGTGCAACTTGTCTTGTTATTAGTAAATTGATAATAATCTGATTTATTTTGAAATTGGGAGCCTGTGGCTATTGCCAGGCGTTTTATAAAATGAAATGTGGGCACGAGGTGCCGTGAATTGTGATATGAAATGGGGATATTGGCACGTGAATTGTCCGTGCAGTTGTGAAAATGTGGGCACGAGGTGCTGTGATGAAATGTTAATGATATTTGGCACGTGAATTATCCGTGCAGTTGTGATATAAAATGTGGGCACGAGGTGCTGTGATGAAATGTTAATGATATTTAGCACGTGAATTGTCCGTGCAGTTGCGATATGAAATGAGGGCACGAGGTGCCGGGCAAATATGATGATTTAATTATGGGCACGAGGTGCCGTGAAAATATGAAAATGGGCTGAGATCCGTATTTTGATAATTTTGAAATGAGGTGTCACATGATGACTTTTTAATTGAAAGATATATATTCAAAACATTTATTTGGGAGGATTTTTACTTAGAAAGTATTATATAAAAGGATTGTATTTTTGAAAGATATTTATTTGAGGAAATTGTATTTGAAAAGATTTATTGAAAGAATTATATTTGAAAAATAATTATTTGAGAAAATTATATTTGAAAGAGAGTTATCTGGAAGAACTGTGTGGAAGACATTTATTTGAAGGGCTTGATTTAATTGGGTGTAATTGTGCTTATTAATTGTTGAGTGATATTAATGATATTCAGCTTTAAGAAAATCACAACAATAATCAAAGGCAACTGCGGCCATAAATCAATATTAACAAGGGCACTCCCGAGGTACCGCCTCGTAGTCCCAAATCATAAACAAATTCACAAATTCTCATTTCCTTATCTGTGATGACCCAAAAGGTCATCTTATGTTTTAGAACTCGAATCTACGCTCTTAACCTTACAAATCTCATTTTTACCCTCCTCAATTTGCGTGCGCAGTACGGGCAGGTTTTCAGAAAGCTTTTATGTTGAAAACTAATGAAAATAAGACTTTTTACCTTAAAAGTTGATTTTAGTTGACTTCGGTCAACATTTTTGCTAAACATGCCCGGATCTGTGCTTTGACGGTCTCGGTAGGTCCGTGTCAAATTATGGGACCTGGGCGTATGCCCGGAATCGAATTCAGAGGTCCCTCGCTCAAGTTATGAATTTTTGATGAAAATTAAAAGTTTGGATATTATTTGTTTTTAAGAATTGATTGATATTTGGCATTGTTAGTATTGGGTCCGTATTTTGGTTTCGGAGCTCGGTACAGGTTCATTATGATATTTAAGACATGTCTGTGAAATTTGGTGAGAAATGGAGTTGATTTGACGTGATTCGGACGTCCAGTTGAGATATTAGAAGTTTTAAAGTGTTCTTGAGAATTTCATTTGAATTGATGCTAAATTTAGAGTTCTAGGTGTTATTTTGGCAACTTGATCGCGCGAGCAAATTCGTATGATATTTTTAGACTTGTGTGCATGTTTGGTTTGGAGCCCCGAGGGCTCGGGTGAGTTTCGGATAGGTTACGGGATGTTTTGGACTTTGGAAATCTGGTTTTTCTGTAGAATCTGTGTTCTGGCATGTCCTTCTTCGCGTTCGCGAAGGTACTCTCGCGAACGCGAAGAGTAAACTGGGCATCTGAGGATTTCTTCTTCGCGAACGCGAAGGCTTGATCGCGAACGCAAAGCGATGGGGGCGTTACCCTTCGCGAACGCAACAAGCCCATCGCGAATGCGTAGCATTAGGCACTGGGGAGGGGGAGTCAGCCTTTTCTTCATCGCAAACGCGAGCAATGTCTCGCGAACGCGAAGACAAGGGAATGGTAGCCTACACGAACGCGAGCACTGCCTCGCAAACGCGAAGGCTTGGCAGCCCATACACTTCGCGAACGCGACAGTGCTCTCGCGAACGCGATGAACACTATCGCCCAGCACTTAACAGAATCCAAAACAGGATTTTTGCCAAAAAACTCATTTTTCTCAAAACCCAAACGGTGAGAGGCGATTTTTCAAGAGTCATTCCTTCCCCAAATTGTTGGTAAGTGATTCTAAACCATTTTCTTTCAGTTACCCATTACATTTCTTGAATTTTCAACCTAAAATCTAGAGTTTTCATGGTAGAATTAGGGGTTAGGGTAGAAAATAGGGATTTCGGGAATTTGGGGATTTAGACCTCAATTTGAGGTCGAATTCCAAAACTAATTATATATTCGGGCTCGGGGGTGAATGTGTAAAAGTATTTTGGTCCGAACCTCGGGTTTTGACCAAGCGGACCCGAGGTCGATTTTTTGGCTTTTTGGAGGAAAATTTAGGAAATTTAATTTATGCAATATAATTGATTCCTTTAGCAATATTTGATATTATTGAGTCATTTTTGAATAGATACGAGTGGTTTGGAGGTGAATTTCAAAGAAAAAGCTGTGATTTGAGAATTAAGTGGCATCCGGAGCGAGGTAAGTGTTGTGTCTAACCCTGACTTGAGGGAATTGGGAACCTTAGATTACTTGCTAAGTGAAATCCATGTGAGCGGCGTATATGTGAGGTGACAAGTACTTATGCACCGCTAAATTTACCTATTTTTCTTGTTTCTCTGTTTTTCTTATATTGTCTTTTCCTATGTCAAATTGCTACGTGTTATCACATTGCACGACTAAATCGTTCTTATCATGTTTACGAATTTTCTAGTGATAATTAGGTTCATGGAACCAAATATTGAAGTAAGGTTGTACTTGTTATTCTGTCTCCCTGTTGTTATTTATGCATTGCATTAGGGTAAGGGAGAGTGTTAATGCACGAAGGGTGATGCCATGCCATATTGTGAGTGTTAATGCACGAAGGGTGATGTCGTGCCATGATATGAGAGTAAAAGCACGAAGGGTGATGTCGTGCCATTTCTATTAATTTTATGGTGAGACTGAGAGTAAAAGCACGAAGGGTGATGCCGTGCATTTTTCCTTATTGTGTTCACTATTCCTGTTGATTCATGATATATTGACTGCTCCGGTGATCATTCTGTTGTAGTTCTTTATCTTGTATTCCCCTCAGTATGTTTCCCCATCCCGACATTTCCTGTTTAGTTCTTCATTCCTGTTATTTGCGTATACACTGTTAAATTGTACAGGTTGATTTGTAGGTGCCTTGCCTTAGCCTCATCACTACTTCGTCGATGTTAGACTCGACACTTACCAGTACATGGGGCCGGTTGTACTGATGCTGCACTTTGCACTTTCTGTGCGGATTTTGATACCGGCTCAGGTTGATCGAGATTTGCTACTGGTCCGATATGCGGAGACTCAAGGTAGATCTGTCGGCGTTCACAGACCTTGAAGTCCCCGTCTATATTTTTATGTCCTACTATTTTCTTTCATTCAGACAGTTGTATTTCTTTCAGACTATTACTTGTAGTAAATTCTAGAATGCTCGTGAATTGTGACTCCAGATCTGGGTGGTAGTAATTAATACAGTTTTATGATATTACGCACTTATTATATTTCCTTTTAGTTAATTTTTGTTATTTACTAAATGGAAATAAGGAATTGGTTAAATGATTCTCTAACGTTGGCTTGCCTGGCAAGTGAAATGTTAGGCGCCATCACGGTCCCGTCGGTGGGAAATTTCGGGTCGTGACAAGTTGGTATCAGAGCACTAGGTTGCCTAGGTCTCACGATTCATGAGCAAGCTTAGTAGAGTGTGGAGGATTGGTATGGAAACGTCTGTGCTTATCTTATAGAGGCTATGAAGTTTAGGAACAAATTTCACTTCTATTTTTCTCTGTCGTGCGATGTTGTTTTCTCAATACTGATTGAACTCTTCTACTCTTATTCTCTCGCAGATGGCAAGAACACGTACCGCTTCCTCAGTTGAGCAGCAGCCAGAGCCTCCTGTGGCAGCTTCTACGCGGGCAGAGGTCGAGGCCGAGGCCGTGCCGGAGGCCGAGGTAGGGGCAGGGCTCAGCCCAGAGCCCTAGCAACAACCCCGGCTGTGGAGCCTCAGATAGAGCTTGACGAGGAGGTTCCAGCCCAGACTGTTCCTGCCAGGCCAGCTTAGGTTCCGGAGGGGTTCATTGCCACCCCAGTACTTCAAGACGCTTTGGTCCGTTTGGTGGGCCTTATGGAGAGTGTGGCCCAGACTGGCGCATTTCCCATGGCACCAGCAGTCTCTCAGGCTGGAGGAGGAGCCCAGACTCCTACAACTCCCACTTTAGATTAGATCGCTCCCCAGTATCAAGCTCCAGCAGCTTAGCCAATCGGATTAGTTTAGCCGGTTATTGCGGCATAGGTCGGAGATGGGCCAACTATGCCTTCTGAGGCTTTATGGAGATTGGACAGGTTTACCAAGTTCTTTCATGTTCACTTCAGTGGTGCTCCTTCAGAGGATCCCCAGGAGTATCTTGACAGCTGTCACGAGGTTCTACAGAACATGGGTATAGTGGAGACCAATGGGGTCGATTTTACTGCATTTCAGTGGTTCCGCCAAGAAATAGTGGAGAGATTACTTGTTAAACAGACCGTCTGGGTCGCCTGCTCTTACTTGGGACCAGTTCTCTCTGCTCTTTATAGAGAAGTTTCTGCCTATCACATTGAGAGAGGAGCATCACCGTCAGTTTGAGCGTCTCCAGCAGGGCAGTATGACTGTTACTCAGTATGAGACCCATTTTGTGGATTTGGCCCGTCATGCCATTCTTCTGCTTCCCACCGAGAGAGAGAGAGGGTGAGGAGATTTATTGATAGAATTGCCCAGCTTATCAGATTGCAGATGGCTAAGGAGACTGCGAGTGAGATTTCTTTTCATGCGGCTGCTAATGTCGCCAGACGAGTCGATATGGTTCTTACTCAGGGAGGTCAGGGGTCTGACAAGAGGCCTCGTCATTCCGGTGAGTTCAGCGGTGCCTCATCTAGAGATAGGAGTACTTTTGGTAGAGGCCATCTTCCCAGGCCGTTTCATTCAGCGCTTCAGGCATCCCACGGTGCCTCAGGTGGTCGTGGCCCTCAGATGCATTATTCCGACCAGCTAGCCTACAGTGCACCACCAGTTCCTATTAGTGCACCTCCACTCCAGAGTTATCAGGGTGGTTACTCAGGTCGACAGGGTCAGTTTCAGGGTCAGCAGTCACAACAGCCGAGGTTATGTTATACTTGTGGTGATCCGAGGCACATTGCTAGATTTTGCCCTCGGGCAACGGGCAGCTCACAGCATCAGAGTTCTCGTGCCATGTTCTGGCACCAATTGCTGCACCACCTGCTCAGGCAGCCACAGGTAGGGGCCAGACAGTTAGAGGTAGAAGTCAGGCCGTTAGAGGTGGAGACCAGCCAGCTAGAGGCGGTCCCAGGGATGTAGTTCAGGGTGGTGGGGCCTAGCCCCGGTGTTATGCTTTCCCAGCCAGGCTTTACAGTAGAGATGCTTTAGTTCTATTTGATCCGGGATCTACTTACTCCTATGTGTCATCCTATTTTGCTTCCTATTTGGTTGTGCCCCGTGATTCTTTGAGTGCTCCTGTGTATGTGTCCACACCAGTGGGAGATGCTATTGTTGTAGATCGTGTTTATCGTTCGTGTGTGGTCACCATTGGGAGTCTTGAGACTCGTGTAAATCTTCTACTTCTCGACATGGTTGATTTTGATGTCATACTGGGTATAGATTAGCTGTCACCTTATCATGCTATATTCGATTATCATGCCAAGACGGTGACCTTAGCCTTGCAGGGGTTGCCTCGATTAGAGTGGAGAGGGAATCTTGGCCATTCTGCCAACAGGTTTATCTCTTATGTGAAGGCTCGGCATATGGTCGAGAAGGGGTATCTAGCTTATTTGGCATATGTCCGCGATTCTAGTGCGAAGGTTCCTTCCGTAGATTTGGTGTCGGTTGTTCGTGAGTTTCCAGAGGTGTTTCCTGCAGACCTATCGGGGATGCCACCCGATAAGGATATTGATTTCTGCATTGATTTGGCTTTGGGCACTCAGCCTATTTCCATTCCTCCATATCACATGGCCCCGCCAGAGTTGAAAGAATTGAAGGAGCAGTTGCAAGATTTGCTGGATAATGGCTTCATTGGACCTAGTGTCTCGCCCTGGGGTGCATCTGTGTTGTTTGCGAAGAAGAAAGATGGATTGATGAGGATGTGTATAGATTATCTATAGTTGAACAAAGTCACCATTAAGAACAAATATCCATTGCCGAGGATTGGTGATTTATTTGATCAGCTTCAGGGTGCCAAGGTGTTTTCAAAGATTGATTTGAGATCTGGCTACCATCAGTTGAGGATTAGGGCATCCGATGTTCCTAATACAGCTTTTCGGACTCGGTATAGGTATTATGAGTTTCTAGTGATGTCATTTGGGCTGACAAATGCCCCAGCAACATTCATAGATTTGATGAACCGGGTGTTCAAACCCTACATGGATTCCTTTGTGGTTGTGTTTATTAAGGATATCTTGATCTACTCCCACAGTCGAGAGGAGCATGAGCAGCACCTTCGGATCGTTCTTCAGACTCTGAAAGACAGCCAGTTATATGCTAAGTTCTCAAAATGCGAGTTTTGGTTGAGTTCAGTTGCTTTCTTGGGTCACGTTGTATCAGCAGAGGGTATTCAGGTGGATCCTAAGAAGATTGAGGCAGTCCAGAATTGGCCTAGACCTACATCAGCTACAGAGATCCGTAGTTTCCTAGGTTTGGCAGGCTATTATCGTCAATTTGTGGAGGGGTTTTCATTCATAGCAGCCCCGTTGAACAGATTGAACCAGAAGGGTGCCCCGTTTAGGTGGTCAGACGAGTGTGAAGCGAGCTTTCAGAAGCTCAAAACTGCTTTGACTACGGCACCGGTATTGGTGTTACCCATAAGTTTAGGATCTTATACAATATATTGTGATGCATCTCGTATTATCCTGGGTGCGGTATTGATGCAGGGTGGCAAGGTTATTGCATATGCTTTACAACAGCTGAAGGTTCACGAGAAGAATTACCCTGTTCATGATCTAGAGTTGGCAGCCATTGTTCACGCGCTGAAGATTTGGAGGCACTATCTTTACTGCATGCCATGTGAGGTATTCACTGATCATCGAAGCTTGCAGTATTTGTTCAAGCAGAAGGAACTCAATTTGAGGTAGAAGAGGTGGCGGAAGCTGTTGAAAGACTACGATATAACCATATTGTATCATCCCGGGAAGGCCAATGTGGTGGCCGATGCTTTGAGTAGAAAGTCAGTCAGTATGGGTAGCCTTGCATATATTCCAATTGGTGAGAGACCGCTTGCATTGGATGTTCAGGCCTTGGACAACCAGTTCATGAGGTTAGATGTTTCTGAGCCCAGCCGTGTTCTAGCTTGTACAGTCGCTCGGTCTTCCTTGTTTGAGCACATCAGATATCGGCAGGATGACGATCCACATTTACTTGTCCTTAGAGACACAGTGTGGCACGGTGGTGCCAAGCAGGTTACTATTGGAGATGACGGAGTTTTGAGGATGCAGGGTCGTATTTGTGTGCCTAATGTGGATGGACTTCGTGAGTTGATCCTTGAGGAGTCCCACAGTTCACGGTATTCTATTCATCCGGGCGTCGCCAAGATGTATCAGGACTTGAGGCAGCATTATTGGTGGAGGCGAATGAAGAAAGACATAGTTGCCTATGTAGCTCGGTGCCTAAATTGCCAGCAGGTAAATGATATCTTGCCATCATTATTTCATCCTCAGACTGACGGGAAGTCCGAGCGTACTATTCAGATCTTGGAGGATATGCTTCGAGCCTGTGTTATTGACTTTGGAGGTTCTTGGGATCAATATTTGCCTTTAGCGCAGTTTGCCTACAATAACAGCTACCAGTCGAGCATTCAGATGGCTCCATATGAGGCATTATATGGTAGACGGTGTAGGTCGCCAGTTGGGTGGTTCGAGCCAGGGGAGGCTCAGTCATTGGGTACAGATTTAGTTCAGAAGGCCTTGGACAAGGTCAAGATTATACAGGATTGACTTCGTACAGCTCAGTCCAGGCAAAAGAGTTATGATGACCGTAAAGTTCGTGATATTGCATTCATGGTTGGAGAGATAATATTGCTTCGGGTATCGCCCATGAAGGGTGTTATGAGATTTGGGAAGAAGGGCAAGTTGAGCCCTAGGTATATCGGGCCATTTGAGATCTTCGAGAGAGTGGGGGAGGTAGCTTATAAACTTGCGTTGCCTCCAGGGTTATCCTCAGTTCATCCGGTATTCCATGTGTCTATGCTCCGAAAATATCATGGTGATCCGTCCCACGTGTTATATTTCAGCTCTGTCCAGTTGGACAAGGATTTGACTTACGAGGAGGAGCCGGTGGCTATTCTAGGCCGGCATGTTCGTCAGTTGAGGTCAAAGTGTTACCCTTCAGTTCGAGTGCAGTGGAGAGGTCAGCCTATTGAGGCAGCTACTTGGGAGTCCGAGTCCGATATGCGGAGTAGATATCCCCACCTTTTCACCAGCCCAGGTATTTTTCTATGCCCGTTCGAGGACGAACGATTGTTTTAGAGGTGGAGAATGTGATGACCCAAAAGATCATCTTATGTTTTAGAACTCGAATCTACGCTCTTAACCTTAAAAATCTCATTTTTACCCTCCTTGATTTGCGTGCGCAGTCCGGGCAGGTTTCCGGAAAGCTTTTATGTTGAAAACTAATGAAAATAAGAATTTTTGCCTTAAAAGTTAATTTTAGTTGACTTCGGTCAATATTTTTGGTAAACGGGCCCGGATCTATGCTTTGACATTCCCGGTAGGTCCGTGTCGAATTATGAGACCTGGTCGTATGCTCGGAATCGAATTCGGAGGTCCCTAGCTCAAGTTATGAATTTTTGATGAAAATTAAAAGTTTGGAAATTATTTGTTTTTAAGAATTGATTGATATTTGGCATTGTTAGTATCGGGTTCGTATTTTGGTTCTAGAGCCCGGTATAGGTTCATTATGATATTTAAGACATGTCTGTGAAATTTGGTGAGAAATGGAGTTGATTTGACGTAATTCAGACGTCCAGTTGAGAAATTAGAAGTTTTAAAGTGTTCTTGATAATTTCATTTGAATTGATGCTAAATTTAGAGTTCTAGGTGTTATTTTGGCAATTTGATCGCGCGAGCAAGTTCGTATGATATTTTTAGACTTGTGTGCATGTTTGGTTTGGAGCACCGAGGGCTCGGGTGAGTTTCGGATAGGCTACGGGATGTTTTGGACTTTGGAAATCTGACTTTTTTCTGCAGAATCTGTGTTCTGGCATGTCCTTCTTCGTGTTCGCGAAGGTACTCTCGCGAACGCGAAGAGTAAATTGGGCAGCTGAGGATTTCTTCTTCGCGAACGCGAAGCGATGGGGGCGTTACCCTTTGCGAACGCGACAAGCCCATCGCGAACGCGTAGCGTTAGGCACTGGGGAGGGGGAGTCAGCCTTTCCTTCATCGCAAACGCGAGCAATGTCTCACGAATGCGAAGATAAGGGAATGGTAGCCTATGCGAATGCGAGCACTGCCTCGCAAACACGAAGGCTTGGCAGCCCATACACTTCGCGAACGCGTCGCGAACGCGATGAACACTGTCGCCCAACACTTAACAGAATTCAAAACAGGATTTTTGCCAAAAAACTCATTCTTCTCAAAAATCAAACGGTGAGGGACGATTTTTCAAGAGTCATTCCTTCCCCAAATTGTTGGTAAGTGATTCTAAACCATTTTCTTTCAGCTACCCATTACATTTCTTGAATTTTCAACCTAAAATCTAGAGTTTTCATGGTAGAATTAGGGGTTAGGGTAGAAAATAGGGATTTCGGGAATTTGGGGATTTAGACCTCAATTTGAGGTCGAATTCCAAAACTAATTATATATTCGGGCTCGGGGGTGAATGGGTAAAAGTATTTTGGTCCGAACCTTGGGTTTTGACCAAGCGGACCCGAGGTCGATTTTTCGGCTTTTTGGAGGAAAATTTAGGAAATTTAATTTATGCAATATAATTGATTCCTTTAGCAATATTTGATATTATTGAGTCATTTTTGAATAGATACGAGTGGTTTGGAGGTGAATTCCAAAGGAAAAGCTGTGAGTGAGAATTAAGTGGCATTCGGAGCGAGGTAAGTGATGTGTCTAACCCTGACTTGAGGGAATTAGGAACCTTAGATTACTTGGTAAGTGAAATCCATGTGAGTGGCTTATATGTGAGGTGCCGAGTACTTATGCGCCGCCAAATTTACCTGTTTTTCCATGTTTCTCTATTTTTCTTATATTGTCTTTTCCTATGTCAAATTGCTACGTCTTATGCTAGTATTGTTCAAATTATCGTTCTTATCATGTTTATGGATTTTCTAGTGATAATTGAGTTTTTATTTCAAAGTTGAGATTGATATTATTGAATCAAATATTGAAGTAAGGTTGTTCTTGTTATTCTGTCTCCCTGTTGTTATTTATGCATTGCATTATGGTAAGGGAGAGTGTTAATGCACGAAGGGTGATGCCGTGCCATATTGTGAGTGTTAATGCATGAAGGGTGATGCCGTGCCATATTGTGAGTGTTAATGCACGAAGGGTGATGCCGTGCCATGATATGAGAGTAAAAGCACGAAGGGTGATGTCGTGCCGTTTCTATTAATTTTATGGTGAGATTGAGAGTAAAAGCACGAAGGGTGATGTCGTGCATTTTTTCCTTACTGTGTTCACTATTCTTGTTGATTCATGGTATATTGACTGCTCTGGTGATCATTCTGTTGTAGTTCTTTATCTTGTATTCCCCTCAGTATGTTTCCCCCTCCCGACATTTCCTGTTTAGTTCTTCATTCCTGTTATTTGCGTATACACTGTTAAATTGTACAGGTTTATTTGTAGGTGCCTTGCCTTAGCCTCATCACTACTTCGTCGAGGTTAGGCTCGACACTTACCAGTACATGGGGTCGGTTGTACTGATGCTGCACTCTGCACTTTCTGTGCAGATTTTGTTACCGGCTCAGGTTGATCGAGATTTGCTACTGGTCCGCTATCCCGAGACTCAAGGTAGATCTGTCGGTGTTCACAGACCTTGAAGTCCACGTCTATCTTTTTATGTCCTACTGTTTTCTTTCATTCAGACAGTTGTATTTCTTTTAGACTATTACTTGTAGTAAATTCTAGAATGCTCATGAATTGTGACTCCAGATCCGGGTGGTAGTAATTATTACAGTTTTATGATATTCCGCACTTATTATATTTCATTTTAGTTAATTTTTGTTATTTACTGAATGGAAATAAGAAATTGGTTAAATGATTCTCTAACGTTGGCTTGCCTGGAAAGTGAAATGTTAGGCGCCATCACGGTCCCGTCGGTGGGAAATTTCGGGTCGTGACATTATCTCACCGCGGGAGCCATCACAATTTATTTGAAAGAAAACATTTTTTTCCCGAAATAGCATCCCGCATTTTAACCATCCTTATCACATGGCATGACTTCTAGTAGTTCCCCCTACTAGCCACGCATATCAAGCCACCCTTATCTCACCGCATGAATTTCAATACCCAGACCTTATACCACCGCATGCGTATCAATATCACAATATATCAATATTTGCACCTCAAGTGCTCAAATAATTTAACTTGACAAAATAATTCAACAACAATATTTTTTCACAATAAAGAGCTCACGGCTCATGCCAAAATAAATCATCAATAATATTTTCCACAATAAAGAGTTCACGGCTCATGCCAACATAAATCATCAATAATATTTTTTTTCCACAATAAAGAGCCCACGGCTCCATCACAATGAGTACAAAAATCTTACAAAAATATCCAGGAATAAATAATTTAGTAAAATAATATTTTAAATCTTTAATACGTTGCTTCAATACCAAATTTAAACTGTCAAATACTTCATATTAATAATATTTAATTTAAAGAAAATTAATTTCAAATAATACACAGAATAAAAGAAACCAAGTTTCAACCAAACAGATAAAACAATTAGCAGAAAAAGGTCAAGCAAATTTAAAGTATACAAATAAAATCAATGATGAAGAATATAACAAGATAAAATAATTTAATAAATGCGCAACAATGATCTACACAATTTAAAAATATAATCTTTCGCATTTAGCCCTTGTACATACTCGTCACCTCGTGTACATGACTTTCAACACATTTCAATAATCACATTAATATCAATTCTATGGAAAATTCCCCCCACACAAAGTTAGACAAGTCACTTACCTCGACTTGCTCCAATTTAACCAATTAGTATGCTTTTTCCATGATTTTCCGATTCTGGTCGACTCGTATCTAGTCATAATTAATTCGATACAGTCAACAAAAATTATAGAATCAATTCCGTAAGAAAATACTATATTTGTTTTCAACAAAATCCGAAATTAACTCAAAAATGGCCCGTGGGGCCCACATCTCGGAATCCGGCGAAAGTTACGAAATATGAATGCCCATTCAACTACGAGTCCAACCATACCATTTTTTACAAATATCCGACATCAACTTGACCTCCAAATCTCTAATTCTCATTTTGAAATTCCTCGGCCCAAATCCTTTAATTTCACCTCAAAAACATGTAATCTATTCGAAATATTCAATGATAATCCAATATAATTGACTAACAATGATCACATGTGACTTACCTCAAGTTTCCCTTGAATTCTCTCTCAAAATCGCCCCAAAAACCGTGCTTGAATGTCCAAAAATGGCAAAACTCGGAATCCCCTCTGTTTTTAACATTCTGTCCAGGATTTTCGCATCCGCGGTGATTTCTTCGCACCTGCGGTCTTCGCATCCACGGTGATTTCTTCGCACCTGTGGTCTTCGCATCCGTGGTGATTTCTTCGCACCTGCAGTCTTCGCACACGCGATGACTATTTTCGCACCCGCGTTGACTGTTTTCGCACCGGCGGTCTTTGCACCCGCGATGACTGTTGTCGCACCCGCGGTCTTCGCACCCGAGATGATTTGTTTCGCACCCGTGGTGCCTGGACAGCCCATACATTTTCGCTTCTGCGAATCATTCCTCGCATCCGCGAGCTCGCACCAGCAGCCCAGCTGGTTCAGGTCCTCCTCCAAATCCAAATACGATCCGTTAAGCATCCGAAACTCACCCGAGGCCCTCGGGACCCCGTCCGAACATACCAACAAGTTCCATAACATAACACGGACCTACTCGAGGCCTCAAATCATATCAAACAACATCAAAACGACGAGTCGCATCTCAAACAAAAATCTATGAACTTTGAACTTTCAAATTCTATATCTTGTGCCAAAATACATCAAATCAATCCGGAATGACTTCAAATTTTGCACACAAGTCATAAATGATATAATGAAGCTATTCCAATTTACAGAATCAGATTCCAACCTTGATATAAATTCAACCCCCCGGTCAAACTTCCCAAAAATTCAACTTTCGGCATTTCAAGTCTAATTCCACTACGGACTTCCAAATAAAATTCCGATCACCCTCCTAAGTTCAAAATCATCATACGGAGCTGTTGGAATCATCAAAATTCTATTCCGGGGTCGTTTGCACATAATTCAATATCTGGTCACTATTTGAACTTAAACTTTTAATTCTAGGGAGCTCGGAATTTGATTCCGGGCATACGCCCAAGTCCCAATTCACAATACAAACCTACCGGAACTGTAAAAACACTGATCCGAGTCTGTTTGCTCAAATGTTGACCAAAGTCAACTCAGTTGAGTTTTAAAGCTCTAATTCACATTTTAATCCATTTTTTTCACCTGAAAACTTTTCGAAAAATTTTACGGACTGCGCACGCAAGTCGAGGAATGATAAATAGTACTTTTCGAGGTCTTAGAACCTAGAATTAATTATTAAATTTAAATATGATATTTTGGGTCATCACATTTTCGGAATATGCTTATCATAAATATTATCATTATCCTGAACAATATTTGTTTGGGGGTTAATTTTAACCCTTTCAACATGCCGCACGATTTCGAGCTGGTCCATAGACTGGTTCAATAAGAGAAATATGTTGAATAGCAGGCAACAGTCTATGATTAGAGAATGAATGCCTATTATAATTAGGATTAATAACAGGCAAAAGTCTATTATTAGAAAATGACTGCCTATTATAAGTGGAACTATTATCATCAAATTGAATGCAAATCCTACCATCCGGATTTTGAGTAATATGAGAATATTCAGTATTAGTGACAGGTATATTTAAAGTGGATAAGGTATACTATCTCCAACAAAAAGGATTTGTTATCAAGATTATATGATGCCAATATTTTTTTTAAAGTTTGATTTAAAATCTGTTTATTGGCAGATTCAAATATTTAAAGAGCATACTTATAGAATTGCTTTTAATGTTCCATTCGGGGGAATGTTATGCCTTTTGGTTTAAAAAATGCCCCTTCTGAATTTCAGAAAATCATGAATGATATATTTAATCCATATCTAGATTTCATCATTGTTTATATTGATGACATTTTGATATTCTCCAAAACATTTAAAATGCATATTAAACATCTAGATATTTTTAAAAGAATTATTATACAAAATGGTTTAGTTATTTCAAAACTAAAAATGAGTTTATTCCAAACTGATGTTCGATTTTTAGGACATTATATATGTCAAGGAAAATTAACTCCAATTCAAAGATCTATTGATTTTGCATTAAAATTTCCTGATAGTATTACTGATAGAACTCAGTTACAAAGGTTTTTGGGAAGTTTAAATTATATATCCCCTTTTTATAAAAGATTGTCTCGTGATTTGGCCCCATTATATGATAGGCTAAAAAAGGATCGTAAAAAACCTTGGACTGATAGGCATACCATTTTGGTTAAAAATATTAAGCAAAGGGTAAAAGCTTTACCTTGTTTAACCCTTGCTAATCCTGCATGTCAAAAGATTGTCGAGACGGATGCGTCTAATATTGGTCACGGTGGGATATTGAAACAAATAAATCCCAATGATAATTGTGAATACTTGATAAGATTTCACTCTGGAAAATGGACTGAAGCCCAGAAACAATATGCTACTGTGACTCATGAAATGTTAACTATTGTTAAATGTGTTTTAAAATTCCAAGATGATTTATACAACCAAAGTTTTTGATAAAAACTGACGCTCAATCTGTTAAATATATATTTAACAAAGATTTTAAACATGATACCTCAAAGTTCATATTTGCAAGATGGCAGGCTCAATTAGCCACTTTTGATTTTGAAATTCAGTATAAAAAGGGAATTAATAACTCTCTTCCAGATTTCTTATCTCGAGAATATCTGCAGGATGGATCCTCCATGGGTCAGAGGTAGAGGTAGAGGAAGGGGAAGATCGTCCCTACATTCTCAAAGGAGATCATCTCCGCCATACTCTCAAGGATCATCATACGGATCCTCATCAAACTCCCCAGTTATACAAATGGGAAAAAAGAGTTTAGTAAATAAGAAAATATCTCTCAAAGGCGAATCTTCGGCAGGTCCATCTGTTCATCTGGAAGATATTCCAGAAGATAGTCCGTTATACGCACACTTGCAAGCATATTTGGCTGCTCAAAAGCAAAGTGATACTTTTGCTTCAATTACCAAAGAGGACAATGATGATATTAAGTCCTATGAAAAATTACTTAAAAAAAAAATGATATTTCTTTTAGTAAATACTGAGATTCAGAGGAAAGAAGAGCCATGGAAGATATTCCAAAGGTATTTGATAAATGGATTATATTATCCGGGTGAGTCATACAAAATCCGTTCTTACTATGAGACTATTCTCACCAGTACAGGCAATGCAGAATTTCAGCATTTTTTTGGTAATAGCACGGAAGAGAATGTTTATAATTTCTCAAAAATTATTATCAAACAGATTAAATCAGTTGAAGATTGGGGTATATCTACAATGAAAGAAAGGCAGATAAGCCTTAACAAATCTCGTATGAATTTTACTTATTGGGATTATATCCAAGCTTTTGATAAAGTGCTCTATTATAATAATAATATACATGATCACACTTGGTTCATAAAGGTATGTGCAAAAATATTTACCGAACCAATTCCTAATTGGTTTTTGAATTGGTGGTCATATCACGGTCCGACAGTCAAAATATTACCTGATCCATTTCTTATGTTATACAAAGAATGGACAAAACATTCACCAGATTTAAATGAGTTATACCACACAGATCATATCTGTTATTTAGAAAACAATTGACCAAATATATTTCTTTCTAGAATTCTCTATTCCATGGGTTCATAAGTGGACTCTGGAGTTGGGATTCACCGAAGAACAAATTCCTTGTTTATACAGGACTTTTTATAATAATTTCTGGGATAAATTGATGAAAAAGGATCCCAAAAGGAAAAAATTGATGATATCTCAGTTCGCCATATTGGCAGAAAGATCTCTTTTCAAGAAGGAAATAAAGAAGAAATGATTAATGATTATCTGGAAGAAGTAAAAAGAAATTTGCTTCGCTCCATCAACCAATATGAAAAATATGACACTTCGATGTGGAGTGAGACTAGCAACGATGATATTGCAGATGATTCTCAGCCTATTGATTCAGAAAAGATATTATCTGATAATGCCATACAAAATGCGGAAGAATTCCTCCAAAGGATGAAGAAGATAGAAAAATAACCTAGACATTGCTATTTGTGGTCAACTACAGTAATAGCCACCCGAGACCTACATCATAGTGAAGCCGCCGGGGACCCCGCTCAACAATAGATACACTGTTTTAACAGTAGAAACACTGTTTGTACATTAGAAAACACTGTACAGGGACCCAGAATGTGGGACCCTCTTTTACTGTTTTAAGATTTTTTTCTTTCTTATTTATAGGCGCATTCATTTGAGAGAAGGCACTAGCCTTTAGACTCTCTCTCTCTCTCTCTCTCTCTCTCTCTCTTGTATAGACTCTCTTGTATCTATTTTCCTGAAGTAAATAAAATCCTCGGTTCATCGGACTCAGGCCTTGCATCCCGGCCTTACGAGGTATTTATTTTATTATGTTAAGTATTTCAAGTCTCTCCTTTCCAGCCGTGACTGTGTCCGGCTAAGAGATTTCATATCTATGTTGAATATCTAACTTCTCTCTTATATACACCATGAAAGATCTAGCCTCTATCAAAATATAAAGGAATTTTAATATGGCTTATTGACTTGGTTTCAGAGATGGTGGTACAGTCGGATCTAGTACTACTCTTACTGTCTTTGCCTTAGTGGCTCCGTCTAGCAAGTCGTGGACCTAAGCCCGTTAAAGATATTGAAAAGGGCGTCTTCTTTCACGATTAGAATCACTATATGGGCTCAATAAGAGTATGTATTATATCCAGACAGGCCCCTTGCTTGCGTAAAAGGATACATCCTTCCATGCAGTCATACAACCCTATAAAAATTCTTGTATATTTCGGTTCTTATATCTTTACTGGCTGTGTGGATTACCGCCAACCCTTAAAATTAAGGGTACTAAATAAGCTAGATCCTGTTATGGCCGTGCGGATTACCGCCCGCCTACAAGATCCTGTTATCCACTAAGGCAAAGCCAGTAAGACTAGTACTAGATCCGACTGTATCACCATCTCTGGAACCAAGTCAATAAGCCATATTAAAATTCCTTTATATTTTGATAGAGGCTAGATCTTTCATGGTGTATATAAGAGAGAAGTTAGATATTCAACATAAATATGAAATATCTTAGCTGGACATAGTTACGGCTGGAGAGGAGAGACTTGAAATACTTAATAGAATAAAATAAATACCTCGTAAGGCCGAGATGCAAGGCCTGAGTCCGATGAACGGGGGATTTTACTTACTTCAGGAAAATAGATACAAGAGAGTCTTTAAGAGAGAGAGAGAGAGAGAGAGAGAGAGAGAGAGAGAGAGAGAGAGAGAGAGAGAGAGTCTAAAGGCTGGTGCCTTCTCTCAAATGAATGCGCCTATAAATAAGAAAGAAAAAGAATCTTAAAATAGTAAAAGAGGGTCCCACATTCTGGGTCCCTGTACAGTATTTCTATTGTACAAATAGTGTTTCTACTATTGAAACAACGTATCTACTATTGAGCGGGGTCCCCGACGGCTTCACTGTGTTGTAGGTCCCGGGCGGCTATTACTGTAGTTGACCACAAATATCACTGTCTAGGTTATTTTTCTATCTCCTTCATCCTTTGGAGGAATTCTTCCGCATTTTGTATTGCATTATCAGATAATATCTTTTCTGATTCAATAGGTTGAGAATCATCTGCAATATCATCGTTGCTAGTCTCACTCCGCATCGAAGTGTCAGATTTTTCATATTGGTTGATGGAGCAAAGCAAATTTCTTTTTTACTTCTTCCAGATAATCATTAATCATTTCTTCTTTATCTCCTTCTTGAAAAGAGATCTTTCTGGCAATGTGCCGAACTGAGCTATCATCAATTTTTTCCTTTTGGGGGTTGTTGGAACATTCTTGGATTTTTGCTTTAATGGAATCCAAGAGTTCTTGACCATATAACATCTTTGTTTTGTGATCCTTTTTCATCAATTTATCTCAGAAATTGTTATAAAAAGTCTTTTATAAACAAGGAATTTGTTCTTCGGTGAATCCCAACTCCGGAGTCCACTTATGAATCCATGGAATAGAGAATTCTAGAAAGAAATATATTTGGTCAATATTTTCTAAATAACAGATATAATCAGTGTGGTATAACTCATTTAAATCTGGTGAATATTTTGTCCACTCTTTGTATAACATAATCGGACCGTGATATGACCACCAATTCAAAAACCAATTAGGAATTGGTTCGGTAAATATTTTTGCACATACCTTTATGAACCAAGTGTGGTTATGTCTATCATTATTATAATAGAGCACTTTATCAAAAGCTTGGATATAATCCCAATAAGTAAAATTCATACGAGATTTGTTAAGGCTTATATGCCTTTCTTTCATTGTAGATATACCCCAATCTTTAACTGATATAATATGTTTGATAATAATATTTGAGAAGTTATAAACATTTTCTTCCGTGCTATAATCGGAAAAAATACTGAAATTCTGCACTGCCTGTACTGGTGAGAATAGTCTCATAGTAAGAACGGATTTTGTATGACTCATCCGGATAATATAATCCATTTATCAAATACCTTTAGAATATCTTCCATGGTTCTTCTTTCCTCTGAATATCAGTATTTTCTAAAAGAAATATCATTTCTTTTTTAAGTAATTTTTCATAGGACTTAATATCATCATTGTCCTCTTTGGTAATTGAAGTAAAAGTATCACTTTGCTTTTGAACAGCCAAATATGCTTGCAAGTGTGCGTATAACGGACTATCTTCTGGAATATCTTCAAGATGAACAGATGGACCTGCCGAAGATTCGCCTTTGAGAGATATTTTCTCATTTACTAAACTCTTATTTCCCATTTGTATAACTGGGGAGTTTGATGAGGATCCACATGATGATCCTTGAGAGTATGGCAGAGATGATCTTCCTTGAGAATGTGGGGACGATCTTCCCCTTCCTCTACCTCTACCTCTGACCATGGAGGATCCATCCTGCAAATATTCTTGAGATAAGAAATCTGGCAGAAAGTTATCAATTCCCTTTTTATACTGAATTTCAAAATCAAAAGGGGCTAATTGAGTCTGCCATCTTGCAAATATTAATTTTGAGGCATCATGTTTAAAATCTTTGTTAAACATATATTTAACAGATTGAGCATCGGTTTTTATCAAAAACTTTTGATTGTATAAATCATCTTGGAATTTTAAAACACATTTAACAATAGTTAACATTTCATGAGCCACAGTAGCATATTTTTTCTGGGCTTCAGTCCATTTTCTAGAGTGAAATCTTATCAAGTATTCACAATTATCATTGGGATTTATTTGTTTCAATATCCCACCGTAACCAATATTAGACGCATCCGTCTCGACAATCTTTTGCCATGCAGGATTAGCAAGGGTTAAACAAGGTAATGCGTTTACCCTTTGCTTAATATTTTTATCCAAAATGGTATGACTATCAGTCCAAGGTTTTTTATGATCCTTTTTTAGCCTATCATATAATGGGGCCAAATCACGAGACAAATTTTTATAAAAAGGGGATATATAATTTAAACTTCCCAAAAACCTTTGTAACTGAGTTCTATCAGTAATACTATCAGGAAATTTTGATGCAAAATCAATAGATCTTTGTATTGGAGTTAATTTTCCTTGACATATATAATGTCCTAAAACTCGAACATCAGTTTGGAATAAACTCATTTTTAGTTTTGAAATAACTAAACCATTTTGTATTACAATTCTTTTAAAAATATCTAGATGCTTAATATGCATTTCAAATGTTTTGAAGAATATCAAAATGTCATCAATATAAACAATGATGAAATCTAGATATGGATTAAATATATCATTCATGATTTTCTGAAATTCAGAAGGGGCATTTTTTAAACCAAAAGGCATAACATTCCATTTATGGAACATTAAAAGCAGTTCTATAAGTTTGCTCTTTAAATATTTGAATCTGCCAATAACCAGATTTTAAATCAAACTTTGAAAATATATTGGTATCATATAATCTTGATAACAAATCCTTTTTGTTGGGGTTAGGATACCTTATCCATTTTAAATATTTATTCAAAGGTTTATAATTTATAACCAATCTAGGAATGCCACGTTCTTTTTCTGCAGCATTATTAACATAAAAAGCGGTACAAGACCAAGGAGATTTTGAAGGTTTTATCAAACCTTTTTGTAAAAAATTATCAATTTCTTTTTTGCAGAATTCTACCAATTCAGCGTTCATCTGACAAGGACGAGATTTAGTAGGGATATCATCTTCAGAAAAATTATCTTCATATGGAAGAGTGACAATATGCTTTTTTCGATTCCAAAAAGCACTAGGATGATCAGCACAAATATCAATTTGTTCAAAAATCAAATTAATCTTTTCCTATACTTTAGTGGATTTTAAAGTATCAAATATATTCATACTAAATAATTCTAGTTGCAAAGAATCAATATGTTTTTGCTTCATATCAATTAAAGCATTTATATCTCTAGTTACGGGATCTTAACAAAAGTATAACTTATTTTTTTATCCTTATAAGTAGCTGTACAACCTTTCGAGTCTATGCTAGTAAACAGATAAATAGCGTTAATAAAAGGTGTTCCAATTATGATGGGAGGATATAACTGGTTTTTAACCAAGAAAAAGAAGTAAGGAACACAGACTTTATTTTGACAAATACCGTAATGACCCGGCCGGTCATTTTGAGAATTAGAGCCCCGATCCCCTAATAACTATTTTCCCCACATTTGTTTCCGCTATTGAGACTTGCCAGAGTTATTGGTTATGGAATTCAGAGGGTTTTGGGACACTTAGTCCCTAGTTGTGAGTTTAAGCCTTAGAGTTTGGACCGTAGTCGGAATTGTATGAAGACAGATCCGGAATGGAATTTCATCGACTCTGTTAGCTCCGCTGAGTGAGTTTGGGGTTAGGAGCGCATCCAAAATGTGTTTTGGAGGTCTGTAGTAGAATTAGGCTTGAATTGACGAAAGTTAGTTTTTCGGTGATTTTGGCCGATAGTGGACATTTTGATATCGAGCTCGGAATGGAATTCCAAAAGTGGCTGTAGGTTCGTAGTGTCATTTGTGACCTGTGTGTAAATTTTGAGGTCATTCAGACTAGATTTGATATGGTTCGGCGTCGTTTGTAGAATTTGGTAATTTTTAAATTCTTAGGCTTGAATCCGTGCTTAATTCATGATTTTGGTATTGTTCGATGTGGTTTGAAGGCTCGACTAAGTTCGTATGATGTTTTAGGATTGGTTGGTATGTTTGGTTGAGGTCCCGGGGGCCTATGGTGTGTTTCAAATGCTTAACGGAATGAATTTGGACTTAAGAAAAATCTGGTGCCTTTGCTAGTTCTGGTGTTTCGCACCTGCGGAAGGGAGGCCGCATGTGCGAGAGCTGCAGGTGCGGAGGGAGTGCGTAGATGTGGAACTGGTGGGGCTGGTGATAGAGTGTAAGTGCACAAGTTTGACCGCACCTGCGAGCCCGTAGGTGCGAAGCGTGGGCACAGGTGCGGAGCCTTGCTGCCTTATTGAAATGCGCAGATGCGCCGATTTATACGGCAGGTGCGGTATCCGCAGGTGCGAGGAATTACCCGCAGATGCAGCCACAGCCCGGATAAGTGACCTTCGCACCTGCAATGATTTTTTCCGTAGGTGCGTGACCGCAGGTGCTGCCCCATGAGCGCAGGTGCGGAAATCGCTGGGTTGAAGAGGCAGCTTCGAGGGTTCATTCCTCATTTTTCACCAATTCGATTTAGAGCTCGGTGGAAGACGATTTCTCGAGGGATTTTGAAGGATAACTATTGGGTAACTAATTCTAACTCTATTTTGATCATAATACATTAATATATTATTGTTTTCCTCGTCTAATTAAGGAATTTGAGGGTAGAAGTTTGGAAATGGGGGAAAAGGTTCCCCAATTGAAAATCTGAGATTTGAATGGGAATTTGACGTCGGATTTTGATGATTTTTGTTCGAGTGAATTCGTGAGTGAATGGGTGTTCAAAATTTGTAAATTTTACCTGATTCCGAGACGTGGGCCCGGGGAGATGTTTTGGGCATTTTTCCTAATTTCACGCATTAGCTTCGAATTAATTAGCTAAATTAGTTACTTGTAGTTATATTTACATTATGAAATTAATTTGAATAGATTCGGACCATTTGGAGTCGGATACTCGTGGCAAGAACGTGATATCGAGTTGATTTGAACGGTTCGAGGTAAGTGGCTTGCCTAATGTTGTGTTGGGGACTTTCCCTTAGGATGTTTGATATTAATTGATGTGGGGGCGCCATGTACGTGAGGTGACGAGTACGTACACGGGCTATTATTGCAAAAATCCCGTTTTTCCTTTCTAAATCATAAATTATTTTTTTTCCTTATTAAATTGCACTAATACGTTTAATTGTTAAACTTAGACTAGGGAAGCATGCTTACATGTTTTAACTGCCTATTTCACATTTTGTGCGCCATGCTTAGTTAAGTCCCTACTTTCCTTATCTGTGTTCAGTATAAACTGTATAACTAGATGCCATACCTGCCATTTCATCTTGCATTGCATATTTAAATTGGGACTACGGACGTATTCCGCGAGATCCCCCTGTCTTGCATATTTATTTTGGGACTCCGGACGTATTCCGGGAGATCCCCCAGCACTGCATATTTACTTTGGGACTACGGACGTATTTCAGGAGATCCCCCAGCACTGTATATTTACTTTGGGACTACAGACGTATTCCTGGAGATCCCCCTGTATTGCATATTCATTTGGAACTACGGGACGGTATCCCGGGAGATTCCCCACTGTGTTTACCTTATTCTGAGCCGAGGGCTCCCTTAACTATTAAATTTTTGAGAATATTTTTAATTGTGTTACCGTAAATTTTGCTTATATCTTTTACTGTTTAATTTATTATATTTACTCTGGTAGGGCCTTGACCTGACCTCGTCACTACTCGACTGAGGTTAGGCTTGGCACTTCCTAGGTACCATTATGGTATACTCATGTCCTTCCCTGCACATGTTTTCGTGTGCAGATCCAGGTGCGAGCTATCAGCCTCGGGGTTAGTGCATGCTGCTGATTCTAGGAGACTTCAAGGTACTACTGCATGCGTCCACAGATCTTCGGAGTCCCCTTCTACTCCCTCGCCTAGAGACTTTCTTTATTACCTTCAAACTTTTGTATAGAGCTACATTGATTATAGCAGCTTGTGACTTAGTGATATTTCGGGTCTTGGAAAATTATTTTGTATATGCCGAGTGGTACTACTCTTGGCTATTCACAATATGCTATTTATCTTTAAGTGAGGGAGAATGTAAGGCCCTGGAAAATTTTTCTAACGATTTAATATTTTAAAGTACGCCAACGGTATTTGGGAATAACGTGTTAGAGTATTAAAGGAGACCCATGGGATAGAACCACATTATTTCGAAATGAAAAGTATATGTTTAAGGTGTGTTGAAACATACTAAGGAGTTTTGTGAATGGAAAGAATTCGTGTGGAACAAGTAGGACATATTAAGTGGAAATGATGACTCAATTCGCACAAGATCCTACTTCAAACGTATGCGGCTACCAAAGTATAATGACTTATGAGGTGATCTACCTATCAAATTAAATCCCTTTGAGTCTAGTTTATAACGTTTCAAACCGTTCGTCATTCAGACATTCCTACAAGAAGTTATGATCAAATACCCAAAGGCTGGCCTATAGCTCGCTACAGAGCTCGCGAGGCCAGGTGTAAGATCAGGCTTTAGCCTGGCGAGGCCAGATGTAAGACCAGGCTTTTGCCTGGCGAGGCCAGGCCTGTAGCGTGCTAAGACCAGGATTTAGCCTGGCGAGGCTAGGTCTGTAGCCCAGTCCAGAATTTCGGAGTATCCATTTTCATATGTTTTAAACCCGACCCTATTCTGTTAAAACACCTACCTTGGACCATTTTAAACATATTTCTGATATTTTGAGAGTGATAGAGAGAGAGTCCTAGAGGGAGAAGTGAATATTCATCAAAATTTCTCTTCAACTCTCACTTAAAACCTTGAAGATTATCAAGAGGGGCACCTAGGTCTTCTTCCTAAGAGGTAAGATTCTACATCCTAACCCTTAATTTCGAATTTTGTCTAATTAATGAAAATATGTATTATCTCCATTCGTGGATGAGTTTGGGTAGAATGAAATCTAACAGGCTTGCTCGGTCGGGTTTACTCGGTTGAGCGCTAGTCGCACTCCTCGGTTTTGGGGCGTGACAAACTTGGTATCGTATTCTCCGTACTATGGGCATTGTAGAGACGAGTGGGGTTTCTTTCACTACTTTTCAGCTAAAGGGAGCAGCATATCAGTGGTGGCGTGCCTATGAGCTGAGTAGTCCGGACGAGGCAACCTCACTCACTTGGACTCAGTTTTCAGAGATGTTCTTGCATGAGTATGTTCCTCAGAGCCTCAGGGATGGTTGGCGCGCAGAGTTTGAGCAGTTGCGTAAGGGTGCTATGACTGTGTCAGAGTATGCAGTCCATTTCAATGAGTTAGCTTGCCATGCACCGGCTCTGGTTGCTACAGTCAGAGAGAGAGAGTCCGTCGCTTCATTGAGGGACTCCACCCCAGTATTCGGACCAGTATGGCCAAGGAGTTGGAGATGGACATCACTTATCAGCAAGCAGTGAGCATTGCTAGGAGAGTGGAGGGCATGTTTGCCCGGGACAGAGAGGAGAGAGAGGCCAAGAGGTCTCGAGAGACTGGTAATTATTCAGGAGCTCGTGCACCAGTAGCACGCTATGGTAGGGGTTTTGTGAGTCGCCCTATTCATTCAGCTCTTCCAGCAGCCAGCGGTGTTCCAGCTCCTCCTGGACCTCAGGAGACCTATTATGCACCGCCAGTATCCAGTATGCCTCCTACTCGAGGTGCTATTACCGGCCAGTCTAGCAGGCCAGGTCTGAGTCAGTCTCAACCATCGCGTCCTCCGAGGGCTTGTTTTGAGTGTGATGACACTCGTCGCATGGTTAGCGATTTCCCCAGATCTAGGAGGGGTTCACCTTCATAGACTTATCAGCGTCCACGTGCACCACCGGGTTCTCCGGCCATTCTTCCAGCACCAGTTGCCACCCCACCTCCTCAGCCAGCTCGAGGTGGAGGTCGGGGAGGTCGAGGTCACCCTAGAAGGGGAGGCTAGGCCAGGTACTATGCCCTTCCAGCCCGTTCAGAGGCAGTTGCTTCAGATTCAGTCATCACAGGTATCGTCCCAGTCTGTCATAGGGATGCATCAATTTTATTTGACCCAGGATCTACGTATTCATATGTGTCTTCTTATTTTTCTCCACATTTTGGGATATCTCGGGATTATTTGAGTTCCCCTGTTTATGTATCTATTCCCGTGGGAGATTCTCTCATTGTGGACCGCGTATATCGGTTGTGTTTGATTGCTCTTAGTTGTTTTAAGACAAGAGCCGGTTTGTTATTACTCAGTATGGTAGATTTTGATGTTATCTTGGCCATAGACTGGTTGTCTCCCCATTATGCTATTCTTGATAGTCATGCTAAGACCGTGATGCTGGCTATGCCAGGCGTGCCGAGATTATAGTGGAGAGGTACCTTAGAGTATATTTCCTGCAGGGTCATTTCATTTCTTAAGGCTTAGCAAATGGTTGAGAAGGGGTGTGATGCGTATATGGCCTATGCGAGAAATGTCAGTATTGATACCCCTATAGTTGAGTTAGTTCCAGTAGTGAGGAACTTTCCAGATGTGTTTCCAGCTGATCTTCCGGGCATGCCGCCCGACAAAGATATTGATTTTGGCATTGATTTGTTGCCGGGCACTCAGCCCATCTCTATTCCTCCATATCGTATGGCTCCTCCTGAATTAAAGGAGTTAAAGGAGCAGTTACAAGAGTTGCTTTATAAGGGCTTCATTCGGCCTAGTGTGTCACCTTGGGGTGCTCCCGTCTTATTTGTGAAGAAGAAGGATGGTTCTATGCGGATGTGTATTGATTACCGCCAGTTGAACAAAATCACAGTGAAGAACAGATATCCATTGCCTCGTATTAATGACTTATTTGATCAGTTACTGGGTTCCAGAGTGTTTTCCAAAATTGACTTACGTTCAGGTTATCATAGTTGAAGATTCGGGAGTCGGATATCCCGAAGACTGCATTCAGGACCAGATATGGTCACTATGAGTTTCTTGTAATGTCAGTTGGGCTGACCAATGCCCCAGCAGCCTTTATTCATTTGATGCACAGTGTGTTCTGGCCTTATCTTAATTCCTTTGTCATTTTGTTTATTGATGACATCCTGGTATATTCCCGGTCTCGGGAAGATCATGAGCAGCACATGAGGACCGTGCTTAAGACTCTTAGGGAGAAGAAATTGTATGCAAAATTTTCTAAGTCTATTCTATTCTTTCTCATAGACGGTAAGGACCCGTACCGGGAGGACCAACGATCAGGCACCCGAGCCCCCTGTCAGAGCTACCAGAGGCCGGGGTCAGGGTAGAGGATGACCACGCGGTGCAGCCCGAGCACCTGTGAGAGCTGCGTCAGAATAGCCCCCAACAGCTCCAGCTGGAGGGCCAGCACCGGAGATCCCTATTGCTACTCCAGCCCTCCAGGAGACTTTAGCTCCGTTCATTAGCATGTTCATCACTCTGGCTAAGGCTGGACAATTTTTGATAGCTCCCGCTACATCTCAGGCCGGGGAAGGGGCACAAACTCCCACAGCCCGCACTCCTTAGCAAAGGGTCCAGGTTGATCAGGGCCCAGAGTATATTCCTATGCCCCTAGTGGCTCCGGTTCAGCATGAGATCAGGGTAGCTGCTTCTGAGGCAAAGCAGCTCAGACTTGAGAGGTACAAAAAGTACCACCCACCTACTTTCAGCAGAATAGCTTCAGATGATGCTCTGGGTTTTCTTGAGGAGTGTCATCGTATTCTCCGCACTATGAGCATTGTGGAGACGAGTGGGGTTTCTTTCACTGCTTTCCAACTGAGGGGAGCAGCATATTAGTGGTGGCGTGCCTATGAGCTGAGTAGACCGGACGAGGCAGCCTCACTCACTTGGACTCAGTTTTCAGAGAAGTTCTTACGTGAGTATGTTCCTCAGAGCCTCAGGGATGGTTGGCGCACAGAGTTTGAGTAGTTGCGTCAGGGTGCTATGACTGTGTCGGAGTATGCAGTCCATTTCAGTGATTTAGTTCGCCATGCACCGGCTCTGGTTGCTACAGTCAGAGAGAGGGTCCGTTGCTTCATTGAGAGACTCCACCCCAGTATTCGGACCAGTATAGCCAGGGAGTTGGAGATGGACATCACTTATCAGCAGGCAGTGAGCGTTGCCAGGAGAGTGGAGGGTATGTTTGCCCAGGACAGAGAGGAGAGAGAGGCCAAGAGGGCTCGAGAGCCAGGTCATTATTCAGGAGCTCGTGCACCATCAGCACGCTATGGTAGAGGTTTTGTGAGTCTCCCTGTTCATTCAGCTCTTCCAGCAGCCAGCGGTGTTCCAGCTCCTCCTAGACCTCAAGAGACCTATTATGCACCGCCAGTATCCAGTATGCCTCATACTCGAGGTACTATTCCTGGCTAGTCTAGCAGGTCAGGTCCGAGTCAGTCTCAATCATTGCGTCCTCCGAGGAGTTGTTTTGAGTGTGGTGACACTCATCACATGGTTAGAGATTGCCCTAGAACTTGGAGGGGTGCACCTTCACAGACTTATCAGCGTCCACGTGCTCCACCGGTTCCTCCGGCCATTCTTCCAGCACCAGTTGCCACCCCACCTCCTCAGCCAGCTCGAGGTGGAGGTCGGGGAGGTCGAGGTCGCCCTAGAAGGGGAGGCCAAGCCAGGCACTCTTCCCTTCCAGCCCATTCAGAGGCCGTTGCTTCAGATTCAGTCATCACAGGTATCGTCCCAGTCTGCCATAGGGATGCATCAATTTTATTTTACCCAGGCTCTACGTATTCATATGTGTCTTCTTCTTTTTCTCCATATTTTGGGATATCTCGGGATTCTTTGAGTTCCCCTGTTTATGTATCTATTCCTGTGGGAGATTCTCTCATTGTGGACCGCGTATATCGGTCGTGTTTGATTGCTCTTAGTGGTTTTAAGACCAGAGCCGATTTGTTATTACTTAGTATGGTAGATTTTGATGTTATGTTGGGCATGGACTGGTTGTCGCCCCATTATGCTATTCTTGATTGTCACGCTAAGACCATGACGCTGGCTATGCTAGGCGTGCCGAGATTAGAGTGGAGAGGTACCTTAAAGTATATTTCCTGCAGGGTCATTTCATTTCTTAAGGCTTAGCGAATAGTTGAGAAGGGGTGTGATGCGTATTTGGCCTATGCGAGAGATGTCAGTATTGATACCCCTATAGTTGAGTCAGTTCCAGTAGTGAGGGACTTTCCAGATGTGTTTCCAACTGATCTTCCGGGCATGCCGCCTGACAAAGATATTGATTTTGGTATTGATTTGTTGCCGGTCACTCAGCCCATCTCTATTCCTCCATATCGTATGGCTCCTCCTGAATTTAAGGAGTTGAAGGAGTAGTTACAGGAGTTGCTTGATAAGGGCTTCATTCGGCCCAGTGTGTCACCTTGGGGTGCTCTTGTCTTATTTGTGAAGAAGAAGGATGGTTCTATGCGGATGTGTTTTGATTACCGCCAGTTGAACAAAATCACAGTGAAGAACATATATCCATTGCCTCATATTGATGACTTATTTGATCAGTTACAGGGTGCCAGAGTGTTTTCCAAGATTGACTTACGTTCAGGTTATCATCAGTTGAAGATTCGGAAGTCGGATATCCCGAAGACTGCTTTCAGGACCAGATATGGTCACTATGAGTTTCTTGTCATGTCATTTGGGCTGACTAATGCCCCAACAGCCTTTATGCATTTGATGCACAGTGTGTTCCGGCCTTATCTTGATTCCTTCATCATTATGTTTATTGATGACATCCTGGTATATTCCCGGTCATGGGAAGATCATGAGCTGCACCTGAGGACCGTGCTTCAGACTCTCAGGGAGAAGAAATTGTATGCAAAATTTTCTAAGTTTGAACTCTAGCTTGATTCAGTAGGATTCTTGGGCCACATAGTGTCTTGTGATGGGATTAAGGTAGATCCGAAGAAGGTGGAGGCAGTGCAGAGTTGGCCTAGACTGTCATCAGCTACGGAGATTCCTTAGTTTGGCGGGGTATTACCAATGCTTTATGGAGGGATTTTCATCCATTGCAGCACCTATGACCAGACTGACCGTTCAAGTGGACCGGGGAGTGTGAGGAGAGCTTTCAGAAGCTCAAGACAACTTTAAGTACAGCCCCAGTATTAGTATTGCCTACAGGTTTGGGGTCTTACACTGTCTATTGTGATGCCTCGAGGATTGGCCTTGGAGCGGTATTGATGCAGGACGGTAGGGTGATTGCCTACGCGTCTAGACAGTTGAAAGTGCATGAGAAGAATTATCCGGTTCATGATCTCGAGTTACCAGCTATTGTTCATGCCTTGAAGATCAGGCGTCATTATTTGTACGGTGTTCCCTGTGAGATTTACACTGATCACCAGAGTTTGCAGCACTTGTTCTGGCAGAAGGACCTTAATTTGCGTCAGCGGAGGTGGTTGGAGCTACTTAAAGACTATGATATCACTGTATTGTACCACCCGGGGAAAGCCAATGTAGTGGCCGATGCCTTGAGTCGCCGGGCAGAGAGTTTGGGGAGTTTGGCATATCTTCCGCAGCTGAGAGGCCCTTAGATTTGGATGTTCAGGCCTTAGCCAGCCAGTTGGTGAGATTGGATATTTCAGAGCCTAGCCGGGTATTAGCTTGTATGGTTTCTCGGTCTTCTCTTTATGACCGTATCAGTGAGCGCTAGTATGATGATCCTCATCTTCTAGTTCTTCAGGGTAGGGTTCGGCGAGGTGATGCCAGAGATGTGACTATTGGTGATGATGGTGTGATGAGGATGCAGGGCCGGATCTGTGTGCCCAATGTAGATAGGTTTCGGGAGTTGATTCTCGAGGTGGCCCACAGCTCGCAGTACTCCATTCATCCCGGTGATGCGAAGATGTACCAGGATTTGAGAAAACACTACTGGTGGAGGAGGATGAAGAAGGATATAGTTGGGTTTGTGGCCAAGTATCTCAACTGTCAGCAGGTCAAATATGAGCACCAGAGGCCGGGTGGATTACTTCAGAGGTTAGAGATCCCAGAGTGGAAGTGGGAGCGGATCGCCATGGACTTTGTAGTTGGACTTCCACGGACTTTGAGAAGGTTCGATGCTATTTGGGTGATCGTGGATCGGCTAACCAAGTTAGCTCATTTTATTCCATTGTTGACCACTTATTCTTCTGAGAGGTTGGCTGAGATTTATATAAGAGATATTGTCTGCCTTCATGGTATTCCAGTATCCATCATTTCAGACAGAGGTACACAGTTCACACCACGGTTTTGGAGAGTCGTACAGCATGAGTTGGGTACTAGGGTGGAGTTGAGCACAACCTTTCACCCTCAGATGGACAGGCAGTCCGAGCGCATGATTCAGATTCTTGAGGACATGCTCCGTGCCTGTGTGATGGAGTTCGGAGGGTCATGGGACCAATACTTTCCACTTGCAGAGTTCGCTTACAACAACAGTTACCAGTCCAGTATTTAGATGGCACCGTATGAGGCTTTGTATGGTAGGCGGTGCCGGTCCCCTGTGGCATGGTTTGAGCCGAGCGAGGCCCGATTATTAGGTACAGATTTGGTCCAGGATGCCCTGGATAAGGTGAAGGTGATTTAGGAGAGACTTCGCACAACCCAGTCCATGCAGAAGAGTTATGCGGACCGTAAGGTTCGTGATTTGGCGTTTATGGTTGGTGAGCGGGTCTTGCTTCGGGTATCGCCTATGAAAGGCATCATGAGGTTCGGGAAGAAGGGCAAGCTGAGCCCGAGGTTCATTGGTCCTTTTGAGATATTACAGTGAGTTGGGGAGGTTGCGTATGAGCTTGCCTTGCCTCCCAGCCTAGCAGGAGTTCACCCGGTATTCCACGTGTCTATGCTCCGGAAGTATCATGGTGATCCGACTCATGTATTGGATTTCAGCTCAGTCTAGTTGGACAAGGATCTATCTTATGTTGAGAAGCCAATAGTCATTTTAGACAGGCAGTTCATAAAGCTCAGGTTAAAGAATATTACTTCAGTAAAAGTTCAGTGGAGAGGTCAGCCGGTTGAGGAGGCGACTTGGAAGACTGAGCAGGATATGCGCAGCCAGTACCCTCATCTTTTCATAGTTTCAGGTATGTCTTTATACTCGTTCGAGGATGAACGATTGTTTTAAGAGGGGCAGGATGTAACAACCCGGCCGGTCATTTTGAGAATTAGAGCCCCGATCCCCTAATTACTATTTTCCCCACGTTTGTTTCTGCTATTGATACTTGCCAGAGTGATTGGTTATGGAATTCAGAGAGTTTTGGGACACTTAGTCCCTAGTTGTGAGTTTAAGCCTTAGAGTTTGGACCATAGTTGGAACTGTGTGAAGACGGATCTGGAATGGAATTCCGTCGACTCCGTTAGCTTCGTTGAGTGATTTTGGGGTTAGGAGCGCGTCCAGAATATGTTTTGGAGGTCTATAGTAGAATTAGGCTTGAATTGGCAAAAGTTAGTTTTTCGGCGATTTTGGCCGATAGTGGAAATTTTGATATCGAGCTTGGAATGGAATTTGGAAAGTTGCTGTAGGTTCGTAGTGTCATTTGTGACCTGTGTGTAAAATTTGAGGTCATTCGGACTAGATTTGATGTGGTTCGGCGTCATTTGTAGAATTTGGAAAATTTTAAATTCTTAGGCTTGAATCCATGCTTAATTCATGAATTTGGTGTTGTTCGATGTGGTTTGAAGGCTCGACTAAGTTCGTATGGTGTTTTAGGATTGGTTGGTATGTTTGGTTGAGGTCTTGGGGGCCTCGGGTGTGTTTCGAATGCTTAACGGAATGAATTTGGACTTAGGAAAAATCTGGTGCCTTTGCTGGTTCTGGTGTTTCGCACATGCAGAAGGGATGCCGCATGTGCGAGAGCCGCAAGTGCAGAGGGAGTGCACAGATGCGGAACTGGTGGGGCTCGTGATGGAGCGCAAGTGCGCAAGTTTGACCGCACCTGCGAGCCCACAAGTGCGAAGCGTGGACGCAGTTGCGGAGCCTGGCTGCCTTAGTGAAATGCGCAGATGCGCCGATTTAGACCGCAGGTGCGAGGAATTGCCCACAGATGCGGCCCCAGCCCGGATAAGTGACCTTCGCACCTGCGATGATGTTTTTCGCAGGTGCGTGACCGCAGGTGCAACCCCATGAGCGCAAGTGCGGAAATCGCTGGGTTGAAGAGGCAGCTTCGAGGGTTCATTCCTCATTTTTCACCAATTCGATTTAAAGCTCGGTGGGAGACGATTTCTCGAGGGATTTTGAAGGAGAAATATTGGGTAACTAATTCTAACTCTATTTTGATCATAATACATTAATCTATTATTGTTTTCCTCGTCTAATTAAGGAAATTGAGGGTAGAAGTTTGGAAATGGGGGAAAAGGTTCCCCAATTGAAAATCTGAGATTTGAATGGTAATTTGACGTCGGATTTAGATGATTTTTGTTCGAGTGAATTCTTGAGTGAATGGGTGTTCAAAATTTGTAATTTTTACCCGATTCCGAAACGTGGGCTCAGGGAGACTTTTTGGGCATTTTTCCTAATTTCACGCTTTAGCTTCGAATTAATTAGCTAAATTAGTTACTTGTAGTTATATTTACATTATGCAATTAATTTGAATAGATTCGGGTTCATTTGGAGTCAGATACTCGTGGCAAGAATGTGATATCGAGTTGATTTGAGCGGTTCGAGGTAAGTGGCTTGCCTAATGTTGTGTTGGGGACTTTCCCTTAGGATGTTTGATATTAATTGATGTGGGGGCGCCATGTACGTGAGGTGACGAGTACGTACATATTCTATTATTGCAAAAATCCCATTTTTCCTTTCTAAATCATAAACTATTTTTTTTCCTTATTAAATTGCACTAATACGTTTAATTGTTAAACTTAGACTAGGGAAGCATGCTTATGTGTTTTAACTGCCTATTTGACATTCTGTGCGCCATGCTTAGTTAAGTCCCTACTTTCCTTATCTGTGATCAGTATAAACTGTATAACTCAATGCCATACCTGCCATTTCATTTTGCGTTGCATATTTAAATTGGGACTACGGACGTATTCCAGGAGATCCCCTTGTCTTGCATATTTATTTTTGGACTACGAACGTATTTCGGGAGATCCCCCAGCACTGCATATTTACTTTGGGACTACGGACGTATTCTAGGTGATCCTCCAGCACTGTATATTTACTTTGGGACTACGGACGTATTCCGGGAGATCCCCCTGTACTGCATATTCATTTGGAACTACAGGACGGCATCCCGGGAGATTCCCCACTGTGTTTACCTTGTTCTGAGCTGAGGGCTCCCTTAACTGTTAAATTTTCGAGAATTTCTTTAACTATTTTACCGTAAATTTTACTTATATCTTTTACTGTTTAATTTATTATATTTACTCCGGTAGGGCCTTGACCTGACCTCGTCACTACTCGACCGAGGTTAGGCTTGGCACTTTCTGGGTACCATTATGGTGTACTCATTCCCTTCCCCCCACATGTTTTCGTGTACAGATTCAGGTGCTAGCTATCAGCCTCGGGGTTAGTGCGTGCTGCTGATTCTAGGAGACTTCAAGTTACTATTGCATGCGTCCGCAGATCTTCAGAGTCCCCTTCTACTCCCTCGCCTAGAGACTTTCTTTATTACCTTCAGACTTTTGTATAGAGCTACATAGATTATAGAAGCTTGTGACTTAGTGATATTCCGGGTCTTGAAAAATTATTTTGTATATGCCGAGTGGTACAACTCTTGGCTATTCACAATATGCTTCTTATCTTTAAAATGTTGTGTTTTCTTTATATTTTTTTTATAATATTAGGCTTACCTAGTCGTAAAGACTAGGTGCCATCACGACACCTTACGGAGGGTTAATTTGGGTCATGACAAATACGGGTATTAGGTAATTTATACTTTATATCTAAAGCATGACCAGAAGAAGATTTAACCATATGAGTGATTTTTTGAAAATATTTAGACCCTTCTTGAATACAGCTAACATCAGCTCCACTATCAATCATAGCAATATTAGTTATGGAAAAACTATTATCAATTAAAATAGTACATTTCATCTACCATTTATGAGCAGTAACAATTTGCATTATTCCTAAAAACATATCATGTTTAGGATTAAAGTCAATAGGTTTTTCATCATTATCATTTTCAGAAATACCTTTATTTTTGTCATTAGATAACTCAGCTAGGGAATTATTTTTCTCTATCTGAGTAATCCTATGATGTCATGACCCGAAATTTCCCAACGACGGGACCGTGATGGCGCCTAACATTTCACTTGCCAGGCAAGCTAACGTTACAGAATCATTTAACCAATTCCTTATTTTCATTCAGTAAATAACAAAATATAACTAAAATGAAATATAATAAATGCCGAATATCATAAAATGATATTAATTACTACCACCCGGATCTGGAGTGTCAATTCACGAGCATTCTAGAATTTACTACAAGTAATAGTCTGAAAGAAATACAACTGTCTGAATGAAAGAAAAGAGTATGACATAAAGATATAGACGGGGACTTCAAGGTCTATGAACGCCGACAGATCTATCTTGAGTCTCCGGATAGCGGACCAATAGCAAACATCGATCAACCTGAGCCGGTATCAAAATCTACACAGAAAGTGCAGAGTGCAGCATCAGTACAACCGACCCCATGTACTGGTAAGTGTCGAACCTAACCTCGATGAAGTAGTGACGAGGCTAAGGCAAGGCACCTACAAATCAACCTGTACAATTTAACAGTGTATACACAAATAACAGGAATGAAGAACTAAATAGGAAATGTCGGGAGGGGAAAACATACTAAGGGGAATACAAGATAAAGAACTACAACAGAATGATCACCAGAGCAGTCAATATACCATGAATCAACATGAATAGTGAATACAGTAAGGAAAGAATGCACGACATCACCCTTCGTGCTTTTACTCTCAATCTCACCATAAAATTAATAGAAACGGCACGGAATCACCCTTCGTGCTTTTACTCTCATATCATGGCACAACATCACCCTTCGTGCATTAACACTCACAATATGGCACAACATTACCCTTCGTGCATTAACACTCGCAATATGGCACGGCATCACCCTTCGTGCATTAACACTCGCAATATGGCATGGCATCACCCTTCGTGCATTAATACTCACAATATGGCATGGCATCACCCTTCATGCATTAACACTCACAATATGGCACGACATCACCCTTCGTGCATTAACACTCTCCCTTACCATAATGCAATGCATAAATAACAACAAGGAGACAGAATAACAAGTACAACCTTACTTTAATATTTGGTTCAATAATATCAATCTCAACTTTGAAATAAAAACTAAATTATCACTAGAAAATCCGTAAACATGATAAGAACGATAATTTGAACAATACTAGCATAACACGTATCAATTTGACATAGGAAAAGACAATATAAGAAAAATAGAGAAACATGGAAAAACAGGTAAATTTAGCGGCGCATAAGTACTCGTCACCTCACATATACGCCGCTCACATGGATTTCACTTAGCAAGTAATCTAAGGTTCCTAATTCCCTCAAGTCAGGGTTAGACACAATACTTACCTCGCTCCGAATGCCACTTAATTCTCAATCACAGCTTTTCCTTTGGAATTCACCTCCAAACCACTCGTATCTATTCAAAAATGACTCAATAATATAAAATATTGCTAAAGGAATCAATTATATTGCATAAATTAAATTTCCCAAATTTTCCTCCAAAAAGCCGAAAAATCGACCTCGTGCCCGCTTGGTCCAAACCCGAGGTTCGGACCAAAATTCTTTTATCCATTCACCCCTGAGCCCGAATATGTAATTAATTTTGGAATCCGACCTCAAATTGAGGTCTAAATCTCCAAATTCCCGAAATCCCTATTTTCTACCCTAACCCCTTATTCTACCATGAAAACTCTAGATTTTAGGTTGAAAATTCAGGAAATGTAATGGGTAACTGATAGAAAATGGTTTAGAATCACTTACCAACAATTTGGAGAAGGAATGACTCTTGAAAAATCGCCCCTCACCGTTTGGGTTTTGAGAAAAATGAGTTTTTTGGCAAAAATCCCGTTTTGGGTTCTGTTAAGTGCTGGGCGACAGTGTTCATTGCGTTCGCGAGAGCACTGTCGCATTCGCGAAGGGTACTGGCTGCCAAGCCTTCGTGTTCGTGAGACCCAGCTCACGTTCGCGATGATCACTCTCCTCTGGCCTTCGCGTTCGTGAGGAATGGCTCGCGTTCGCGCTGAAGGAACGACCAAAACACCCCCCAGGTCCCCACATGCTTCGCGTTCGTGTTGAGCTGGTCGCGTTCGCGAAGGGTAAATCCCCCATCACTTCGCGTTCGCGACCAGGCCTTTGCGTTCGCAAAGAAGAAGTCTCAGCCTCATAAGATTACTCTTCGCGTTCACGAGAGGACCTTTGCGAACGCGAAGAAGGATATGACAGACACCTGAATCTGTAGAAACTAGATTTTTCCCAAGTCCAAAACATCCCGTGGCCTATCCGAAACTCACCCGAGCCCTCGGGGCTCCAAACCAAACATTTACACAAGTCCAAAAACATCATACGAACTTGCTCGCGCGATCAAATCGCCAAAATAACACCTAGAACTCTAAATTTAGCACCAAATCAAATGAAATTCTCAAGAACACTTTAAAACTTCTAATTTCTCAACAGGACGTCCGAATCACGTCAAATCAACTCCATTTCTCACCAAATTTCACAGACATGTCTTAAATATCATAATGAACCTGTAATGGGCTTCGGAACCAAAATACGGACCCGATACTAACAATGCAAATTATCAATCAATTCTTAAAAATAAATAATTTCCAAACTTTTAATTTTCATCAAAAATTCATAACTCAAGATAGGGACCTCCAAATTTGATTCCGGGCATACGCCAGGTCCCATAATTCGATACGGACCTACCGGAACCGTCAAAGCATGGATCCGTGCCCGTTTACCAAAAATGTTGACCGAAGTTAACTAAAATTAACGTTTAAGGCAAAAATTCTTATTTTCATTAGTTTTCTACATAAAAGCTTTCCGAAAACCTGCCAGACTGCGCACGCAAATCACGGAGGGTAAAAATGAGATTTTTAAGACTTAAGAGCGCAGATTCGAGTTCTAAAACATAAGATGACCTTTTGGGTCATCACATTCTCCACCTCTAAAACAATCGTTCGTCCTCAAACGGACATAGAAAAATATCTGGGCTGGTGAAAAGGTGGGGATATCTACTCCACATATCGGACTCGGACTTCTAAGTAGCTGCATCAATAGGCTGACCTCTCCACTGCACTCGAACTGAAGGGTAACTCTTTGACCTCAACTGACGAACCTGCCGGTCTAGAATGGCCATCGGCTCCTCCTCGTAAGTCAAATCCTTATCCAACTGGACAAAGCTGAAATCGAACACACGGGATGGGTCACCATGATATTTTCGGAGTATAGACACATGGAATACCAGATGAATTGAGGATAACCCTGGAGGCAACGCAAGTCTATAAGCTACCTCACCCACTCTCTCGAGGATCTCAAATGGCCCGATATACCTAGGGCTCAACTAGCCCTTCTTCCCAAATCTCATAACATCTTTCATGGGCGATACCCGAAGCAATATTCTTTCTCCAACCATTAATGCAATATCACAATCTTTGCGGTTAGCATAACTCTTTTGCCTGGACTGAGCTGTACGAAGTCGATCCTGTATAATCTTGACCTTGTCCAAGGCCTCCTGAACTAAATCTGTACCCAATAACCGAGCCTCCCCCGGCTCAAACCACCCAACTGGCGACCTACACAGTCTACCATATAATGCCTCATAGAGAGCCATCTGAATGCTCGACTGGTAGCTGTTATTGTAGGCAAACTACGCTAACGGCAAAAACGGATCCCAAGAACCTCCAAAGTCAATAACACAGGCGCGAAGCATATCCTTCAAGATCTGAATAGTACGCTCGGACTGCCCGTCCGTCTAAGGATGAAATGTTGTGCTCAACTCAACCCGCGTACCCAACTCACGCTGAACTGCCCTCCAAAAGTGCAAGGTAAACTGCGTACCTCGATCAGAAATGATAGACACGGGCACACTGTGAAGACGGACGATCTCACGAATATAAATCTCTACCAACCGCTCCGAGGAATAGGTAACTGCCACAGGAATGAAATGCGCTGACTTAGTCAGCCTGTCCACAATTATCCAAACTGCATCGAACTTCCTCTGAGTCCGTGGGAGTCCAACAACAAAGTCCATAGTGAAACGCTCCCACTTCCACTCAGGAATATCTAACCTTTGAAGTAAACCACCAGGTCTCTAATGCTCACACTTTACCTGCTGGCAATTAAGGCACCGAGCTACATAGGAAACTATGTCCTTCTTCATTCGCCTCCACCAATAATGCTGCCTCAAGTCCTGATACATCTTGGCGGCGCTCGGATGAATAGAATACCGGGAACTGTGGGACTCCTCAAGGATCAACTCACAAAGTCCATCAACATTAGGCATACAAATACGACCCTGCATCCTCAAAACTCCGTCATCTCCAACAGCAGCCTCCTTGGCACCACCGTGCCGCACTATGTCTCTAAGGACAAGTGTGGATTGTCATCCTGTTGATCTCTGATGCGCTCAATCAAGGAACACCGAACGACTGTACAAGCTAGAACATGGATGGGTTAAGAAACATCTAACCTCACGAACTGGTTGGCCAAGGCCTGAACATCCAATGCAAGCAGTCTCTCACCAACTGGAATATATGCAAGGCTACCTATACTAACTGACTTTCTACTCAAAGCATCGGCCACCACATTGGCCTTCCCGGGATGATACAATATGGTGACATCATAGTCTTTCAATAGCTCCAGCCACCTCCTCTGCCTCAAATTGAGTTCCTTCTGCTTGAACAAATACTACAAGCTCCAATGATCAGTGAATACCTCACATGGAACGCTGTAAAGATAATTTCTCCAAATCTTCAGCGAATGAACAATGGCTGCCAGCTCTAGATCATGAACATGGTAATTCTTCTCGTGAACCTTCAGCTGCCTTGAAGCATATGCAATAACCTTGCCACCCTGCATCAATACCGCACTCAGGCCAATACGAGATGCGTCACAATATACTGTATAAGATCCTGACCCTATGGGTAACACCAATACTGATGCCGTAGTCAAAGCAGTTTTGAGCTTTTGAAAGCTCGCTTCACACTCGTCTGACCACCTGAACGGGGCACCCATCTAGGTCAATCTGGTCAACGGGGCTGCTATGGATGAAAACCCCTCCACAAATCGACAGTAATAGCCCGCCAAACCCAGGAAACTACGGATCTCTGTAGCTGATGTGGGTCTAGGCCAATTCTGGACTGCCTCAATCTTCTTAGGATCCACCTGAATAGCCTCTGCTGATACAACGTGACCCAAGAAAGCAACTAAACTCAACCAAAACTCGCATTTTGAGAACTTAGCATATAACTGGCTGTCTTTCAGAGTCTGAAGAACGATCCGAAGGTGCTGCACATGCTCCTCTCGACTGTGGGAGTAGATCAAGATATCATCAATAAACACAACCACAAAGGAAACCAGGTAGGGTTTGAACACCCGGTTCATCAAATCCATGAATGCTGCTGGGGCATTTGTCAACCCAAATGACATCACTAGAAACTCATAATGCCCATACCGAGTCCGAAAAGCTGTCTTAGGAACATCGGATGCCCTAATCTTCAACTGATGGTAGCCAGATCTCAAATCAATCTTTGAAAACACCTTGGCACCCTAAAGCTGATCAAATAAATCATCAATCCTCGGCAATGGATATTTGTTCTTGATGGTGACTTTGTTCAACTTCCGATAATCTACACACATCCTCATCGATCCATCTTTCTTCTTCACAAACAACATAGGTGTACCCCAGTGCGAGACACTAGGTCTAATGAGGCCATTATCAAGCAAATCTTGCAACTTTTCCTTCAGTTCTTTCAACTCTAGCGGGGCCATGCGATATGGCAGAATGGAAATAGGATGAGTGCCCAGAACCAAATCAATGTAGAAATCAATATCCCTGTCGGGTGGCATCCCCGACAGGTCTGCTGGAAACACCTCTGGAAACTCACGAACAACCGGTACCGAATCTATGGAAGGAACCTCCGCACTAGAATCGCGGACATAAGCCAAATAAGCTAGACACCCCTTCTCGACCATATGCCGAGCCTTCACATAAGAGATAACCCTGTTGGCATAATGGCCAAGATTCCCTCTCCACTCTAATCGAGGCAACCCCTGCAAGGCTAAGGTCACCGTCTTGGCATGACAATCTAATATAGCATGATAAGGTAACAGCCAATCTATACCCAGTATGACATCAAAATCAACCATGTCGAGAAGTAGAAGATCTACACGAGTATCAAGACTCCCAATGGTGACCACACACGAACGATAAACACGATCTACAACAATAGCATCTCCCACTGGTGAGGACACATACACCGGAGCACTAAAAGAATCACGGGGCATAACCAAATAGGAAGCAAAATAGGATGACATATAGGAGTAAGTAGATCCCGGATCAAATAGAACTGAAGCATCTCTACTGAAAACAGAAACAATACCTATGATAACAACGTCAAATGACTCAGCCTCAGGCCTGGCAAAGAAAGCATAACACCGGGCCTGGGCCCCACCACCCTGAATTACATCCCTGGGACAGCCTCTAGCTGGCTGGTCTCCACCTATAACGGCCTGACCTACACCTCTAACTATCTGGCCCTTACCTCTGGCTACCTGAGTAGGTGGTGCAGCAACTGGTGCCGAAACCATGGCACGAGAACTGTGATGTTATGAACTGCCTATTGCCAGAGGGCAAAATCTAGCAATGTGCCTCGGATCACCATAAGTATAACATAACCTCGGCTGCTATAACTGCTGACCCAGAAACTGACCCTGTCGACCTGAGTAACCACCCTGATAACTCTGGAGTGGAGGTGCACTAATAGGAGCTGGTGGTGCACTGTAGGCTAGCTGGTTGGAATAATGCATCTGAGGGCCACGACTACCTGAGGCACCGTGGGATGCCAGGAGCGCTGAATGAAACGGCCTGGGAGGATGGCCTCTACAAAAAGTACTCCTGCCTCTAGATGAGGCACTACTGAACTCACCGGAATGTCGAGGCCTCTTGTCAGACCCCTGACCTCCCTGAGTAAGAACCATCTCGACTCGTCTGGCGACATTAGCAGCCTCCTGAAAAGAAATCTCACTCCTAGTCTCCTTAGCCATCTGCAATATGATAGGCTGGGCAAGTCTATCAATAAACCTCCTTACCCTCTCTCTCTCAGTGGGAAGCAGAAGAATGGCATGACGGGCCAAATCCACAAAACGGGTCTCATACTGAGTAACAGTCATACTTCCCTGCTAGAGACGCTCAAACTGACGGCGATGCTCCTCTCTCAATGTGATAGGCAGAAACTTCTATATGAAGAGCTGAGAGAACTAGTCCCAAGTAAGAGCAGGCAACCCAGCTGGTCTGGTAGACAAGTAATCTCTCCACCATTTCTTAGCGGAACCAGTCATCTAAAATGCAGCAAAATCGACCCCATAGGTCTCCACTATACCCATGTTCCGTAGGACTTCGTGACAGCTGTCAAGATACTCCTGGGCATCCTCTGAAGGAGCAACACTGAAGTGAACAGGAAATAGCTTGATAAACCTGTCCAATCTCCATAAAGCCTCAGAAGACATAGTTGGCCCATCTCCGACCTGTGCCGCAATAACCGGCTGAACTAATCCGATTGGCTGAGCTGCTGGAGCCTGATGCTAGGGAGCGATCTGCTCCAGAGCGGGAGTGGTAGGAGTCTGGGCTCCTTTTCCAGCCTGAGAGACTGCTGGTGACATGGGAAATGCGCTAGTTTGGGCCACATTCTCCATAAGGCCTACCAAACGGACCAAAGCATCCTGAAGTACAGGGGTGGCAATGAACCCCGCCGAAACCTGAGCTGGCCTGGCAGGAACAGTCTGGGCTGGAACCTTCTCGTCAAGCTCTATCTGAGGCTCCACATCTGGGACTCCTCAAGGATCAACTCACGAAGTTCATCCACATTAGGCACACAAATACAACCCTGCATCCTCAAAACTCCATCATCTCCAACAGTAACCTGCTTGGCACCACCGTGCCGCACTGTGTCTCTAAGGACAAGTAAATGCGGATCGTCATCCTGTCGATCTCTGATGCGCTCAATTAAGGAACACCGAGAGACTGTACAAGCTAGAACACAGCTGGATTCAGAAACATCTAACCTCACGAACTGGTTGGCCAAGGCCTGAACATCCAATACAAGCGGTCTCTCACCAACTGGAATATATGCAAGGCTACCTATACTGACTGACGTTCTACTCAAAGCATCAGCCACCACATTGGCCTTCCCGGGATGATACAATATGGTGACATCATAGTCTTTCAATAGCTCCAGCTACCTCCTCTGCCTCAAATTGAGTTCCTTCTGCTTGAACAAATACTGCAAGCTCCAATGATCAGTGAATACCTCACATGGCACGCCGTAAAGATAGTGCCTCCAAATCTTCAGCGCGTGAATAATGGCTGCCAGCTCTAGATCATGAACATGGTAATTCTTCTCGTGAACCTTCAGCTGCCTTGAAGCATATGCAATAACCTTGCCACCCTGCATCAATACTGCACCCAGGCCAATACGAGATGCGTCACAATATACTGTATAAGATCCTGACCCTATGGGTAACACCAATACTGATGCCGTAGTCAAAGCAGTTTTGAGCATTTGAAAGCTCGCTTCACACTCGTCTGACCACCTGAACGGGGCACCCTTCTAGATCAATTTGGTTAACGGGGCTGCTATGGATGAAAACCCCTCCACAAATCGACAGTAATAGCCCGCCAAACCCAGGAAACTACGAATCTCTGTAGCTGATGTGGGTCTAGGCCAATTCTGGACTGCCTCAATCTTCTTAGGATCCACCTAAATAGCCTCTGCTGATACAATGTGATCCAAGAAAGCAACTAAACTCAACCAAAACTCACATTTTGACAACTTAGCATATAACTGGCTGTCTTTCAGAGTCTGAAGAACGATCCGAAGGTGCTGCACATGCTCCTCTCGACTGTGGGAGTAGATCAAGATATCATCAATAAACACAACCACAAAGGAAACCAGGTAGGGTTTGAACACCCGGTTCATCAAATCCATGAATGCTGCTGGGGCATTTGTCAACCCAAATGACATCACTAGAAACTCATAATGCCCATACCGAGTCCGAAAAGCTGTCTTAGGAACATCGGATGCCCTAATCCTCAACTGATGGTAGCAAGATCTCAAATCAATCTTTGAAAACACCTTGGCACCCTAAAGCTGATCAAATAAATCATCAATCCTCGACAATGGATATTTGTTCTTGATGGTGACTTTGTTCAACTGCCGATAATCTATACACATCCTTATCGATCCATCTTTCTTCTTCAAAAACAACACAGGTGTACCCCAGTGCGAGACACTAGGTCTAATGAGGCCATTATCAAGCAAATCTTGCAACTGCTCCTTCAGTTCTTTCAACTTTGGCGGGGCCATGCGATATGGCGGAATGGAAATAGGCTGAGTGCCCGGAGCCAAATTAATGCAGAAATCAATATCCCTGTCGGGTGGAATCCCTGGCAGGTCTGCTGGGAACACCTTTAGAAACTCACGAACAACCGGCACCGAATCTATGGAAGGAACCTCCGCACTAGAAATGCGGACATAAGCCAAATAAGCTAGACACCCCTTCTCGACCATATGCCGAGCCTTCATATAAGAGATAACCCTGTTGGCAGAATGGCCAAGATTCCCTCTCCGCTCTAATCGAGGCAACCTCTGCAAGGCTAAGGTCACCGTCTTGGCGTGACAATCTAATATAGCATGATAAGGTGATAGCCAATCCATACCCAGTATGACATCAAAATCAACCATGTCGAGAAGTAGAAGATCTACACGAGTATCAAGACTCCCAATGGTGACCACACACGAATGATAAACACGATCTACAACAATAGCATCTCCCACTGGTGTGGACACATACACAGGAGCACTAAAATAATCACAGGGCATAACCAAATAGGAAGCAAAATAGGATGACACATAGGAGTAAGTAGATCCCGGATCGAATAGAACTGAAGCATCTCTCTACTGCAAACTGAAACAGTACCTATGATAACAACGTCAGATGACTCAGCCTCAGGCCTGGCTGGGAAAGCATAACAACGGGGCTGGGCCCCACCACCCTGAACTACATCCCTAGGACGGCCTCTAGCTGGTTGGTCTCTACCTTTAATGGCCTGACCTCCACCTCTAACTGTCTGGCCCTTACCTCTGGCTACCTAAGCAGGTGGTGCAGCAACTGGTGCCGAAACCATGGCACGAGAACTCTGATGCTGTGAACTTCCCGTTGCTCGAGGGAAAAATCTAGCAATGTGCCTCGGATCACCACAAGTATAACATAACCTCGGTTGCTGTAACTGCTGACCCTAAAACTGACCCTGTCGACATGAGTAACCACCCTGATAACTCTGGAGTGGAGGTGCACTAATAGGAGCTGGTGGTGCACTGTAGGCTAGCTGGTCGGAATAATGCATCTGAGGGCCACGACTACCTGAGGCACCCTGGGATGCCAGGAGCACTGAATGAAACGGCCTAGGAGGATGGCCTCTACCAAAAGTACTCCTGCCTCTAGATGAGGCACTGCTGAACTCATCGGAATGACGAGGCCTCTTGTCAGACCCCTGACCTCCCTGAGTAAAAACCATCTCGACTCGTCTGGCGGCATTGGCAGCCTCCTGAAAAGAAATCTCACTCCCAGTCTCCTTAGCCATCTGCAATCTGATAGGCTGGGCAAGTCCATCAATAAACCTCCTTACCCTCTCTTTCTCGGTGGGAAGCAGAAGAATGACATGACGGGCCAAATCCACAAAATGGGTCTCATACTGAGTAACCGTCATACTTCCCTGCTAGAGACGCTCAAACTGACGGCGACGCTCCTCTCTCAATGTGATAGGCAGAAACTTCTATATAAAGAGCTGAGAGAACTAGTCCCAAGTAAGAGCAGGCAACCCAGCTGGTCTGGTCAACAAGTAATCTCTCCACCATTTCTTAGCGGAACCAGTCATCTAAAATGCAGCAAAATCGACCCCATTGGTCTCCACTATACCCATGTTCCGTAGAACCTCGTGGCAGCTGTCAAGATACTCCTGGGGATCCTCTGAAGGAGCACCATTGAAGTGAACAGGAAATAGCTTGGTAAACCTGTCCAATCTCCATAAAGCCTCAGAAGACATAGTTGGCCCATCTCCGACCTGTGCCGCCATAACCGGCTGAACTAATCCGATTGGCTGAGCTGCTGGAGCCTCATACTAGGGAGCGATCTACTCCAGAGCGGGAGTGGTAGGAGTCTGGGCTCCTCCTCCAGCCTGAGAGACTGCTAGTGCCATGGGAAATGCGCTAGTCTGGGCCACACTCTCCATAAGGCCCACCAAACGGACCAAAGCGTCCTGAAGTACAGGGGTGGCAATGAACCCCTCCGAAACCTGAGCTGGCCTGGCAGGAACAGTCTGGGCTGGAACCTTCTCGTCAAGCTCTATCTGAGGCTCCACAGTTGGGGCTGCTGCTCGGGCTCTGGGCTGAGCCCTGCCCCTACCTCGGCTTCCGGCATGGCCTCGACCTCAACCTCGCGTAGGAGCTTCCACTGGAGGCTCTGGCTGCTGCTCAGCTGAGGAAGCGGTACGTGTTCTCGCCATCTGTGAGAGAATAAGAGTAGAAGAGTTCAATCAGTATTGAGAAAACAACATCGCACGACAGAGGAGAATGGAAGTGAAATTTGTTCCTAAACTTCATAGCCTCTAGAAGATAAGCACAGACGTCTCTGTACCGATCCTCCAGACTCTACTAAGCTTGCTCGTGAATCGTGAGACCTAGGCAACCTAGTTCTTTGATACCAACTTGTCACGACCCGAAATTTTCCACCGACGGGACCGTGATGGCGCCTAACATTTCACTTGCCAGGCAAGCCAACATTAGAGAATCATTTAACCAATTCCTTATTTCCATTCAGTAAATAACAAAAATTAACTAAAATGAAATATAATAAGTGCAGAATATCATAAAACTGTATTAGTTACTACTACCCGGATCTGGAGTCACAATTCACGAGCATTCTAGAATTTACTACAAGTAATAGTCTGAAAGAAATACAACTATCTGAATGAAAGAAAACAGTATGACATAAAAAGATAGACTGGGACTTCAAGGTCCGTGAACGCCGACAGATCTACCTTGAGTCTCCGGACAGCGGACCAATAGCAAATCTCGATCAACCTGAGCCAGTATCAAAATCTGCACAGAAAGTGCAGAGTGCAGCATCAGTACAACCGACCCCATGTACTGGTAAGTGTCGAGCCTAATCTCGACGAAGTAGTGACGAGTCTAAGGCAAGGCACCTACAAATCAATCTGTACAATTTAACAATGTATACGTAAATAACAGGAATGAACAACTAAATAGGAAATGTCGAGAGGGGGAAACATACTGAGGGAAATACAAGATAAAGAACTATAACAGAATGACCACCGGAGCAGTCAATATACTATGAATCAACAGGAATAGTGAATACAGTAAGGAAATAATGCACGGCATCACCCCTCGTGCTTTTACTCTCAATCACACCATAAAATTTATAGAAACGGTACGGCATCACCCTTCGTGCTTTTACTCTCATATCATGGCATGACATCACCCTTCGTGCATTAACACTCACTATATGGCACAGCATCACCCTTCGTGCATTAACACTCGCAATATGGCACGACATCACCCTTTATGCATTAAAACTCACAATATGGCACGGCATCCCCCTTCGGGCATTAACACTCACAATATGGCACGTCATCACCCTTCGTGCATTAACACTCTCCCTTACCATAGTGCAATGCATAAATAACAACAGGGAGACAGAATAACAAGTATAACCTTACTTCAATATTTGGTTCCATAATATCAATCTCAACTTTGAAATAAAAACTAAATTATCACTAGAAAATCCGTAAACATGATAAGAACGATAATTTGAACAATACTAGCATAACACGTAGCAATTTGACATAGGAAAAGAGAATATAAGAAAAATAGAGAAACATGGAAAAACAGGTAAATTTGGCGGCGCATAAGTACTCGTCACCTCACATATACGCCGCTGACATGGATTTCACTTAGCAAGTAATCTAAGGTTCCTAATTCCCTCAAGTCAGGGTTAGACACAATACTTACCTCGCTCTAAATGCCACTTAATTCTCAATCACAGCTTTTCCTTTGGAATTTACCTCCAAACCACTCGTATCTATTCAAAAATGACTCAATAATATCAAATATTGCTAAAGGAATCAATAATATTGCAAAAATTAAATTTCCCAAATTTTCCTCCAAAAAGCCAAAAAATCGACCTCGTGCCCGCTTGGTCCAAACCCGAGGTTCGAACCAAAATCCTTTTACCCATTTACCCCCGAGCCCGAATATGTAATTAGTTTTGGAATTCGACCTCAAATTAAGGTCTAAATCTCCAAATTCCCGAAATCCCTATTTTCTACCCTAACCCCTTATTCTACCATGAAAACTCTAGATTTTAGGTTGAAAATTCAAGAAATTTAATGGGTAACTAAAAGAAAATGGTTTAGAATCACTTACCAACAATTTGGGGAAGGAATGACTCTTGACTCTTGGGGAAGGAATGACTCTAGATTTTGGCAAAAATCCCATTTTGTGTTCTGTTAAGTGCTGGGCGACAATGTTCATCACGTTCGTGAGAGCACTATCGCGTTCGCGAAGGGTACTGGCTGCCAAGCCTTTGCGTCGTGAGACCTAGCTCACATTCGCGATGATCACTCCCCTCTGGCCTTCGCGTTCGTGAGGAATGGCTTGCGTTTGCGCTGAAGGAATGACCAAAACACCCCTCAGGTCCCCACATGCTTCGCGTTCGTGTTGAGCTGGTCGCGTTCGCGAAGAAGAAGTCTCAGCCTCATCAGATTACTCTTCGCGTTCGCGAGAGGACCTTCGCGAACGCGAAGAAGGATATGACAAATACCAGAATCTGCAGAAACTAGATTTTTCCCAAGTCCAAAACATCCCGTGGCCTATCCGAAACTCACCCGCGCCCTCGGGGCTCCAAACCAAACATTTACACAAGTCCAAAAATATCATACAAACTTGTTCGCGCGATCAAATCGCCAAAATAACACCTAGAACTCTAAATTTAGCACCAAATCAAATGAAATTCTCAAGAACACTTTAAAACTTCTAATTTTTCAACTGGACGTCCGAATCACGTCAAATCAACTCTATTTCTCACTAAATTTCACAGACATGTCTTAAATATCATAATGAACCTGTACCGGGCTCCGGAACCAAAATACGGACCCGATACTAACAATGCCAAATATCAATCAATTCTTAAAAATAAATAATTTCCAAACTTTTAATTTTCATAAAAAATTCATAACTCAAGCTAGGGACCTCCAAATTCGATTCCGGGCTTACGCCCAGGTCCCATAATTCGATACGGACCTACCAGGACCATCAAAGCATGGATCCGGGCCTGTTTACCAAAAAAGTTGACCGAAGTTAACTAAAATCAACTTTTAGGGCAAACATTCTTATTTTCATTAGTTTTCAACGTAAAAGCTTTCCGGAAACCTGCCTGGACTGCGCACTCTAATTGAGGAGGGTAAAAATAATATTTTTAAGGCTTAAGAGTGCAGATTCGAGTTTGTGTCATCATATGTGATCACAAATCATTTGATTTTGTTTAAGAGATTTAATTTCTCTTTTCAAATTTTCAATTTCGACTTTCAAATCGTCAAAAGAAGCATCTCTGGTTGGTGTATATTTATCATTAAGATGATTAATAATTTCTGATAAAGAATAAGGCTCAGGATATTCAAATTCGTTCTTTTGTTTTTCAAAAGATTTTGAAGAAGTAGAACTAGAACTTGCAGCCAAATTTATAATTTTTTCACGAAGTTTATCATCATTAACTTCTTTTAAAAGTTCTATTACATTATCAGATGTAATGGTTTTCATGTTCAAATCCTAAAATTGAGATTGTAATTTATAAAATTCATCATCATCACAAGTACATGTATTACCTTTGCAAGTTGTACAAGTATCATCAATATTTTTATCACTATCAGATAAATCAAGTAAATCGACTTCAGCTTCAGATTCTGACACAGAATTATAATCAGATTCTGATCCAGAAGTATATAACAAACTATAAACCTTATCACGTAACTCATCGTCTAGTTCTAAAGTTTTCAACTTTTGAAGCTTACAATTTGGAGTTATATGGCCAAATTTTCCACATTTATAACACTTAATATCAGCAAGATCTCGTTTAGACCTATTTTTCGTAAATCTAGTAGACTTTTGATGGGCTTTCATAGTATCACGCTCTTCTTTGGATCTATATCTCGATCTCTTTTTCTTATAAGGGCTGTCAGTGTTAGGATATCTATGATACTTGCTCTTCTTTTTCTTGTTATGAGTAGAAGTCTCGGGTAAACCAAACTGGGTGCAAAAGTCTCCTAATTGAGATTTCTCCTTAATGCATCAAGTATATTAAAGTTCTAGTTCTATTTCTTCAAAATCTTTTGAAAAATAAAAGAATGAATTTGAATATTATGCGCCTTATTCTTTATCAAAAATTAATAATCGTCTTAATGATAAATATACACCAACCAGAGATGCTTCTTTTGACTATTTGAAAGTCGAAATTGAAAATTTGAAAAGAGAAATTAAATCTCTTAAATAAAATCAAATGATTTGTGATCATAGGATTACTCAAATAGAGAAAAATAATTCCCTAGCCGAGTTATCTAATGACAAAAATAAAGGTATTTCTGAAAATGATAATGATAAAAAACCTATTGACTTTAATCCTAAACATGATATGTTTTTAGGAATGATGCAAATTGTTACTGCTCATAAATGGTATATTAAATGTACTATTTTAATTGATAATAGTTTTTCCATAACTGATATTGCTATGATTGATAGTGGAGCTGATGTTAGCTGCATTCAAGAAGGGTTAGTACCTATTAAATATTTTCAAAAAACCACTCATATGGTTAAATCTGCTTCTGGTCATGCTTTAGATATAAAGTATAAATTACCTAATACACGTATTTGTCAAAATAAAGTCTGCATTCCTCACTTCTTTTTCTTGGTTAAAAACCAGTTATATCCTCCCATCATACTTGGAACAGCTTTTATTAACGCTATTTATCCTTTTACTAGCATAGACTCGAAAGGTTTTACAGCAACTTATAAGGGTAAAAAAATAAGTTATACTTTTGTTACAGACCTCGTAACTAGAGATATAAATGCTTTAATTGATATGAAGCAAAAACATATTGATTCTTTGCAACTAGAATTATTTAGTATGAATATATTTGATACTTTAAAATCCACTAAAATACAGGAAAAGATTAATTTAATTTCTGAACAAATTGCTATTGATATTTGTGCTGATCATCCTAGTGCTTTTTGGAATCGAAAAAAGCATATTGTCACTCTTCCATATGAAGATAATTTTTCTAAAGATGATATCCCTACTAAATCTCTCCCTTGTCAGATGAACGCTGAATTGGTAGAATTCTGCAAAAAAGAAATTGATAATTTGTTACAAAAAAGGTTTGATAAAACCTTCAAAATCTCCTTGGTCTTGTACCGCTTTTTATGTTAATAATGCTGCAGAAAAAGAACGTGGCATTCCTAGATTGGTTATAAATTATAAACCTTTGAATAAATATTTAAAGTGGATAAGGTATCATATCCCCAACAAAAAGGATTTGTTATCAAGATTATATGATGCTAATATATTTTCAAAGTTTGATTTAAAATCTGGTTACTGGCAGATTCAAATATTTAAAGAGCATACTTATAGAACTGCTTTTAATGTTCCATTCGGGCAATATGAATGGAATATTATGCCTTTTGGTTTAAAAAATACCCCTTCTGAATTTCAGAAAATCATGAATGATATATTAAATCCATATCTAGATTTCATCATTGTTTATATTGATGACATTTTGATATTCTCCAAAATATTTGAAATGCATATTAAGCATCTAGATATTTTTAAAAGAATTGTTATACAAAATAGTTTAGTTATTTCAAAACTAAAAATGAGTTTATTCCAAACTGATGTTCGATTTTTAGGACATTATATATGTCAAGGAAAATTAACTCCAATTCAAAGATCTATTGATTTTGCATCAAACTTTCCTGATAGTATTACTGATAGAACTCAGTTACAAAGGTTTTTGGAAAGTTTAAATTATATATCCCCATTTTATAAAAAATTGTCTCGTGATTTGGCCACATTATATGATATGCTAAAAAAGGATCATAAAAAATCTTGGACTGATAGTCATACCATTTTGGTTAAAAATATTAAGCAAAGGGTATAAGATTTACCTTGTGTAACCCTTGCAAATCCTGCATGGCAAAAGATTGTCGAGACGGATGCGTCTAATATTGGTTATGGTGGGATATTGAAACAAATAAATCCCAATGATAATTGTGAATACTTGATAAGATTTCACTCTGAAAAATGGACTGAAGCCCAGAAAAAATATGCTACTGTGGCTCATGAAATGTTAACTATTGTTAAATGTGTTTTAAAATTCCAAGATGATTTATACAATCAAAAGTTTTTGATAAAAACTGACGCTCAATATGTTAAATATATGTTTAACAAAGATTTTAAACATGATGCCTCAAGGTTAATATTTGCAAGATGGCAAGCTCAATTAGCCCCTTTTGATTTTGAAATTCAGTATAAAAAGGGAATTGATAGCTCTGTGCCAGATTTCTTTTCTCGAGAATATTTGCAGGATGGATCCTCCATGAGTCAGAGGTAGAGGTAGAGGAAGGAAAAGATCGTCCCCACATTCTCAAGGGAGATCATCTCCGCCATACTCTCAAGGATCATCATACAGATTCTCATCAAACTCCCTAGTTATACAAATGGTAAAATAGAGTTTAGTGAAGGAGAAAATATCTCTCAAAGGCGAATTTTCGGCAGGTCCATCTGTTCATCTGGAAGATATTCCAGAAGATAGTCCGTTATACGCACACTTGCAAGCATATTTGGCTGCTCAAAAGCAAAATGATACTTTTGCTTCAATTACCAAAGAGGACAATGATGATATTAAGACCTATGAAAAATTACTTTAAAAAAAATGATATTTCTTTTAGAAAATACTGAGATTCAGAGGAAAGAAGAGCCATGGAAGATATTTCAAAGATATTTGATAAATGGATTATATTATCCGGGTGAGTCATACAAAACCCGTCCTTACTATGAGACTATTCTCACTAGTACAGGCAGTGCAGATTTTCAGCATTTTTCCGATTATAGTACGGAGGAGAATGTTTATAACTTCTAAAAAATTATTATCAAACAGATTATATCAGTTGAAGATTGGGGTATATCTACAATGAAAGAAAGGCAGATAAGCTCTAACAAATCTTGTATGAATTTTACTTATTGGGATTATATCCAAGCTTTTGATAAAGTGCTCTATTATAATAATGATAGACATAAGCACACTTGGTTCATAAAGGTATGTGCAAAAATATTTACTAAACCAATTCCTAATTGGTTTTTGAATTGGTGGTCATATCACGGTCCGACAGTCAAAATATTACCTGATCCATTTCTTATGCTATACAAAGAATGGACAAAACATTCACCAGATTTAAATGAGTTATACCACACAGATCATATGTGTTATTTAAAGAAAATTGACCAAATATATTTTGTGATGACTCAAAAGGTCATCTTATGTTTTAGAACTCGAATCTGCGCTCTTAAGCCTTAAAAATCTCATTTGTACCCTCCTCAATTTGCGTGCACAGTCCGAGCAGGTTTCCAGGAAGTTTTTATATTGAAAACTAATGAAAATAAGAATTTTTGCCTTAAAAGTTGATTTTAGTTGACTTCGGTCAACATTTTTGGTAAACAGGCCCGGATCCGTGCTTTGATGGTCCCGATAGGTTCGTACTGAATTATGGGACCTGGGCGTATTCCCGGAATCGAATTTGGAGGTCCCTAAATTGAGTTATGAATTTTTGATGAAAATTAAAAGTTTGAAAATTATTTGTTTTTAATAATTGATTGATATTTGGCATTGTTAGTATCGGGTCTGTATTTTGGTTTCGGAGCCCGGTACAGGTTCATTATGAAATTTAAGACATGTCTGTGAAATTTGGTGAGAAATGGAGTTGATTTGACGTGATTCGGACGTCCAGTTGAGAAATTAAAGTTTTAAAGTGTCTTGCGAATTTCATTTGAATTGGTACTAAATTTAGAGTTTTAGGTCTTATTTTGGCGATTTGATCACGCGAGCAAGTTCGTATGATGTTTTAAGACTTGTGTGCATGTTTGATTTGGATCCCCGAGGGCTCGGGTGAGTTTCGGATAGGCCACGAGATGTTTTGGACTTTGGAAAATCGGGTTTTTCTGCAGAATGTGTGTTCTGGCATGTCCTTCTTCGCGTTCGCGAAGGTACTCTCGCGAACGCGAAGAGTAAACTGGGCAGCTGAGGATTTCTTCTTCGCGAACGCGAAGGCTTGGTCATGAACGCGAAGCAATGAGGGCGTTACCCTTCGCGAACACAGAGTGTTAGGCACCGGGGAGGGGGAGCCAGCCTTTTCTTCATCGCGAACGCGAGCAATGTCTCGCGAACACGAAGACCAGGGAAGGGTAGCCTACACGAACGCGAGTACTACCTCGCGAACGCGAAGGCTTGGCAGCCCATACACTTCGCGAACGCGATGAACACTGTCGCCCAACACTTAACAGAATCCAAAACGAGATTTTTACCAAAAAACTCATTTTTCTCAAAAATCAAACGGTGAGGGGCGATTTTTCAAGAGTCATTCCTTCCCAAAATTTGTTGGTAAGTGATTTTAAACCATTTTCTTTCAATTACCCATTACATTTCATGAATTTTTAACCTAAAATCTAGCGTTTTCATGGTAAAATTATGGGTTAGGGTAGAAAATAGGGATTTCGTGAATTTGGGGATTTAGACCTCAATTTGAGGTCGGATTCCAAAACTAATTACATATTCGGGCTCAGGGGTGAATGGGTAAAAAGATTTGGTCCGAACCTCGGGTATTGACCAAGCGGGCCCGGGGTTGATTTTTTGACTTTTGTGAGGAAATATTGGAACATTAAATTTATGCAATATAATAGATTCCTTTAGCAATATTTAATATTATTGAGTCATTTTTGAATAGATACGGGTGGTTTGGAGGTAAATTCCAAAGGAAAAGTTGTGATTGAGAATTAAGTGGCCTTCGGAGCGAGGTAAGTGTTGTGTCAAACCCTGACATGAGGGAATTAGGAACATTGGATTATTTGCTAAGTGAAATTCATGTGAGCAGCGTATATGTGAGGTGATGAGTACCTATGCACCGCCAATTTACCTATTTTTTCATGTTTCTCTATTTTTCTAATATTGTATCATTCCTATGCTAAACTGCTACGTGTTATACTAGTGTTGCCCAAATTATCGTTCTTATTATGTTTACGGATTTTTCTGGTGATAACTTAGTTTTTATTTCAAAGTTGAGATTGATATTATGGAACCAAATGTTGAAGTAAGGTTTGTACTTGTTATTCTATCTCTCTGTTGTTATTTATGCATTGCATTATGGTAAGGAAGAGTGTTAATGCACGAAGGGTGATGCCGTGCCATATTGTGAGTGTTAATGCACGAAAGGGTGATGCCGTGCCATATTATGAGTGTTAATGTATGAAGGGTGATGCCGTGCCATATTGTGAGTGTTAATGCACGAAGGGTGATGACGTGCCATGATATGAGAGTAAAAGCACGAAGGGTGATGCCGTGCGGTTTCTATAAATTTTATGGTGAGATCGAGAGTAAAAGCATGAAGGGTGATGCCGTGCATTTTTCCTTACTGTATTCACTATTCCTGTTGATTCATGGTATATTGACTGCTCCGGTGATCATTCTGTTATAGTTTTTTTATCTTATATTCCCCTCAGTATGTTTTCCCTCTCGACATTTCCTATTTAGTTGTTCATTCCTGTTATTTACGTATACATTGTTAAATTGTACAGGTTGATTTGTAGGTGCCTTGCCTTAGACTCGTCACTACTTCGTCGAGGTTAGGCTCGACACTTACCAGTACATGGGGTCGGTTGTACTGATGCTGCACTCTGCACTTTCTGTGCAGATTTTGATACTGGCTCAGGTTGATCGAGATTTGCTATTGGTCCGCTGTCCGGAGACTCAAGGTAGATCTGTCGGCGTTCACAGACCTTGAAGTCCCTGTCTATCTTTTTATGACCTACTATTTTCTTTCATTCAGACTGTTATATTTCTTTCAGACTATTACTTGTAGTAAAATTCTAGAATGCTCGTAAATCTTAACTCCAGATCCGGGTGGTAGTAATTAATACAGTTTTTGATATTTCGCACTTATTATATTTCATTTTAGTCAATTATTGTTTTTTACTGAATGGAAACAAGGAATTGGTTTAATGATTCTCTGACGTTGGCTTGACTGGCAAGTTAAATGTTAGGCGCCATCACGGTCCCGTCGGTGGGAAATTTTGGGTTGTTACAGTTTGTATCAGATCCCTAGGTTACCTAGGTCTCACGATTCACGAACAAGCTTAGTAGAGTCTGGAGGATCTGTACGGAGATGTCTGTGCTTATCTTCCAGAGGCTATGAAGTTTAGGAACAAGCTTCACTTCTATTCTTCTTTGTCGTGCGATTTTTGCTTTCTCAATACTGATTGAACTCTTCTACTCTTATTCTCTCACAGATGGCGAGAACACGTACCGCTTCCTCTGCTGAGCAGCAGCCAGAGCCTTCGGTGATAGCTCCTACGCGGGGCAGAGGTCGAGGCCGAGGCTATGCTAGAGGCCGAGGCAGGAGTAGGGCTCAGCCTAGGGCCCGAGCAGTAGCCCCAGCGGTGGAGCCTCAGATAGAGATTGACGAGGAGGTTCCAGCCCAGACTGTTCCTGTCAGACCAGCTCAGGTTCCGGAGGGGTTCATTGCTACCCCAGTACTTCAGGACGCTTTGGTCTGTTTGGTGGGCCTTATGGAGAGTGTGGCCCAGACCGGCGCATTTCCCATGGCACCAGCAGTCTCTCAGGCTGGAGGAGGAGCCCAAACTCCTACCACTCCTGCTCAGGAGCAGATAGCTACCCAGTATCAGGCTTCAACAACTCAGGCAATCGGATTAGTTCAGCCGGTTATTATGGCACAGGTCAGAGATAGGCCAGTTATGTCTTCTGAGGCTTTATGGAGATTGGACAGGTTTACCAAGCTCTTTACTGTTCACTTCAGTGGTGCTCATTCAGAGGACCCCCAGGAGTATCTTGATATCTGTCACGAGGTTCTACGAAACATGGGTATAATGGAGACCAATGGGGTCGATTTTGCTGCATTTTAGATGATTGGTTCCTCCAAGAAATGGTGGAGATATTACTTGTTGACCAGACGAGCTGGGTCGCCTGCTCTTACTTGAGACCAGTTCTCTCCGCTCTTCATAGAGAATTTTTTGCCTATCACATTGAGAGAGGAGCGTCGCCGTCAGTTTGAGCATCTCCAGCAGGGCAGTATGACGGTTACTCAGTATGAGACCCGTTTTGTGGATTTGGCCCACCATGCTAATTCTTCTACTTCCCACCGAGAGAGAGATAGAGAGGGTGAGGAGGTTTATTGATGGACTTGCTCAGCATATCATATTGCAGATGGCTAAGGAGACTGGGATTGAGATTTCTTTTCAGGCGGTTGCTAATGTCGCCAGACGAGCCTAGATGGTTCTAACTCAAGGAGGTCAGGGGTTTGACAAGAGGGCTCGTCATTCCGGTGAGCTCAGCGGTGCCTCATCTAGAGGCAGGAGTACTTTTGGTAGAGGCCATCCTTCCAGGCCGTTTCATTCAGCGCTCCAGGCATCCTACGGTACCTCAGGTGGTCGTAGCCCTCAGATGCATTATTCTGACCAGCTAGCCTACAGTGCACCACCAGCTCCTATTAGTGCACCTCCACTCCAGAGTTATCAGGGTGGTTATTTAGGTCGACAGGGTCAGTTTCGGGGTCAGCAGTCACAACAGCCGAGGTTATGTCATACTTGTGGTTATCCGAGGCACATTGCTAGATTTTGCCCTCGGGCAACGGGCAGCTCACATCATCAGAGTTCTCGTGCCATGGTTCCGGCACCAGTTGTTGCACCACCTGCTCAGCCAGCTAGAGGAAGGGGTCAGGCAGCCAGAGGTAGGAGCCAGACAGTTTGAGGTGGAGGTCAGGTCGTTAGAGGTGGAGACCAGCCAGCTAGAGGCCGTCCCAGGGATACAGTTGGGTGGTGGGGCTCAGCCCCGGTGTTATGCTTTCCCAGCCAGGCCTGAGGCTGAGTCATCTGACGCTGTTATCACAGGTATTGTTTCAGTTTGCAGTAGAGATGCTTCAGTTCTATTTGATTCGGGATCTACTTACTCCTATGTGTTATCCTATTTTGCTTCCTATTTGGTTGTGCCCCGTGATTCTTTGAGTGCTCCTGTGTATGTGTCCACACCAGTGGGAGATGCTATTGTTGTAGATCGTGTTTATCATTCATGTGTGGTCACCATTGGGAGTCTTGAGACTCGTGTAGATCTTCTACTTCTCGACATGGTTGTTTTTGATGTCATACTGGGTATGGATTGGCTGTCACCTTATCATGCTATATTAGATTGTCGCGCTAAGACGGTGACCTTAGCCTTGTAGGGGTTGCCTCGATTAGAGTGGATAGGGAATCTTAGCCATCCTGCCAGCAGTGTTATCTTTTATGTGAAGGCTCGACATATGGCCGAGAAGGGCTATCTAGCTTATTTGGCTTATGTCCGCGATTCTAGTGCGGAGGTTCCTTCCATGGATTCAGTGCTGGTTGTTCGTGAGTTTCCAAAGGTGTTTCCTGCAGACCTGTCGGGGATGCCACCCGACAGGGATATTGATTTCTGCATTGACTTCGCTCCGGGTACTCAGCCTATTTTCATTCCGCCATATCGCATGGCCCCGCCAGAGTTGAAAGAATTAAAGGAGCAGTTGCAAGATTTGCTTGATAAGGGCTTCATTAGACCTAGTGTCTCGCCCTGGGGTGCACCTGTGTTATTTGTGAAGAAGAAAGATGGATCGATGAGGATGTGTATAGATTATCGTCAGTTGAACAAAGTCACCATCAAGAATAAATATCCATTGTTGAGGATTGATGATTTATTTGATCAGCTTCAGGGTGTCAAGGTATTTTCAAAGATTGATTTGAGATCTGGCTACCATCAGTGAGGATTAGGGCATCCAATGTTCCTAAGACAGCTTTTCAGACTCGGTATGGGCATTATGAGTTTCTAGTGATGTCATTTGGGCTGACAAATGCCCCAGTAGCATTCATGGATTTGATGAACCGGATGTTCAAACCCTACTTGGATTCCTTTGTGGTTGTGTTTATTGATGATATCTTGGTCTACTCCCACAGTCGAGAGGAGCATGAGCAACATCTTCAGATCGTTCTTCAGACTCTGAAAGACAGCCAATTATATGCTAAGTTCTCAAAATGCGAGTTTTGGTTGAGTTCAGTTGCTTTCTTGGGTCACGTTGTATCAGCAGAGGGTATTCAGGTGGATCTTAAGAAGATTGAGGCAGTCCAGAATTGGCCTAGACCCACATCAACTGCAAAGATCCATAGTTTCCTGGGTTTGGCGGGCTATTACCGTCGATTTGTGGAGGGGTTTTCATCCGTAGCAACTCCATTGACCAGATTGACCCAGAAGGATGCCCCGTTCAGGTGGTCAGATGAGTGTGAAGCGAGCTTTCAGAAGCTCAAGACAGCTTTGACTACGGCATCGGTATTGGTGTTACCCTTAGGTTCAGGATCTTGTACAGTATATTGTGACACATCTCGTATTGGTCTGGGTGCGGTATTGATGCAGGGTGGCAAGGTTATTGCATATGCTTCTCGGCGGATGAAGGTTCACGAGAAGAATTACCCTGTTCATGATCTAGAGCTGGCAGCCATTGTTCACGTGCTGAAGATTTGGAGGCACTATCTTTATGGCATGCCATATGAGGTATTCACTGATTATCGGAGCTTGCAGTATTTGTTCAAGTAGAAGGAACTCAATTTGAGGCAGAGGAGGTGGCTGGAGCTATTGAAAGACTATGATATCACCATATTGTATCACCCTGGGAAGGCCAATGTGGTGGCCGATGCTTTGAGTAGAAAGTCAGTCAGTATAGGTAGCCTTGCATATATTCCAGTTGGTGAGAGACCGCTTGCATTGGATGTTCAGGCCTTGGCCAACCAGTTCGTGAGGTTAGATGTTTCTGAGCCCAGCCGTGTTCTAGCTTGTACAGTTGCTCAGTCTTCTTTATTTGAGCGCATTAGAGATCGACAGGATGACGATCCTCATTTACTTGTCCTTAGAGACACAGTGCGGCACAATGGTTCCAAGCAGGTTACTGTTGGAGATTACGGAGTTTTGAGGATGCAGGGTCGTATTTGTATGCCTAATGTAGATAGAATTCGTGAGTTGATCCTTGAGGAGTCCCACAGTTTCCGGTATTCTATTCATCCAGGCGCCGCCAAGATGTATCAGGACTTAAGGCAACATTATTGGTAGAGGTGAATGAAGAAGGACATAGTTTCCTATGTAGCTCGGTGCCTAAATTGCCAGCAGGTAAAGTGTGAGCATCAGAGACCTGGTGGTTTACTTCAGAGGTTAGATTTTCCTGAGTGGAAGTGGGAGCGTATCACTATGGACTTTGTTGCTGGACTCCCATAGACTCAGAGGAAGTTTGATGCAGTTTGGGTCGTTGTGGACAGGCTGACTAAGTCAACGCATTTCATTCCTGTGTCAGTTACTTATTCCTCGGAGCGGTTGGCAGAGATTAATATTCGTGAGATCGTCCGTCTTCACGGTGTGCCCGAGTCTATCATTTCTGATCAAGGTACGCAGTTTACCTCGCACTTTTGGAGGGAAGTTCAACGTGGGTTGGGTACGCGGGTTGAGTTGAGCACACCATTCCATCCTCAGACGGACGGGTAGTCCGAGCGTACTAATCAGATCTTGAAGGATATGCTTTGCGCCTGTGTTATTGACTTTGGAGGTTCTTGGGATAAGTTTTTGCTGTTAGCGGAATTTGCCTATAATAACAGCTACTAGTCGAGCATTCAGATGGCTCCCTATGAGGCATTATATGGTAGACGGTGTAGGTCTCCAGTTAGGTTGTTCGAGCCGGGGGAGGCTCGGTTATTGGGTACAGATTTAGTTCAGGAGGCCTTGGCCAGGTTAAGATTGTACAAGATCGACTTCGTACAGCTCAGTCCAGGCAAAAGAGTTATGCTGACCGTAAATTTCGTGATATTGCATTCATGGTTAGAGAAAGAATATTGCTTCGGGTATCGCCCATGAAGGGTGTTATGAGATTTGGGAAGAAGGGCAAGTTGAGCCCTAGGTATATCGGGCCATTTGAGATCCTCGAGAGAGTGGGGGAGGTAGCTTATAGACTTGCGTTGCCTCCAGGGTTATCCTCAGTTCATCTGGTATTCCATGTGTCTATGCTCCGGAAATATCATGTCGACCCGTCCCACGTGTTAGATTTCACCTCTGTCCAGTTGGACAAGGATTTGACTTACGAGGAGGAGCCGGTGGCCATTCTAGACCGGCAGGTTCGTCAGTTAAGGTCAAAGAGTTACCCTTCAATTCGAGTGCAGTGGAGAGGTCAGCCTATTGAGGCAGCTACTTGGGAGTCCGAGTCTGATATGCGGAGTAGATATCCCCACCTTTTCACCAGCCCAGGTATTTTTCTATGTCCGTTCGAGGACGAACGGTTATTTTAGAGGTGGAGAATGTGATGACCCAAAAGGTCATCTTATGTTTTAGAACTTGAATCTGCGCTCTTAAGCCTTAAAAATCTCATTTTTACCCTCCTCGATTTGCCTGCGCAGTCCGGGCAAGGTTTCAGAAAGCTTTTATGTTGAAAACTAATGAAAATAAGAATTTTTTCCTTAAAGTTGATTTTAGTTGACTTCTGTCAACATTTTTGGTAAACCGGCCCGGATCCTTGCTTTGACGGTCCCGGTAGATCCGTATCGAATTATGGGACCTAGGCGTATGCCCGGAATCGAATTTGGAGGTCCCTAGCTTGAGTTATGAATTTTTGATGAAAATTAAAAATTTGGAAATTATTTATTTTTAAGAATTGATTGATATTTGGCATTGTTAGTATCGGGTCCGTATTTTGGTTACGGAGCCCGGTACAAGTTCATTATGATATTTAAGACATGTCTGTGAAATTTGGTGAGAAATGGAGTTGATTTGATGTGATTCAAACGTCCAGTTGAGAAATTAGAAGTTTTAAAATGTTCTTGAGAATTTCATTTGAATTGGTGCTAAATTTAGAGTTCTAGGTGTTATTTTGGCGATTTGATCACGCGAGTAAGTTCGTATGATGTTTTTAGACTTGTGTGCATGTTTGGTTTGGAGCCCCGAGGGCTCGGGTGTGTTTCGGATAGGCCACGGGATGTTTTGGACTTTGCAAAATCTGGTTTTCCTGCAGAATGTGTGTTCTGGCATGTCCTTCATCGCGTTCGTGAAGGTACTCTCACGAACGCGAAGAGTAAATTGGGCAGCTGAGGATTTCTTCTTTGCGAACGCGAAGGCTTGGTCGCGAACGCGAAGAAATAGGGGCGTTACCCTTCGCGAACGCGACAAGCCCATCGCGAACGCGTAGCATTAGGCACTGGGGAGGCGGAGCCAGCCTTTTCTTCATCGCGAACGCGAGCAATGTCTCGTGAACACGAAGACCAGGGAAGGGTAGCCTACGTGAATGCGAGCACTGCCTCATGAACGCGAAGGCTTGGCAGCCCATACACTTCGCGAACGCGACACTGCTCTCGCGAACGCGATGAACACTGTTGCCCATCACTTAACAGAATCCAAAATGGGACTTTTACCAAAAAACTCATTTTTCTCAAAAACCAAACGGTGAGGGGCGATTTTCAAGAGTCATTCCTTCCCCAAATTTGTTGGTAAGTGATTCTAAACCATTTTCTTTCAATTACCCATTACATTTCATGAATTTTCAACCTAAAATCTAGAGTTTTCATGGTAGAATTATGGGTTAGGGTAGAAAATAGGGATTTCGGGAATTTGGGGATTTAGACCTCAATTTGAGGTCGGATTCCAAAACTAATTACATATTCGGGCTCAGGGGTGAATGGGTAAAAAGATTTGGTCCGAACCTCGGGTTTTGACCCAGCGGGCCCGAGGTCGAATTTTTGACATTTTGGAGGAAAAATTGGAAAATTTAATTTATGCAATATAATTGATTCCTTTAGCAATATTTGATATTATTGAGTCATTTTTGAATAGATTCGGGTGTTTTGGAGGTGAATTCCAAAGGAAAAGCTGTGATTGAGAATTAAGTGGCCTTCGGAGCGAGGTAAGTGTTGTGTCTAACCCTGACATGAGGGAATTAGGAACCTTAGATTATTTTCTAAGTGAAATTCATGTGAGCGGCGTATATGTGAGGTTACGAGTACCTGTGCGCCGCCAATTTACCTGTTTTTCCATGTTTCTCTATTTTTCTGATATTGTCTCATTCCTATGCCAAATTGCTACGTGTTATACTAGTGTTGTCCAAATTATCGTTCTTATTATGTTTACGGATTTTTCTGGTGATAACTGAGTTTTTATTTCAAAGTTGAAATTGATATTATGGAACCAAATATTGAAGTAAGGTTTGTACTTGTTATTCTATCTCCCTGTTGTTATTTATGCATTGCATTATGGTAAGGAAGAGTGTTAATGCACGAAGGGTGATGCCGTGCTATATTGTGAGTGTTAATGCACGAAGGGTGATGCCGTGCCATATTATGAGTGTTAACGCATGAAGGGTAATGCCGTGCCATATTATGAGTGTTAATGCACGAAGGGTGATGACGTGCCATATTGTGAGTGTTAATGCACGAAGGGTGATGACGTGCCATGATATGAGAGTAAAAGCACGAAGGGTGATGCCGTGCCATTTCTATAAATTTTATGGTGAGATCGAGAGTAAAAGCACGAAGGGTGATACCGTGCATTTTTCCTTACTGTATTCACTATTCATGTTGATTCATGGTATATTGACTGCTCAGGTGATCATTCTGTTGTAGTTTTTTATCTTTTATTCCCCTCGGTATGTTTTCCCTCCTGAGATTTCCTATTTAGTTGTTCATTCCTGTTATTTACGTATACACTGTTAAATTGTACAGGTTGATTGGTAGGTGCCTTGCCTTAGCCTCGTCACTACTTCGTCGAGGTTAGGCTCGACACTTACCAGTACATGGGGTCGGTTGCACTGATGCTGCACTCTGCACTTTCTTTGCAGATTTTGATACCGGCTCAGGTTGATCGAGATTTGCTATTGGTCCGCTGTCCGGAGACTCAAGGTAGATTTGTCGGCCTTCACAGACCTTGAAGTCCCCGTCTATCTTTTTATGTCCTACTATTTTCTTTTATTCAGACAGTTATATTTCTTTCAGACTATTACTTGTAGTAAAATTATAGAATGCTCGTGAATTGTGACTCCAGATCCGGGTGGTAGTAATTAATACAGTTTTTGATATTCCGCACTTATTATATTTCATTTTAGTCAATTATTGTTATTTACTGAATGGAAACAAGGAATTGGTTTAATGATTCTCTGACGTTGGCTTGCCTGGTAAGTGAAATGTTAGGCGCCATCACGGTCCCGTCGGTGGGAAATTTTGGGTCTTGACATATTTCTTTCTAGAATTTTCTATTCCATGGATTCATAAGTAGACTCCGGAGTTGGGATTCACCGAAGAACAAATTCCTTGTTTATACAGGACTTTTTATAACAATTTCTGGGATAAATTGATGAAAAAGGATCCCAAAACAAAGATGTTATACGGTCAAGAACTCTTGGATTCCATTAAAACAAAAATCCAAGAATATTCCAACAACCCCCAAAAGGAAAAAATTGATGATAGCTCAGTTCGGCACATTGCCAGAAAGATCTCTTTTCAAGAAGGAGATAAAGAAGAAATGATTAATGATTATCTGGAAGAAGTAAAAAGAAATTTGCTTCGCTCCATCAACCAATATGAAAAATCTGACACTTCGATGCGGAGTGACACTAGCAATGATGATATTGCAGATGATTCTCAGGCTATTAAATCAGAAAATATATTATCTGATAATGACATACAAAATGCGAAAGAATTCCTCCAAAGGATTAAGGAGTTAGAAAAACAACCTAGAAAGTGATATTTGTGGTCAACTACAGTAATAGCCGCCCGGACCTATAGCACAGTGAAGCCGCCGGGGATCCCGCTCAACAGTAGATACACTGTTTCAATAGTAGAAACACTGTTTGTACAGTAGAAACACTGTACAAGGACCCAGAATGTGGGACCCTCTTTTACCGTTTTAAGATTCTTTTTCTTTCTTATTTATAGGCGCATTCATTTGAGAGAAGGCACCAGCCTTTAGACTCTCTCTCTCTCTCTCTCTCTCTCTCTCTCTATCTCTCTCTATCTCTCTCTCTCTCGTAAAGACTCTCTTGTATCTATTTTCCTGAAGTGAATAAAATCCCCCGTTCATCGGACTCGGGCCTTGCATCCCGGCCTTACGGGGTGTTCATTTTATTCTGTTAAGTATTTCATGTCTCTGCTCTCCAGCCGTGACTATGTCCGGCTAAGAGATTTCATATCTATGTTGAATATCTAACTTCTCTCTTATATACATCATGAAAGATCTAGCCTCTATCAAAATATAAAAAAATTTTAATATGGCTTATTGACTTAGTTCTAGAGGTGGTGGTACAGTCGGATCTAGTACTACTCTTACTGGCTTAGCCTTAGTGGCTCCGTCTAGCAAGTCGTGGACCTAAGCCCGTTAAAGATATTGAAAAGGGCGTCTTCTTTCACGGTTAGAATCGCTAGACACATGGGCTCAATAAGAATATGTATCAGTCCTATAAAAATTCTTGTATATTCCGGTTCTTATATTTTTACTGGCTGTGCGGACTACCGCCAGCCCTTAAAATTAAGGGTACTAAATAAGCTAGATCCTGTTATGGCCGTGCGGATTACCGCCCGCCTACAAGATCCTGTTATCTGGTATCAGAGCCTAGGAACTTTTATGGTATATATGAGATAGATCTGAAATATTCGGCATAGATATGTTTTTGTGTTATGAATTTGGGAGAAACTAGTACGAAAAATACTAGACTTTAAGAGGTAGATATACCTCAAAATCTAGATTTATTAAATAAATGGACAATTCCTAAAGTCCCGATTAAAATAATTTATGATTATGGATGGTTTGATAAACTTTCTTAAAAACAATTGATAAAAACTACTGAACAATCTTTAGCTTTAAACTCGTCAGAACAGACTATTCATTTGTTAAACAAACAAGATGTTGATTTATATAAAAATCAGTATAATTATCTGCATATTGGTATGGTTCAAATTGCTTTTAAACCATTAACCCTTAAAGGGTTACCAGAGACATTTTTGGCTGCTCTTAGAGATGCTAGAACTTGAGTTTTAGACAGTCTCTGATGGGTTCGATTGAATCTACTGTGGCCTATGGTCCAGTATATTTTAATACTCAACCCAACCTTCAATTATCTCTTTCTGATATTAATATACTTGATGCACTGACATTAAATGTGAAAACGCATGGTTATAATTATGCGTCTGGATCTGAAATTATATGTTTATCTTATAGAATTTATTTTAAATTACTATCTATGTCAAACCCTAGATGTAAATTATATGATACATCTGATCAGACTATATTGGTGGAAACCAATTTTGCAAAGTCTAAGGTCACCACGAGGAGACCTATTAAGTGGGAAGAAATTAATTTCCCAACTACTTGGACTTTGGATTCGGTTATATCCCCTAGTCAAATAACAAATGCTGTCACTAATACTGAATGTTCTCATATTACTCAAAATCCGGATGGTAGGATTTGCATTCAATTTGATGATAATAGTTCCACTTATAATAGGCAGTTATTTTCTAATAATACACTTTTGCCTGCTATTAGTCTTAATTATAATAGGCATTCATTTTCTAATCATAGACTGTTGCCTGCTATTCAACATATTTCTCTTGTTGAACCAGTCTATGGACCAACTTGAAATCGTGCGGCATCTTTGCACACTATTTCTACCAAAACTGGTGATAAGCCTGTTGAAAGGGTTAAAATTAACCCCTAAACAAATATTGTTGATAATATTTCTGATAAGGATATTCCTTCTGCATCCGAGATGGATTTTGACCCAAATGGAGTTTAAATGATTCCTCACAAAATTGATTTTAGTCTAGGGTCACAGGCAAGAAAATATGTTCAAAAAGATTTCTTTAGTGATAAATGGAACCGGTTTAAAACTAGGTTTTTTGACACTTATAGAAAAGAAGATTTGAATAATATTTCACAAGAGTTTTATGAAACTTGTGCTTTACATAATCAAATTATGTATTTTATTCCCTGGTTTATTGTCACCTATTTACCATTATACATAAAGGTTTTAGAAAGATCTTATAAAGATGGGAGTGGTAATATTTTAAAAACCATATACCCACCTCAAGCACCTTTTATTTTACCTAATAATACAGGTATTATTTTCACCGTATTTCAAAAATTTATTGAAGAAGATGTTGCCGCAGTCAGCATCACCGAAATTAATAAACTGATTTCTCAAAATAATTATTTGAGTTTATATGTCAATGTTTTGGGTGAACATATAAATTCTCTTGATAAAAAACTTGACGAATTAACAATTTTGATAAAAGGAATAAGCACTAACAAAACCAATGTTGCTTCTACTTCTGTAAGTAAATCAGACACTCAAATTGTTCTTACTCATGTTCAAAGACCTCTTGAGATTCAGGAATTTAAATTCAAATCGTTTAATGATTTAGAAGAACTTCTTGATAAAAAGTTATCTGGTTTAAATATCAAACCAATTGATTTATCAAATAATTTTGCTGATAAATTAGAAACCAATTCTGATTATAGAAATGAAATTTGGTCAGAGTTTAATAAACTCAGAGGTTATCCCAAAAAAATAATATGTATGCTGATAAGCCCAAGATGCAAACTTATTATTACAATCGTCCTACTCCTCAAGATGTGTTAATAGAAGAACGAGATTGGAATCAGACTAATACGTCTTTTAGTGGTTCCGAAATTTATGAATGGAATCTTGATGGTTTGACTGATAGACAATTGACTATTCTTGTGCATAGAATGCTTATGTATGCAACTATCTGTAAAAGTGTGAAAAATATAGATAGAACTATTTGCAAAATGATTATTGCAGGTTTTACTGGCCAACTTCGTGGCCGGTGGGATAATTATTTAACTGTTGATGAAAAGGATTCAATTATTAATGCAATAGCCACTGACGAAGGAGTTGATAACTTAGGCATGGCTCTAGTGAAAAATAGATAAGATGTTGTTTATACCCTTATTCTTACCATATTAGAACATTTCAATGGTAGATTTACCAATCAGTTTGAGACAGTCCGTACTCTACTAAATGGTCTTTATGTAGGACCTTAGGTGAGTTTAGATGGTATAAAGACACCTTTATGAGTAGGGTTATGGAATTACCCGAAAATAAGTATGAACATTGGAAAGCTAAGTTTATAGATGGCCTTCCCTCCTTATTTGCTGAAAGAGTAAGAAAAACTCTAAGGGGTAGTTATGGTGTGTAACGACCCGGCCGGTCGTTTTGAATATTATAACCCCGTTCCCCCATTTACAGCTCAATTTATGTCTTGCAATTGATTTATGACTTATCGGGTTAGTTGGTTCGGGTCCGGAAGGAACTCAGAGTGAAATGAGACACTTAGTCTCATAATTGAAAATTTAAGTTAGAAAAATGGACCGGATATGGACCTATGTGTAAATGACCTCGGATTTGAATTTTGATGATTCCAATAGCTCCGTATGGTAATTTTGGACTTAGAAGCGTGTCTGGAATATAATTTGGAGGTCCGTAGATGAATTAGGCTTGAAATATTGAAAGTTTAATTTTTGAGAAGTTTGACCGGGGGTTGACTTTTTGATATCGGGGTTGGACTCCGATTCTGAAAATTGGAATACCTTTGTTATGTCATTTATGACTTGTGTGCAAAATTTGAGGTCAATCGAATGTGATTTGATAGGTTCCGGAGTCGTTTGTAGAAATTAGAAATTTCAAAGTTCATTAGGCTTGAATTGGGGTGTAATTCATGGTTTTGGCGTTATTTGAGGTGATTTGAAGATTTGACTAAGTCCGTATGATGTTTTAGGACTTGTTGGTATATTTGGTCGAGGTCTCGAGGGGCTCGGGTGAGTTTCAGATGGTTAACGGGTTGGATTTTTGACTTTGAACTCTGCTGGAACTTTTCTGATGCACCATCTGGTTTCCTTCATCACGTTCGCGAATGGAGCCTTGCGTTCGCGAAGAGGAACTGAGAGGATGGCAATATTTGCTCTTCGCATTCGTGAAGAGAAGCACGCGTTCGTGAAGGGTGGACTGGGTGTGCATCGCGAAAACGAGAGGTGTTACGCGTTCGCGAAGAAGAGAGGAAGTAGCTGACGACCCCATGCAATTAGTCTACGCGTTCGCGTAGGGGGTGTCGCGTTCGCGTAGTGAGGGGGAACGAATCATCGCGTTCGCGAGGGGTTGAACGTGTTCGCATAGAAGACATTGAGGCAGAGGCATTTTTGTGCTTTGCGAACGCGAGGGTGATGTTGCGTTCGCGAAGGAGGAATTTGGACAGGAGCTATTTTGTGCTTTGCGAACATGAGGCACTGACCGCGTTCACGAAGAAGAAAAGCCTGGGCAATGAGTTTAAGTTGTGAAAATGGGACTTCGTCCCATTTTCAGTTTTTGACGATTTGGAGCTCGGATTTGAGGCGATTTTGGGTGATGTTTAGAGGAAAACAACGGGGTAAGTGTTTTTAACTCAATATTGGTTAAATTACCCGAATTCATGGTTGTTTTTATCATTTAATTGGTGAATTGAGTTGGGAAAAATTAAAAACCCTCTTGGTTTAAATTAAAGATTTGAGGGTCGAGTTGGGGTCAGATTTTGGTAAAATTAGTATGGTTACCCTTGTGGTTGAATGGGATTCCGGATTTTGTAACTTTTGTCGAGTTTCGAGACATGGGCCCCATGGGCGAGTTTTGAGCTAATTTTCGGATTTTTATGGAAAATTATTATTTTCTTATGGAATTAATTCCAATAAATTTTATTGACTGAAACGAATTATTTATGGCCTGATTCGAGGCGGTTGGAGACCAATTCACGAGGAAAGGACATTGTAGAATAAGAATTTCACGGCTTGAAGTAAGTAAAAGTTTTAAATCTGGTCCTGAGGATATTAAACCCCGGATTTTGGTATCATGCAATTATTTTGGAGGTGACGGGCGTGTGGGCGTGCACCGAGGGGATTGTGACTTGGTCCGTCTCGGGAAACTGTAAAGTTGAATAATTTGTTGTTAGCTATATGCTCTCTATGTGTTGATAAAATTTGACTGTAAATCATGTTAGAAATCATGCTTAGGCTATGTGATAGTAATGTTGTGACCCACAGAGGTCGCGTACTTGTTGAATTGCCTGCTAAATGCTATATGTACTCAGTCTCAGTTTTTACATGCACATTTTATCTCAGTCTCTGTTATTATTATTAATACATCATATCATTGTTGTTTGGGCTGATTTCTTGATTATTGAGAGCCTGAGAGACTGGAGAGATTTATGACTGAGTGAGGCCGGGGGCCTGATTGTGAGATATTGATACTATAGCACGTGTTGTCCGTGCAGCACGTGAGTTGGCCGTGCAGATCCTTATATTATACTATAGCACATGAGTTGGCCGTGTGGATCCTTATATTATACTATAGCACGTGAGTTGACCGTGCGGTTCCTTATATTATACTATAGCACGTGAGTTGGCCGTGCAGATCCTTATATTATACTATGGCACGTGAGTTAGCCGTGCAGCATGTGAGTTGGCAGTGCAGATGCAAATATTTATATTATGGCACGTGAGTTGTACGTGCAGATTATAGCGCTTGGGCTGTAGGAGCCCCTCCGGAGTTTGTACACCCCCAGTGAGCGCGGGTACCCATTGAGTGAGTGGTGAGGGCTAGTAGCCCAGGGAGTGATGAGGGCTGGGAGCCCAGTGAGTGATTGTTGTTTTGAGAGGTTGTACTTGAATTCCATTTGTTGTTGCATTTAGTTGCTATCTGTCATTGTTGTGAAATTTCTGAAAGATTGTTGATATACGGATTACATGAACAGGAACTGTATAAAAATTGATTTGACATTAAACTGCCAGATTTGATAGCATATCTATTCTTTGCTAGGATTACTGGAAATGAACCATAACTGTGCAGCTCGTTACTATCTTCAGTTCCTTATTTATTATTGTTACTTACTTAGTTAGTTGTACTCATACTACACCCTGCACTTCGTGTGCAGATCCAGGTGTTCCCGGACATAGCGAGTGTTGATTCTTCCGTACAGCTGATTTTTCGGAGATTCAGAGGTAGCTGCCGTGTTTCGCAAACCTTGTCTCTCCTTCCCTATCTCTGTATTACTGTATTTTGGTCTTAGACTATTGTAGACTGTATTTTCCAAATTTGTATTCATATTAGATGCTCATGTACTCAGTGACACCAGGTTTTGGGGAGTGTTCGTATTTGTATTTGGGAGGTTTTGTATTGTATTTAAATATTATATTTTCAAACTTAAAAGAAATTATGGTTTAGTGACATTAATGACTTGCCTAGTATCGAGATAGGCGCCATCATGACAAGTGAGATTTTGGGTCGTGACAAGTTGGTATCAGAGCCTAGGTTACATAGGTCTCACGAGTCATGAGTAGGTTTAGTAGAGTCTTGCGGATCGGTACGGAGACGTCTGTACTTATCTTCGAGAGGCTGCAGAACCCTTAGGAAAATTTTACTTTCTTGTATTCTGTCGTGCGAATTTGTTGATTCTGGAAATTAAATTTCTGCTATTCTATTCTCTCACAGATGGTGAGGACACGTACTACCGGATCGGACGGTCAGCCACCAGTGCCACCAGTTAGGATCGTGAGAGGCCGGGGCCGTGGTAGAGGCCGGGGCCGAGGTAGAGGTCGAGGTGTAGCTCGTACCACAGTTGGAACAGCACCTGTAGTACCACCAGTTATTCTAGCTCAGAAGCAGATTCTAGATATAGTTGAGCCGACAGGATCAGCTCAGGCACCAGCTGTGCCCATTGAGATTGCAGGCATTCAGCAGACTTTAGCCCAGATATTGGCAGCCTGTACTGGTATTACTCAGGTGGTTTCGGCTCAGGACGCACCTGCCACTTCTCAGGCCGGGGGAGGTACTCATACCCCCATTGCCCGTACTCTAGACCAGGTAGTACAGGGACTTCAGATACTGGGGGCACTCCCAGCCCAACTGGTTGCAGCTGCTCAGGCCCCGGTAGTTCCTGTTATGGCAGATGGTGAGAAGAGTAGACTTGAGAGATTTGAGAGGCTTCGACCTCCACCATTTAGCGGTACTGAGTCAGAGGATGCTCAGGATTTTCTGGATAGGTGCCAACGGATGCTTCGGACAGTAGGTATTCTGGAGACCAGTGGGGTCTCATTCACTACTTTTCAGTTTTCTGGGTCTGCACTCAGATGGTGGGAGACTTACGAGAGACGTAGGCCTGTTGGCACAGCCCCCTTATTTGGCATCAGTTCTCCGTGGTCTTTTTGGAGAAGTTCGTACCTCAGTCCCGCAGAGAAGAGATGCGCAGACAGTTTGAGTAGCTTCACTAGGGTGATATATCTGGTTGGTTCCCACTGATAGGGAGAGGATTAGGAGGTTCATTGATGGCCTCACATATCAGCTGCAGTTACTTATGACTAGGGAGAGAGTATCTGGTGCTACTTTTGATAAGGTAGTGGACATTGCTCGGCAGATAGAGATGGTTCATAGCCAGGAACGTGGAGAGAGAGAGGCTAAGAGGCCTCGTGGTCTGGGTGATTACAGTGGTGTTCCTTCAGGGGGTCAGTTTCACCGAGGTAGGGGTCGTTCTTGCAGACACACTCAGACGGGTTGTCCAGCTCATCGTGGTGCATCAGCTAGCCATGGTTCTTACAGTGCTCACTCAGGCCAGTATTCATTAAGTGTACTACCAGCATAGAGTTCTCATCATGCCTCGTCCGCACAGGCTTCTGCAGGTCATCCCTCGGGATATCAGGAGCAGCAGTTCTGTCAGAGGAAGGGTTGTTTCGAGTGCGGAGAATTTGGTCGTTTCAAGAGAGAGTGTCCTAAGCTATTGAGTGAGGTTTCATAGCAGAGTTCTCGACCGACGGTACCAGCACCAGTAGTTACACCACCCGTCCTGCCATCTCGGGGTGGGGGTCAGGCAGCTAGGGGTTGCCCAAGAGGGGGAGGCTGATCAGGAGGCGAGCAAGTTCGTTTCTATGCTTTTCCTGCCAGGCCAGATGCTGTTGCTTCAGACGCAGTAATCACAGGTATTGTTTCAGTGTGCCATAGGGAGGCTTCTATATTATTTGACCCTGGTTCCACTTATTCATATGTATCATCGTATTTTGCTCATTATCTGGATATACCCTGTGAGTCCTTAATTTCACCTGTTTGTGTATCTACACCGGTGGGCGATATTATTACTGTGGATCGTATGTATCGGTCGTGCGTAGTAACTATTGGGGAACTAGAGACTAGAGTTGATCTTTTATTACTCGGTATGGTTGATTTCGATGTAATCCTGGGTATGGATTGGTTGTCTCCATGGCATGCTATTCTGGACTGTCACGCAAAAATCGTGACGTTGACGATGCCGGGGTTGCCAAAGGTTGAATGGAGGGTTCTCTAGATCTTGTTCCTAGCAGGGTAATTTCTTATTTGAAGGCCCAACGTATGGTTGGAAAGGGATGCTTGTCATATTTGGCCTTTGTGAGAGATGTTGATGCAGATGCTCCTATTATTGATTCAGTACCGGTCGTGCGAACTTACCGAATGTATTTCCTGCAGACCTGTCGGGTATGCCACACGACATGGATATTGATTTCGGTATTGACTTGGTATAGGGAACTCAGCCCATTTCTATTCCTCTGTATCGTATGGCACCAGCTGAGTTAAAAGAATTGAAAGAGCAATTTTAGGAACTCCTTGAAAAGAGGTTTATTAGGCCTAGTGTGTCACCTTGGGGTGCACCGGTTTTGTTTGTGAAAACTAAAGATGGTACTATGTGGATGTGCATTGATTATAGGCAATTGAACAAAGTTACAATCAAGAATATATATCCATTGCTGCGTATTGATGATTTATTTTTGACCAGCTTCAGGGAGCGAGGGTATTCTCCAAAATTGATTTGAGGTCTGGGTATCACCAATTAAAAATTCGGGATTCGGATATTCTAAAGACGGCATTCAGGACTCGTTATGGCCACTATGAATTTCTTGTGATGTCTTTTGGGCTAACCAATGCCCCAGCAGCATTTATGCATTTGATGAATAGTGTATTTCAGCCATATCTTGATTTATTTGTCGTGGTATTCATTGATGATATTCTGGTGTACTCACGTGGCCAGGAGGAGCATGCACAACACTTGGGTATTGTATTACAGAGGCTGAGAGAGGAGAAACTTTATGCCAAATTCTCTAAGTATGAGTTTTGGCTTAGTTCAGTGGCATTCTTGGGACATATAGTGTCCAGTGAAGGTATTAAGGTGGATCCGAAGAAAATAGAGGCAGTTCAAAATTGGCCCAGACCATCCTCAGTTACTGATATTCGGAGTTTTCTCGGCTTGGCCGATTATTATCGTCATTCTGTGGAGGGTTTCTCATCTATTGCACCGCCTATGACTAAATTGACCCAGAAAGGTGCTCCGTTCAGGTGGTCGGATGAATGTGAAGAGAGCTTTCAGAAGCTCAAGTCAACTTTGACTACAGCTCCAGTATTGGTGTTGCCTACAGGTTCAGAGTCTTATACTGTGTATTGTGACGCGTTGCGGATTGGTCTCGGCGCAGTACTTATGCAAGATGGTAGGGTGATTGCCTACGCGTCTAGACAGTTAAAGGTACATGAGAAGAATTATCCAGTCTATGATCTTGAGTTGGCAGCTATTGTTCATGCCTTGAAAATTTGGCGGCATTACTTGTACGGTGTCCAGTGTGAGGTGTATACAGATCATCGGAGTCTGCAATATTTGTTTAAATAGAAGGATTTTAACTTACGGCAGCGAAGGTGGTTGGAGTTGCTTAAGTATTATGATATCACCATTCTCTATCATCCCGGAAAGGCCAATGTAACAGGCGATGCCTTGAGTCGTAAGGCGGAGAGTTTGGACAGCTTAGCATACTTACCGGTAGCAGAGAGGCCTTTAGCCTTGGATGTTCATGCCTTGGCTAATCAGTTTGTTAGATTGGATGTTTCCGAGATGAATCAAGTTTTGGCCTGTATGGTTTCTCGATCTTCTTTATATGATCGCATCAGAGAGCGCCAGTATGATGATCCATATCTGCTTGTCCTTAAGGACACGGTTCAGCACGGTGATGCCAAGAAAGTCACTAATAGAGATGACAGCGTATTACAGATGCAGGGCAGGCTATGTGTACCTAATGTAGATGGTTTGCGTGAGCTGATTCTCCAAAAAGCTCACAGTTTGCGGTACTATATTCATCCCGACGCCGCGAAGATGTATAAGGATTTGAGACAGCACTATTGGTGGAAGCGGATGAAGAAAGATATAGTTGGGTTTGTATCTCGGTGTTTAAATTGTCAGCAGGTAAAGTACGAGCACCAGAGACCGGGCGGATTGCTACAGAGACTTGAAATTCCTGAGTGGAAGTGGGAGCGTATTACAATGGACTTCGTAGTTGGACTCCCATGGACTTTGAGAAAGTTCGATGCTATTTGGATGATAGTAGATCGGTTGACCAAATCTGCACATTTTATTCCAGTCGGTACTAATTATTCTTCGGAGTGGTTGGCTGGGATTTATATTCGTGAGATTGTTCGCCTGCACAGTGTGCCGGTGTCCAATATTTCAGATCGGGGTACGCAGTTTACCTCACAGTTTTGGAGGGAAGTGCAGCGAGAATTGGGCACACAGGTTTAGTTGAGTACATCATTTCACCCTCAGACGGACAGACAGTCCGAGTGCACTATTTAGATATTGGAGGATAAGCTATGCGCTTGTGTCATTGATTTTGGAGGTTCTTGGGATCAATTTTTGCCACTCGCAGAGTTTGCTTACAATAATAGCTACCAGTCAAGCATTCAGATGGCTCCGTATGAAGCTTTATATGGGAGACGATGTCGGTTCCGGTAGGTTGGTTTGAGCCCGATGAGGTTAGACTATTGGGTACTGACTTGGTTCAAGATGCTTTAGAGAAGGTCAAAGTAATTCAGGAACGGCTTCGAACAACATAGTTTAGACAGAGGAGTTATGCCAACAGGAAGGTTCGTGATGTTGTTCACATGGTTGGAGAGAAGGTTCTGCTCAAGATCTCACCCATGAAGGGTGTGTTAAGGTTCGGGAAAAAGGGCAAGTTGAGCCCTCGGTATATTGGGCCTTTTGAGATACTTCAGAAAATTGGGGAGGTGGCTTATGAACTTGCTTTGCCACCTAGTCTATCAGGTGTTCATCCAGTGTTCCATGTATCCATGCTCCGAAAGTATGTCGGGGATACGTCTCACATTCTGGATTTCTGTACAGTATAACTGGACGGTAATTTGACTTATGATGTGGAGTTGGTGGCTATTTTAGACCGGCAGGTTCGAAAGCTGAGGTCAAAGAACATAGCATCAGTGAAGGTGCAGTGGAGAGGCCAGCCAGTCGGAGAAGCTACTTGGGAGACTGAGCAGGTGATGCGGAACAAATATCCACACTTATTTGAGACTCCAGGTATTATTCTAAACCTGTTCGAGGACGAACGTTTGTTTAAGAGGGGGAGAATGTAACGACCCGGCCGGTCATTTTGAATATTGTAACCCCGTTCCCCCATTTACTAATCAATTTATGTCCTGCAATTGATTTGTAACTTATCGGGTTAGCTGGTTCGGGTCCGGAAGGAACTCGGAGTGAAATGAGACACTTAGTCTCATAATTGAAAATTTAAGTTAGAAAAGTGTACCGGATATGGACCTATGTGTAAACGACCTCGGATTTTAATTTTGATGATTCCAATAGCTCCGTATGGTGATTTTGGGCTTAGGAGCGTGTCCGAAATATTATTTGGAGGTCCGTAGAGGAATTAGGCTTGAAATGCCGAAAGTTTAATTTTTGAGAAGTTTGACCGGGGGGTTGACTTTTTGATATCGGGGTCGGAATCCGATTCTGAAAATTGGAATACCTTTGTTATGTCATTTATGACTTGTGTGCAACATTTGAGGTCAATCGAATGTGATTTGATAGGTTCCGGAGTCGTTTGTAGAAATTAGAAATTTCAAAGTTCATTAGGCTTGAATTGGGGTGTAATTCATGGTTTTGGCGTTGTTTGAGGTGATTTGAAGATTTGACTAAGTCCGTATGATGTTTTAGGACTTGTTGGTATATTTGGTCGAGGTCTCGAGGGGCTCGGGTGAGTTTCAGATGATTAACGGGTTGGAGTTTTGACTTTGAACTCTGCTGGAACTTTTCTGATGCACCACCTGGTTTCCTTCATCACGTTCGCGAATGGAGCCTTGCGTTCGCGAAGAGGAACTGATAGGCTGGCAATATTTGCTCTTCGCGTTCACGAAGAGAAGCACGCGTTCGCGAAGGGTGGACTGGGTATGCATCACGAACGCGAGAGGTGTTACGCGTTCGCGAAGAAGAGAGGAAGCAGCTAAGGACCCCATGCAATTAGTCTACACGTTCGCGTAGGGGGTGTCGCGTTTACGTAGTGAGGGGGAATGAATCATCACGTTCGCGAGAGGTTGAACGCATTTGCGCAGAAGACATTGAGGCAGAGGCATTTTTGTGCTTCGCGAACGCGAGGGTGATGTCGCGTTCGCGAAGGAGGAATTTGGACAGGAGCTATTTTGTGCTACGCGAACGCGAGGCACTGACCGCGTTCGCGAAGAAGAAAAGCCTGGGCACTGAGTTTAAGTTCTGAAAATGGGTCAGTTTTTGACGATTTGGAGCTCGGATTTGAGGCGATTTTGGGTGATTTTCGGTGGAAAACAACGGGGTAAGTGTTCTTAACTCAATATTGGTTAAATTATCCGAATTCATGGTTGTGTTTTATCATTTAATTGGTGAATTTATTTGGGAAAAATTGAAAACCCTCTTTGTTTAAATTGAAGGTTTGAGGGTCGAGTTGGGGTTGGATTTTGGTAAAATTGGTATGGTTAGACTCGTGGTTGAATGGGCTTCCAAATTTTGTAACCTTTGTCGAGTTCCGAGACGTGGACCCCATTGGCGATTTTTGAGCTAATTTTCGAATTTTTATGGAGAATTATTATTTTCTTATGGAATTAATTCCAATATATTTTATTGACTGAAAGGAATTATTTATGGCCAGATTCGAGGCGTTAGGAGACCAATTCACGAGGAAAGGACATTGCAGAATAAGAATTTCACAGCTTGAAGTAAGTAACAGTTTTAAATTTGGTCCTGAGGGTATTAAACCCCGGATTTTGGTATAATGCGATTATTTTGGAGGTGACGCAATGCTAGGTGACGGGCGTGTGGGCGTGCACCGAGGGGATTATTACTTGGTCCATCCCGAGAAACTGTAAAGTTGAATAATTTGTTGTTACCTATATGCTCTCTATGTGTCGATAAAATTTGACTGTAAATCATGTTAGAAATCATGCTTAGGCTATGTGATAGTACTGTTGGGACCCACAGAGGTCGCGTAGTTGTTGAATTGCCTGCTAAATGCTATATATACTAAGTCTTAGTTTTTACTTGCATATTTTATCTCAGTCTCTGTTATTATTATTAACACATCATATCATTGTTGTTTGGGCTGATTTTATAATTATTGAGAGCCCGAGAGACTGGAGAGATTTATGACTGAGTGAGGCCAAGGGCCTGATTGTGAGATATTGATACTATAGCACGTGAGTTGTCCGTGCAGCATGTGAGTTGGCTGTGCGGATCCTTATATTATACTATAGCACGTGAGTTGGCCGTGCAGATCCTTATATTATACTATAGCACGTGAGTTGGCCGTGCAGCGCACGAGTTGGCCGTGCTGGTCCAGATATTTATATTATGGCACGTGAGTTGTCCGTGCAAATTATAGCGCTTGGGCTGTAGGAGCCCTCCGGAGTCTGTACACCCCCAGTGAGTGCGGGTACCCATTGAGTGAGTGATGAGGGCTGGGAGCCCAGAGAGTGATTGTTGTTCTGAGAGGTTGTACTTGAATTCCATTTGTTGTTGCATTTAGTTGCTATCTATCATTGTTGTGAAATTTCTGAAAGATTGTTGATATGCGGATTACATGAACTGGAACTGTATAAATATTGATTTGACATTAGATTTGATAGCATGTCTATTCTTTGCTGGGATTACTGGAAATGAACCATAACTGTGTAGTTCGTTACTATCTTCAGTTCCTTATTTATTATTGTTACTTTCTTAGCTGGTTGTACTCATACTACTCCTTGCACTTCGTGTGCAGATCCATGTGTTCCAGGACATAGCGGGTGTTGATTCTTTCGTACAGCTAATTTTTCGGAGATTCAGAGGTAGCTGCCTTGTTTCGCAGAGCTTGTCTCTCCTTCCCTATCTCTGTATTACTGTATTTTGGTCTTAGACTATTGTAGACCGCACTTTTCCAGATTTGTATTCATATTAGATGCTCATGTACTCAGTGACACCACGTTTTGGGGAGTTTTCGTATTTGTATTTGGGAGATTTTGTATTGTATTTAAATATTATATTTTCAAACTTAAATGAAATTGTGGTTTAGTGAAATTAACGTCTTGCCTAGTATCGAGATAGGCACCATCACGACGGGTGAGATTTTGGGTCGTGACATGGTGAAAATTGCGTATAAGGATTATACTTATGGAAAACTAATAGGAGTTTGCACACAAGAAGGATAAAACTTGCTGTCACGGCCCAAAATCCCACTAGTCGTGATGGCACCTAACCCAACCCGTTAGGTAAGCCAATTTCCAACTATTCAATTCCAATGAAATTAATTAAAAGAAAATATCTAAAACTCATACATCTCCCCAAGAACTGGTAGTACAAATCATGAGCTTCTAAGAATAGAGTATACAAAGCGGAAATGAAATAAATACATAGTCTGTTTGAATAATACATAAACAAAGCTTTTATAAATCTAAGGCTACCCTGAACAAGAGGCAGCTACAAGAGGAACGCAGGTACATCTTCAAATCCCACAACCATCGAGCACAGCAACAACAACAGCCAACATCTGCATGCAATGTGTAGAAGTGTAGTATCAGTACAACCGAACCCATGTACTGAGTAAGTAACAAACCTAGCAGTAAGTTGAAAGTAGTGATGAGATTCCACCAAGGTCGGGTCCAAAACAAATAGTCCACAACAATCCATAACAACATAAAGCAAATAATACCAGAAGTAACTCTGGGATAAAATACTCAGCCAAGTAATGATTTCAAAAAAAGAATAGAAGTTCTTTCTTTCAAATACATCAGTGAAACCCAAATCATTTGCCGAAGTTGCCAATTATATGAATAGTTTGAAAACAATAAATTTCTCCAAAGATCTTCTCAATAATAAATAATATGTTTCATTTTCCTTCCGGATAACCCGTGTAAAACAAATGCATCACTATGCCCATCTGTAAAAAATGTGTGAGAAACCATGAATGATGTGATGTTGTACAGCATGAGGAAAAATACATCTCTATGCCAGTATGTCATGTGTGCATGCCAATGCGATGCAATTGAGTTCAGTGATAAAATCATAAACAGCCCCTCGGGCAGAACATCACTCATATACAGCCCCTCGGGCAAACCTCACAGTCACTCGTGCCACTCGGGCATACCTCACAATCATTCTTGCCACTCGGGCATACCTCACAATCACTCATGCCTCCTAGTCACTCGGCACTCGCACTCAGTAGGTAACTGCGCTCACTGGGGGTGTGTATAGACTCCGGAGGGGCTCCTTCAGCCGTAGCGCTATAATCTGCACGGACAACTCACGTGCTGCACAGACAACTCACGTGGTATAATAATAAAGTATGATGCAGGCGGGCAGCCCTGATCCACACTCATCCTCACAAATCAGGCCCTCGGCCTCACTCAGTCATAAACCTCTCAAGCTACTCGGGCATTTCGGTAAAACAGGGCAATCGGCCCAAAATATTTATATGCATCAAAATAGAGTCATAAAACTGAGTTATGATATGCAATGAAATAAATATGACTGAGTATGAATTTTCAATTTAAAACAAATAATTCACAGCAATATGACCTCTGTGGGTCCCAATAGTACTGCCACATAGCCTCAATCATGATTTTTAATATGTTTTTCAGCTTAATTTCTCTAACTCATAAAACCGCATGGAAAATTCCAAGATTATTTAACTACAAAATTCCAAAGAAACAATTATGTCGCAATTTCTATAGTGCACGCTCACACGCCCGCCACCAAACATGTGCGTCACCTCCCAACAATTCACATAATACATATATTCAGGGTTCATACCCTCAACTCCAATATTATAACAGTTACTTACCTCGAACAAGCCAAATCCAATGCCGAGCAAGCTAAACTATGCTCCAGAAATCCCATTATGCGCGTATTAACTTCCAAACGGCTCGAATCTAGTCAAAATAATTTGATTCAGCCCACAAAAATTATAGGAATTAATTCTATATCAAAATACTAATATTTTCCAAAAATCCGAAATTGCGCCCCAAAAATCACCTGTGGGGTCCACGTCTCGGAATCCGGTAAAAATCACAAAATCCGAACCCACATTCAACCACGAGTCCATCCATACAAAAATTACCTAAATCCGACCACAACTCGGCCTTCAAATCCTCAATTTAAACTAAGAGGGTTTTCAAACTTTTCCAACTTAATTCACCAATTAAATGATAAAAACAAACATGGATTCGGGTAATTTAACCAATATTGAGTTAAGAACACTTACCCCGTTGTTTCCTCTGAAAATCGCCCGAAAATTGCCTCAATCCGAGCTCCAAATCGTTAAGCACAAAATGTGCTTCCCAACATTTGTTCTTCGCGAATGCGAGACACTGCTCGCGAACGTGATGCTTTACGGAGCCCTTCTTCGTGAACGCGAGCTCCCCTTCGCGAACGCGATGCACAACCCAGCTCCTCTTCGCGAACGCGAGACCACCTCGTGAACGCGAAGAGTAAATCCTGCCTGCCTGAAATTCCTCTTCGCGAATGCGAGGCTCCACTCGCGAACGTGATGAAGGAAACCAGATAGTGCATCAGAAAAATTCCAGCAGAGTTCCAAGTCCAAAATCCAACCCGTTAACCATCTGAAACTCACCCGAGCCCCTCAAGACCTCAACCAAATATACCAACAAGTCCTAAAATATCATACGAACTTAGTCGAACCCTCAAATCACCTAAAACTACGCTAAGACCATGAATTACACCCCAATTCAAGCCTAATGAACTTTGAAATTTCTAATTTCTACAAACGACTTCGGAACCTATCAAATCATGTCTGATTGACCTCAAATTTTGCACACAAGTCACATTTCATATTTCGGACCTATTCCAATTTACAGAATTGGATTCCGATCTCGATATCAAAAAGTCAACCCCCCGGTCAAACTTCCCAAAAATTCAACTTTCGGCAATTCAAGCCAAATTCCACTACGGACCTCCAAATAATTTTTCGGACACGCTCCTAAGTCCAAAATCACCATAAAGAGCTATTTGAATTATCAAAATTCGAGTCCGAGGTCGTTTACACATAAGTCTGCATCCTGTCACTATTTTAACTTAAGCTTTAAACGTTGGAACTAAGTGTTCTAATTCCTTCAAATACCTCACTGGACCCGAACCAATTACTCCGGCAATTCGCATAACAACTGTAAAGTACAATTTGAGAAGTAAATGTGGAAACGGGGTTGTAATACTCAAAACGACCGGCCGGGTCGTTACATTCTCCCCCACTTAAACATACATTCATCCTCGAACGTGCCAAGAGTTGTTTCCAAGCCATCAAATCACTGTTCCATCTTACCACACACGTACCCGGGGGTGAACCCACGTCACCCTATCCCACATAAGGCTTGACTACACAATGCAACTAAAAGTCATTAATTTAACCTTAGCCCATAAACCTTGGAGTTTAATTTCCAACCTTTAAAATCTCTTTCAAGACACAACTCTTACCTTTACACACCATATAAGTCCGGACAAGTTGCGTCGAGCTATAACTATAACCACGGATATAATCAACCAACAAATTACACAACTCACATGCTCGTAGCACCATTCCTGATCGCAGTGACTACTCCAAACCAACCGCATACTAGTATTAAACCCATATAAAACCAAACCTCATCCCAAAACCTTCGTGCACTGTCGATAATAAAAGAAACACGCAAAATTTCATGACCACTTACCAGATCAAAAAGTCACGGAGCCCTCTCGCCCCAACCAGAACCATAATCCCTTTCTGAGCCGACTTTCAATATTATACTCCCGAATATACCAAATCAAACCTGATAGTACCCCTTCTAGGTCCAATGACCTTATATTACTAAACACAATTGTTCTGTAGATATGCCTCACCAATATAACTCAGAGCCACAACTCGTGTTATCAGTGCACTAATACGCAACAATTCAAATGTACTCAGTCATGGAAGAAGACTCAAATGAGAGAACTTCCCCGCCATTAACAAGTACCTCCACAACGAAATACTGAAAATTCATCATACACCGTAGGACCATCACCCGATTCTAACTCGAGGTTCATGTTATATACTCTGAGCCACCCTGCCCTGCATTAATAATGACGGAGAGGCAAATGACAAAAATAGCACACAAAACCTGAAAGGACATAACCATTACGCTATCGATCATGCAATACACCAAGTGCTCATCACACTCAAATTCCACTATAAAGCTCAAATACATAACCAATGAATCACAACTCCTCGTAGCATAAAGGAGTAACTAACAGATCATTTGAGAACACGAATAAGTTCAACATCAACCGAATGACACATCCCTCAATAATAGTAGTATGGAGCCAACCATTCCAGCTCGGTGTAGAATACACATCTTAATTGGGCCTACCTATGGACCCCCAAATCAACTCGGGTTACCCACAAATAGATAAAAATCCCTCCGAAAATCCATAATGACTGAATCATAACACATTTCATCATCTAGCTAGCTCCGGCCATAACTTCACAGTCCACAACCATGAAACTATCTGCTCCTGGGAACTCCAGATCTCTAAATCCATAGAACACGCGAATCACCATATTTGATTTTCATCTCCACCGCCTGAATGCCTAACACCTCTCTCATACACGATCATCCCACTAGAAATACTTTGAAAGTTCTTCCGTACCACTTGACAAAATTTGAATATCAGCAGTCTATCAACCATGTGAGTACCGCAATACTAATTTATATATCCGTAAGTCAAAATACAATGCGCCTTCTGAAGTCCGCCCTTTTCTCATACAACACCAAGTAGTAATAGTATTCATCTAGTTATTTGAAACCGTCCATGTTGTCCAACATTCGTTACCTTCTCTTCAAGGTTGTACTGCCACCTTGTACATGAAATTCTAGCTTTCGTACAACACATAACATCTATCTTGACATCATGGGAAAAGCACAAGAATCTTATTATCAACTTTGAGTCACCAATAATTTACATACCATTTTTGTTAGAAACCTTTCTCTTGCTTCTTTCTAGGAGGAAATCACAATACACAACATATTCTCCATACCGGTAAAAACTATCAAGAATACTTTGGAATCCATTTTCACATAATCAAGCCCTTAAAACTAAATTCCTCTAACTCGACCAAGCCACGCAGGTCGCCAGGTCTAGGTGTATAGCCACAAAGCACCTGTAGAAAAACCCCTCACATCATAAGCACCCAAAGAACCGATCATATCCATTACCATACTGATCCAACCTACTACCCGTTTGTCTTATTTTCTCCGAGTTTCTTCCGAATCTGTCTTTAGATTAATACTTCTCCTTGCTAAAACACCACGATCTTTAGCCACAGCTGACCCTACAAACCTTACCATAGAACCACAACACCCTATGGCCCATAAGCAACCGTATTCATCTTAAGCACCTTCAAAAATACCACAACTATAACACTCACTCTAAGAATACCTTATGTGAATTTGAAATTGTTCTTCTTACCTTCCTTATTCAAAAATGTAGAATCCATAGTCATATAGAATTTTCGCAAGTCCAGGCACCATCAAACACAAATCTCAGATTTTATCCATACACAAGTCCGGCGAAATTCTCAATTGCTATATAAAATTCTCAAACCCACTAGAATTTTTTTTTCTCAGGAGTCACCCACTATGCTCAAATCTAATTGCACCGCCCAAATGGGTCGAAAGACACGTGCCATATTAGCACCACAACACTCAAAGAAGTAACTCCAATACCCCCAATCAAATTCATACTCCATGCGTACTACATATTTTTATAATAACAACTCACTCACCTCATGATTTTCACATACTCATAAAGTACAATATAACCCGTATCCAAGAATTCGTTTACTCAAGTCATTCTCGAACTCCATCTCTGCAAGTCATAACTAATACACAAGTATGCCTCAGACCAAAACTAAAATTTTATATATAACCATAAAATTAAGCCATCTGTAGTAGGCTCCCCCACTTGGCTCAAAGCCATAAATTTAATCACTCCATAATTCAAAATACCAATACTCTATTACTGTCATAATGCCACAGTCAGTTCAACGAAGCTTCTTCTCAAACTCATGCAACACCAACCGTAAAAATACCCCAAATCATCCGTTAAGCTCGCAATCCTTCTCTTGACACTCAAGTAGAATTTCTCAGCCAGATTTAAATTCAAATCTCCACACATACGCCCTACTGACAGAGAAGAAACCCTCCACTCATATTACAAGGAGCATACCTACGTAGATTGCTCTCCAGGAGATAACCCACCTCCCTAGCCTCAAATTGGCATCTTGTTATATCTTTTCGCAGTCATAATTACTATGCAATCACTTAGTCAATCTGAGTCCAAACTCATTATCCAGACATGAGAATTTAATTTACCCCAAAATTTTAACAATATGAAAGATCCTTCAAAACATTCATACTCGAGACTGTACGTTACATTAAAAATGAAAATCAAGCACCCAATGGCCATTTCTTTACATTTCAAGGAAATACTTCTCGTCACATTCAAATCGTCTTAACACATCCCGCGGTCACATCATACCCATCATACCGCCATTCCACCGCTCATAGAGCTACAAATTCCACTGTAGGGTCATTATCAGACATATGAGTCCAATTGTACAAGTTATAACTGAAGCTACCGAGCTTAAACTGCGGTCTAACCATGGCCTCAATTCCTCCAGACTGGCCCAGCACCAAAACATAGAATTCACATCTCGCACATCATCCCTGAAACCACAAGCCGGCGATACACAACTGATACCGAGCGCTCATGTGCGCATATGAATATGTGGAAGGAATTCAAAGAGTTTATGTCTCAAGCTGAATCAATCTCGCACGATAAGGAAAGAAAAATGGGAAGTATATATCCTAAATGCCCTGTAGCCTCTCGAAGATAAGTATGGACGTCATCATACCGATCCGCAAGACTCTACTAGACACTTGCTCATGACTTGTAGAACTTATGAACCTAGAGCTCTGATACCACCTTGGCACGACCCAAAATCCCACTAGTCGTGATGGCACCTAACCCAACTCGTTAGGTAAGCCAATTTCCAACTATCCAATTCCAATGAAATTAATTAAAAGAAAATATCTAAAACCGATACATCTCCCCAATAACTGGTAGTACAAATCATGAACTTCTAAGAATAGAGTATACAAAGCGAAAATGAAATAAATACTTAGTCTGTTTGAATAATACATAAACAGAGCATTTATAAATCTAAGGCTACCCTGAACAAGAGGCAGCTACAACAACAACGCAGGTACCTCTTCATATCCCGCAACCATCGAGCACAGCAACAACAACAGCCAATATCAGTACAACCGACCCCATGTACTGAGTAAGTAACAAACCTAGTCGTAGGTTGAAAGTAGTGACGAGCTTTCACCAAGGTCGGGTCCAAAACCAATAGTCCACAACAATTGATAATAACATAAAGCAAATAATACCATAAGTAACTCAGGGATAAAATACTCAGCCAAGTAATGATTTCAAAAAAAAAAATTTAGTTCTTTCTTTCAAATACATCAGTGAAAACCCAAATCGTTTGCCGAAGTTGCCAATAATATGAATAGTTTGAAAAAAATAAATTTCTCCAAAAATCTTCTCAATAATAAATAATATGTTTCATTTTCCTTCTGGATAACCCGTATAAAAAAAATACATCACTATGCCCATCTGTCAAAAATGTGTGAGAAATCATGAATGATGTGATGTTGTACAGCATGAGGAAAAATACATCTCTATGCATGTATGTCATGTGTGCATGCCAATGCGATGCAATTCAGTGATAAAATCATAAACAGCCCCTCGGGCAGAACATCACTCATATATAGCTCCTCGGGCAAACCTCACAGCCACTCGTGCCACTCGGGCCTACCTCACAATCACTCTTGCCACTCGGGCATACCTCACAATCACTCATGCCTCCTAGTCACTCAGCACTCGTCACTCGGCACTCGCACTTAGTAGGTACCTGCACTCACTGGGGGTGTGTACTGACTCCGAAGGGGCTCCTTCAGCCGAAGCGCTATAATCTGCACGGACAACTCACGTGCTGCACGGACAACTCACGTGGTATAATAATAAAGTATGATGCAGGCGGGCAGCCCTGATCCACACTCATCCTCACAAATCAGGCCCTCGGCCTCACTCAGTCATAAACCTCTCAAGCCACTTGGGCATTTCAGTAAAACAGGGCAATCGGCTCAAAACATTTATATGCATCAAAATAGAGTCATAAAACTGAGTTATGATATGCAATGAAATGAATATTACTGAGTATGAATTTTCAATTTAAAATAAATAATTCACAGCAATATGACCTCTGTGGGTCCCAATAGTACTGGCACATAGCCTCAATCATGATTTTTAATATGCTTTTCAGCTTAATTTCTCTAACTCATAAAACCGCATGGAAAATGCCAAGATTATTTAACTACAAAATTCCACAGAAACAATTATATCACAATTTCTATAGTGCATGCCCACACGCACATCACCTAACATGTGCGTCACCTCCCAACAATTCACATAATACATATATTCAGGGTTCATACCCTCAACTCCAATATTATAAGAGTTACTTACCTCGAACAAGCCAAATCCAATGCCGAGCAAGCTAAACAATGCTCCAGAAATCCCATTATGTGCGTATTAACTTCCAAACGGCTCGAATCTAGTCAAAATAATTTGATTCAGCCCACAAAAATTATAGGAATTAATTCTATATCAAAATACTAATATTTTCCAAAAAACCGAAATTGTGCCCCAAAACTCACCCGTGGGGCCCACGTCTTGAAATCCGGTAAAAATCACAAAATGCAAAGCCCCATTCAACCACGAGTCCAACCATACCAAAATTACTCAAATCCGACCACAACTCGGCCTTCAAATCCTCAATTTAAACTAAGAGGGTTTTCAAACTTTTCCAACTTAATTCACCAATTAAATAATAAAAAACAACCATGGATTCGGGTAATTTAACCAATATTGAGTTAAGAACACTTACCCCATTGTTTTCTCTGAAAATCGCACAAAAATCGCATCAATCCGAGCTCCAAATCATTAAAAATGGAAAATGGGACGAAGTCCCATTTTCTGAACTGAAACTTTCTGTCCAGACATCTCTTCTTCGCGAACGCGACAGGTCCCTCGCATTCGTTAAGCACAAAATGTGCTTCCCAACATTTGTTCTTCGCGAACGCAAGACAATGCTCGCGAACGCGATGATTTACGGGGCCCTGCTTCGCGAACGCGATGCACAACCCAGCTCCTCTTCGTGAACGCGAGACCACCTCGCGAACGCGAAGAGTAAATCCTGCCTAACTGAAATTCCTCTTCGCGAACGCGATGAAGGAAACCAGATGGTGCATCAAAAAAATTCCAGCAGAGTTCCAAGTCCAAAATCCAACCCGTTAACCATCTGAAACTCACCCGAGCCCCTCAGGACCTCAACCAAATATACCAACAAGTCCTAAAACATCATACAAACTTAGTCGAACCCTAAACCTTGGAACTTAAGCTTTAACAATGCTAAAACAAAGCTAAAACCATGAATTACACCCCAATTCAAGCCTAATGAACTTTGAAATTTCTAATTTCTACAAACGACTCCGGAACCTAATAAATCACGTCCGATTGACCTCAAATTTTGCACACAAGTCACATTTCACATTACGAACCTATTCCAATTTCCAGAATCGGATTCCGACCTCGATATCAAAAAGTTAACCCCCCGGTCAAACTTCTCAAAAATTCAACTTTCGGCAATTCAAGCCAAATTCGACTACGGACCTCCAAATAATTTTTCGGACATGTTCCTAAGTCTAAAATCACCATACGGAGCTATTGGAATCATCAAAATTTGAATCCGAGGTCATTTACACATAAGTATGCATCCGGTCACTATTTTAACATAAGCTTTAAACCTTGGAACTAAATGTTCTAATTCCTTCAAAAACCTCACTGGACCCGAACCAATTACCCCGGCAATTCACACAACAACTGTAAAGTAAAATTTAAGAAGTAAATGGGGAAACATGGTTGTAATACTCAAAATGACCGGCCGAGTCGTTACACTTGTGTAATGAGTTAAAATTGTCTAGACAGCTTAAGATAGATAAGTTTAAGGAGAAATCTCAATTAGGAGACTTTTGCACCTAGTTCGGTTTACCCGAGACTTCTACTCATAGAAAGAAAAAGAAAAGTAAGTATCATAGATATCCTAACCCTGACAACCCTTATAAGAAAAAGAGATCGAGATATAGATCCAAAGAAGAGCGTGATACTAGAAAAGCCCTTCGAAAGTCTACTAGATTTATGAAAAGGTCTAAACGAGATCTTGCTGATATTACGTGTTATAAATATGAAAAATTTGGCCATATAGCTCCCAAGTTGAAAACTTTAGAACTAGACGATGAGTTACGTGATAAGGTTTATAGTTTGTTATACACTTCTGGATCAGAATTTGATTATAATTCTGAGTCAGAATCTGAAGATGAAGTCAATTTACTTGATTTATTTGATAGTGATAAAAAATATTGACGATACTTGTACAACTTGCAAAGGTAATACATGTACTTGTGATGATGATGAATTTTATAAATTATATTCTCAATGTCAGGATTTGAACATGAAAACCATTACATCTGATAATGTAATAGAACTTATAAAAGTTAATGATGATAAACTTCGTGAAAAAATTATAAATTTGGCTGCAAGTTCTAGTTCTACTTCTTCAAAATCTTTTGAAAAACAAAAGAACGAATTTGAATATTCTGTGCCTTATTCTTTATCAGAAATTAATAATCGTCTTAATGATAAATATACACCAACCAGCTTTTATACTCTCTCTCTCTCTCTCTCTCTCTCTCTCTCTCTCTCTCTCTCTCTCTCTCTCTCTCTCTCTCTCTCTTTTAAAGACTCTCTTGTATCTATTTTTCCGAAGTAAATAAAATCCCCCGTTCATCGGACTCAGGCCTTGCATCCCGGCCTTACGAGGTATTTATTTTATTCTATTAAGTATTTTAAGTCTCTCCTCTCCAACAGTGACTATGTCCGGCTAAGAGATTTCATATCTATATTGAATATCTAACCTCTCTCTTATATACACCATTAAAGATCTAGCTTCTATCAAAATATAAAGGAATTTTAATATGGCTTATTGACTTGGTTCCAGAGATGGTGGTACAGTCAGATCTAGTACTAATCTTACTGGCTTTGCCTTAGTGGCTCCGTCTAGCAAGTCGTGGACCTAAGCCCGTTAAAGATATTGAAAAAGGCGTCTTCTTCCATGATAGAACCGCTAGACACATGGGCTCAATAAGAGTATGTACTAGATCCAGACAGGCCCCTTGCTTGGGTAAAAGGATAAATCCTTCCATGCAGTCATACAACCTTATAAAAATTCTTGTATATTTCGGTTCTTATATCTTTACTGGCCGTGCGGACTACCGCCAACCCTTAAAATTAAGGGTACTAAATAAGCTAGATCATATTACGGCCGTGCGGATTACCGCCCGCCTACAAGATCTTGTTATCTGGTATACCAAATTAATGTTCGATTTTTAGGACATTATATATATATATATATATATATATATATATATATATATATATATATATATATATATATAGGAAAATTAACTCCAATTCAAAGATCTATTGATTTTGCATCAAAATTTCCTGATAGTATTACTGATAGAACTAAGTTACAAAGGTTTTTGGGAAGTTTAAATTATATATCCCCTTTTTATAAAAATCTGTCTCGTGATTTGGCCCCATAATATGATAGGCTAAAAAAGGATCATAAAAAACCTTGGACTGATAGTCATACCATTTTGTTTAAAAATATTAAGAAAAGGATAAAATCTTTACCTTGTTTAACCCTTTCTAATCCTGCCTGGCAAAAGATTGTAGAGACGGATGCGTCTATTATTGGTTATGGTGGGATATTGAAACAAATAAATCCCAATGATAATTGTGAATACTTGATAAGATTTCACTCTGGAAAATGGACTGAAGCCCAGAAAAAATATGCTATTGTAGCTCATGAAATGTTAACTATTGTTAAATGTGTTTTAAAATTCCAAGATGATTTATACAATCAAAAGTTTTTGATAAAAATTGACGCTCTATCTGTTAAATATATATTTAACAAAGATTTTAAACATGATGCCTCAAAGTTAATATTTGCAAGATGGTAGGCTCAATTAGCCCCTTTTGATTTTGAAATTCAGTATAAAAAGGGAATTGATAACTCTCTGCCAGATTTCTTATATCGAGAATATTTGCAGGATGGATCCTCCATGGGTCAGAGGTAGAGGTAGAGGAAGGGGAAGATCGTCCCCACATTCTCAAGGGAGATCATCTCCGCCATACTCTCAAGGATCATCATACGGATCCTCATCAAACTCCTCAGTTATACAAATGGGAAAAAAGAGATTAGTAAATGAGAAAATATCTCTCAAAGGCGAATCTTCGGCAGGTCCATCTGTTCATCTAGAAGATATTCCAGAAGATAGTCCGTTATACGCACACTTGCAAGTATATTTGGCTGCTCAAAAGCAAAGTGATACTTTTGCTTCAATTACCAAAGAGGACAATGATGATATTAAGTCCTATGAAAAATTACTTAAAAAAGAAATGATATTTCTTTTAGAAAATACTGAGATTCAGAGGAAAGAAGAGCCATGGAAGATATTCCAAAGGTATTTGATAAATGGATTATATATCCGGGTGAGTCATACAAAACCCGTTCTTACTATGAGACTATTCTCACCAGTACAGGCAGTGCAGAATTTCAGCATTTTTCTGTTTATAGCACGGAAGAGAATGTTTATAACTTCTCAAAAATTATTATCAAACAAATTATATCAATTGAAGATTGGGGTATATCTACAATGAAAGGAAGGCATATAAGACTTAACAAATCTCGTTTGAATTTTACTTATTGGGATTATATCCAAGCTTTTAATAAAGTGCTCTATTATAATAATGATAGACATAAGCACACTTGGTTCATAAAGGTATGTGCAAAAATATTTACTAAACCAATTCCTAATTGGTTTTTGAATTGGTGGTCATATCACGGTCCGACAGTCAAAATATTACCTGATCCATTTCTTATGTTATACAAAGAATGGACAAAACATTCACCAGATTTAAATGAGTTATACCACACAGATCATATCTGTTATTTAGAAAAAATTGACCAAATATATTTCTTTCTAGAATTCTCTATTCCATGGATTCATAAGTGGACTCCGGAGTTGGGATTCACCGAAGAACAAATTCCTTGTTTATACAGTACATTTTATATCATTTTTTGGGATAAATGGATGAAAATGAATCCCAAAACAAAGATGTTATACGGTCAAGAACTCTTGGATTCCATTAAAGCAAAATCCAAGAATATTCCAACAACCCCCAAAAGGAAAAAATTGATGATAGCTCAGTTCGGCACATGGCCAGAAAGATCTCTTTTCAAGAAGGAGATAAAGAAGAAATGATTAATGATTATCTGGAAGAAGTAAAAAGAAATTTGCTTCACTCCATCAACCAATATTGAAAATCTGACACTTCGATGTGGAGTGAGACTAGCAACGATGATATTGCAGATGATTCTCAGCCTATTGAATCAAAAAAGATATTATCTGATAATGCCATACAAAATGCGGAAGAATTCTTCCAAATGATGAAGGAGATAGAAAAACAACCTAGACAATGATATTTATGGTCAACTACAGTAATAGCTGCCCGGGACCTACAGCACAGTGAAACCGCTAGGGTCCCCGCTCAACAGTAGATACACTGTTTCAACAGTAGAAACACTATATGTACAGTGTATCTACTGTTGAGCGGGGTCCCCGGCGGCTTCACTGTGTTGTAGGTCCCGGGCAGCTATTACTGTAGTTGACCACAAATATCACTGTCTAGGTTTATGATGCCAATAACAGGATTTGTTATCAAACCAAATTGATTTATCTCTAGTCATTCTCTAATTTTAACAGACTTATCCATTTGTGGTCAAACGTCTTAATTGGTTTGTTAGGAGAAATAGTGTGCAAAGAATTTGTTCTTCGGTGAATCCTAACTCCGTATATCAAATTCGGGATTACCTAAAAAATAATAAAGGCGGGCGGTAATCCGCACGGCCATAACAGGATCTAGCTTATTTAGTACCATTAATTTTAAGGGCTGGCAGTAGTCCGCACGGCCAGTAAAGATATAAGAACCGAAATATACAAGAATTTTTATAGGGTTGTATGACAGCATGGAAGGATTTATCCTTTTACCTAAGCAAGTGGCCTATCTGGATCTAACACATACTCTTATTTAGCCCATGTGTCTAGCGGTTTTAACCGTGAAAGAAGATGCCCTTTTCAATATCTTTAACGGGCTTAGGTCCACAGTTTGCTAGACGGAGCCACTAAGAGTAGTACTAGATCCGACTGTACCACCATCACTGGAACCAAGTCACTAATCCATATTAAAATTCCTTTATATTTTGATAGAGGCTAGATCTTTCATGGTGTATATAAGAGGAAGTTAGATATTCAACATAGATATGAAATCTCTTAGCCGGACATTGTAACGACCAGGCTGGTTGTTTTGAGAGTAATAGCCTTGATCCCCTATTAACTACTTTCCCCCAAATCTATTTCTGCTATTGTGACTTGCCGGGATGATTGGTTTTGAGTTTCGGAGTGATTTGGGACACTTAGTCCTTAAATGAGAGCTTAAGCCTTAGGATTTGGACCATAGTCAGAACTGTATGAAGACAACTCTGGAATGGAATTCCGTCAGTTCCGTTAGCTCCTTTAGGTGATTTTGGGTTTAGGAGCATGCCCGGATTGTGTTTTGGAGGTTCGTAGCTCATTTAGGCTTGAAATGGCGAAAGTCGAATTTTTGAAGTTTTGGGCCAGTAGTGGAATTTTTGATATCGGGGTCGTTTTCCGATTCTGGAAGTTGGAGTGGGTCCGTAATGTTGATTATGACTTGTGCGTAAAATTTGAGGTCAATCGGACGTGATTTAATAGGTTTCGGCATCGATTGTAGAATTTTGAAGTTTCAAGTTCTTTAAGTTTGAATTGGAGGGTGATTCGTGATCTTAGCATTGTTTGATGTGATTTGAAAGCTCGACTAAGTTCGTATGGTGTTTTAGGATTGGTTGGTATGTTTGGTCGAGGTCCCAGGGGCCTCGGGTGTGTTTCGGATGCTCAACGAGTCATCTTTGGACTTAGAGAAGTGGCAGATTTCTGGTGTTTTATTGCAGAAAAATCCTTCATCGCGTTCGCGAGAGGTGCCTCACGATCGTGTAGAGCATCTGGGAAAGGCAGCGAAGTTGTTCTTCGCATTCGCGAAGGTGTGGGACCTTAAGCCTATGCATTCGTGAAGAGGTTCCTGCATTCGCAAAGGATCCGTCAGTGGAAGGTACGCGTTCGCAAGAGTCCCCTCGCGTTCGCGAAGGAGGAATTTTGGGCCAGTGGAAGATTGTTCATCGCGTTCGCGAATAAGAACGCACCTGGGCAGAATTTAAGGTTCAAAAACGAGGGTTGAGTTCATAATACAAAAATTTGATTGAGAGCTCGGTAGAAGGCGAAATTTGGAGAGATTTTCGGAGGAAGTTTTTGGGTAATGATTCCTAACTCCTTTATGGTTATATTCCACTAATCTATGGTTGATTTCATCATTTAATTTCGTATTTGGGGTGAAAAATTGAGAAAGATTCTTAGGCCAAATTTTGTGGTTTTGATCAAGATTTTGGTATCGGATTTGAGCAATTTTGGTACGAGTAAACTCGTGAGTGAATGGGTGTTCATATTTTGTGACTTTTACCCGATTCAGAGACGTGGGCCCGGGGTGACATTTTGGGCGTTTTTCCTAATTTCATGCTTTAGCTTCGAATTAATTAGCTAAATTAGTTACTCGTAGTTATATTTACATTATGCAATTTATTTAAATAGATTCGGTCCATTTGGAGTCGGATACTCGTGGCAAGAAAGTGTTATCGAGGTGATTTGAGCGGTTCGAGGTAAGTGACTTGCCTAACCTTGTGTTGGGGACTTTCCCCTTAGGATATCTTGATATTATTTGGTGTGTGGACGCCATATACGTGAGGTGACGAGTACGTACACGTGCTATTATTGCAAAAATCCTGTTTATGCTTTTAAATCATAAATTGCTTCTCTTATTAAATTGTACTAATATGTTTAATTGTGTAGTTTCGACTAGAAAATCATGCTTACGTGTTTTAACTGCCTATTTGACATTCTGTGCGCCATGCTTAGTTAAAACCCTATTTCCCCTTATCTGTGTTCAGTATAAACCGTATAACTCGATGCCATACCTTCCATTTCATCTTGCGTTGCATATTTAAATTGGGACTACGGATGTATTCCGGGAGATCCCCCTGTCTTGCATATTTATTTTGGGACTACAGACGTATTGCGGGAGATCCCTCAGCACTGCATATTTACTTTGGGACTACGGATATATTCCGAGAGATCCCCCTGTACTGTATATTTACTTTGGGACTACAGGCGTATTTCGGGAGATCCCCCAGCACTGTATATTTACTTTGGGACTATGGACTTATTCCGGGAGATCCCTTTGTATTGCATATTCATTTGGAACTACAGGACGGTATCCCGAGAGATTCCCCATTGTGTTTACTTTGTTCTGAGCCGAGGGCTCCCTTAACTGTTAAATTTTCAAAAATCTCTTTAATTGTGTCACTATAGATTTTACTTATATCGTTTACTGTTTAATTTATTATATTTACTCCGGTAGGGCCTTGACCTGACCTCGTCACTACTCGACCGAGGTTAGGATTGGTACTTACTGGGTACCATTGTGGTGTACTCATGCCCTTCCCTGCACATGTTTTCATGTGCAGATCCAGGTGCGAGCTATCAGCCTCGGGGTTAGTACGTGCTGCTGATTTTAGGAGACTTCAAGGTACTACTGCTTTCGTCCGCAGATCTTTGGAGTCCCCTTCTACTCCCTCGTCTAGAGACTTTCCTTATTATCTTCAGACTTTTGTATAGTGCTACATAGATTATAGCAGCTTGTGACTTAGTGATATTCTGGGTCTTGGGAAATTATTTTATATATGCCGAGTGGTACTATTCTTGGCTATTTATAATATGCTGTTTATCTTTAAAATGTTGTGTTTTCTTTATATTTTTCGCAATACTAGGCTTACCTAGTCGTAAAGACTAGGTGCCATCACGACACCTTACATAGGGTTAATTTGGGTCGTGACAAGTTGGTATCAAAGCACTAGGTTCATAGGAGTCGCGAGTCACAAGTCGGTTTATTAGAGTCTCGCGGATCGGTGCGGAGACGTCCGTACTTATCTTCTGGAGGCTATGTAACTGTTAAGAACAATCATATTTCTTTGATTTCCTTGTCGTGCGAGTTATTGACATCAAAAATTCTAAGATTCTATTCTATTCTTTCTCACAGATGGTGAGGACCCGTACCGGGGGGATCGACGATCAGGCACCCGAGCCCCATGTCAGAGCCACCAAAGGCCGGGGTCGGGGTAGTGGACGACCACGTGGTGCAGCCCGAGCACCTGCTAGAGCTGCATCAGAGGAGCCCCTAGCAGCTCCAGTTGGAGGGCCAGCGCCGGAGATCCCTATTGCTACTCCAGCCCTACGGGAGACTTTAGCTCAGTTCTTGAGCATGTTCAGCACTCTGGCTCAGGCTGGACTATTTCCGATAGCTCCCGCTACATCTTAGGCCGGGGGAGGGGCACAGACTTCTGCAGCCCGCACTCCTGAGCAGAGGGTCCTGGTTGATCAGACCCCGGAGTATATTCCTATGCCCCTAGTGGCTCCGCTTCAACATGAGATCAAGGTAGCTGCTTCTGAGGTAGAGTAGCTCAGACTTGAGAGGTACAAGAAGTACCACCCACCTACTTTCAGCGGACTAGCTTCAGATGATGCTTTGGGTTTTCTTGAGGAGTGTCATCGTATTCTCAGCACTATGGGCATTGTGGAGATGAATGGGGTTTCTTTCACCGCTTTCCAGCTGAGGGGAGAAGCATATCAGTGGTGGCGTGCCTATGAGCTGAGTAGTCCGGACGAGGTAGCCTCACTCACTTGGACTCAGTTTTCAGAGATGTTCTTGAGTGAGTATGTTCCTTAGAGCCTCAGGGATGCTTGGCGTGCAGAGTTTGAGCAGTTACGTCAGGGTGCTATGACTGTGTCAGAGTATGCAGTCCGATTCAGTGAGTTAGCTCGCCATGCCCCAGCTCTTGTTGCTATAGTAAGAGAGGGTTCGTTGCTTCATTGAGGGAATCCACCCCAGTATTCGGACCAGTATGGCCAGGGAGTTGGAGATGGACATCACTTATCAGCAGGCAGTGAGCATTGCCAGGAGAGTGGAGGGCATGTTCGCCCGGGACAAAGAGGAGAGAGAGGCCAAGAGGTCCTGCGAGACTGGTCATTATTCAGGAGCTCGTGCACTAGCAGCACGCTATGTTAGGGGTTTTGTGAGTCGCCCTATTCATTTAGCTATTCCAGCAACCAGCGGTGTTTCAGCTCCTCTTAGACCTCAGGAGCCCTATTATGCGCCACCAGTATCCAGTATGCCTCATACTCGGGGTGCTATTACCAGCCAGTCTAGCAGGCCAAGTCTGAGTCAGTCTCAGCCGCCGCATCCTCCGAGAGGTTGTTTTGAGTGTGGTGATACTCGTCACCTTGTTAGAGATTGCCCCAGAGCCATGAGGGGTGCACCTCCACAGACTTATCAGCCTCCACGTGCTCCACCAAGTCCTCCGGCCATTCTTACAGCACCAGCTGCCACCCTACCTCCTCAGCCAGCTCGAGGTGGAGGTCGGGGAGGTCGAGGTCACCCTAGATGGGGAGGCCAGGCCAGGTACTATGCCCTTCCAGCCTGTTCAGAGGTTGTTGCTTCAGATTCGGTCATCACAGGTATCGTCCCTGTCTGTCATAGGGATGCATCAGTATTATTTGACCCAGGCTCTATGTATTCATATGTGTCTTCTTATTTTGCTCCACATTTGGGGATATCTCGGGATTCTTTGAGTTCCCCTATTTATGTATCTACTCTTGTGGGAGATTCTCTCGTTGTGGACCGCGTATATCGGTCGTGTTTGATTGCTCTTAGTGGTTTTGAGACCATAACCTATTTGTTATTACTCAGTATGGTAGATTTTGATGTTATCTTGGGCATGGACTGGTTGTCGCCCCATTATGCTATTCTTTATTGTCACGCTAAGACCGTGATGCTAGCTATGCTAGGTTTGCCGAGATTAGAGTGGAGAGGTACCTTAGAGTATACTCCCCGCAGGGTCATTTCATTTCTTAAGGTTCAGCGAATGGTTGAGAATGGGTGTGATGCGTATTTGGCCTATGTGAGAGATGTCAGTATTAATACCCCTACAGTCGAGTCAGTTCCAGTAGTTATGGACTTTCCAGATGTGTTTCCAGCTGATCTTTCGGGTATGCCGCCCGATAGAGATATTGATTTCGGCATTGATTTGTTGTCGGGCACTCAGCCCATTTCTATTCCTCCCTACCGTATGGCTCTTCCTGAGTTGAAGGAGTTGAAGGAGCAGTTGCAGGAGTTGCTTGATAAGGGATTCATCAGGCCTAGTGTATCACCTTGGGGTGCTCCGGTCTTATTTGTGAAGAAGAAGGATGGTTCTATGCGTATGTGTATTGATTATCGGCAGTTGAACAAGGTTACAGTTAAGAACAGGTATCTTTTGCCTTGTATTGATCATTTATTTGATCAGTTACAGGGTGACAGGGTGTTTTCCAAGATTGACTTGCGTTCTGTCTATCATCAATTGAAGATTCGGGAGCCGGATATCCCGAAGACTTCTTTCAGGACCAGATATGGTCACTCTGAGTTTCTTGTCATGTCATTTGGGCTGACCAATACCCCAACAACCTTTATGCATTTGATGTACAGTGTATTTTGGCCTTATCTTGATTCCTTCGTCATTGTGTTTATTGACGACATCCTGGTATATTCCCGGTCTCGGGAAGATCATGAGCAGCACCTGAGGACCGTGCTTCAGACTTTGAGGGAGAAGAGATTGTATGCAAAATTTTCTAAGTGTGAATTCTGGCTTGATTCAGTGGCATTCTTGGGCCACATAGTGTCTTGTGATGGGATCAAGGTAGATCCGCAGAAGGTGGAGGCAGTGTAGAGTTGGCCTAGACCGTCATCAGCTACGGAGATCCGCAGTTTCCTTGGTTTGGCGGTGTATTACCATCGCTTTGTGGAGGGATTTTCAACCATTGCAGCACCTATGACCAGGCTAACCCAGAAGGGTGCTCCGTTCAGGTGGACCGAGGAGTGTGAGCAAAGTTTTCAGAAGGTCAAGATAGCTTTGACTATAGCCCCAGTATTAGTATTGCCTACAGGTTTTAGGGTCCTACACTGTCTATTGTGATGCCTCGAGGATTGGCCTTGGAGTGGTATTAATGGAGGACGGTAGGGTGATTGCCTACGCGTCTAGACAGTTGAAGGTGCATGAGAAGAAATATCCAGTTCATGATCTTGAGTTAGCATCTATTGTTCATACCCTAAAGATCTGGCGTCATTATTTGTACGGTGTTCCCTATGAGATTTACACTGATCACCGGAGTTTGCAATACTTGTCCAGGCAGAAGGACCTTAATTTGCATCAGCGGAGGTGGTTGGAGCTACTTAAAGACTATGATATCACTATATTATACAACCCAGGGAAGGCCAATGTAGTGGCTGACGCCTTGAGTCGCCGGGCAGAGAGTTTGGGGAGTTTGGCATATCTTCCGGTAGCTGAGAGGCCCTTAGCCTTGGATGTTCAGGTCTTAGCCAACCAGTTCGTGAGATTGGATATTTCAGAGCTTAGCTGGGTATTAGCTTGTGTGGTTGATCAGTCTTCTCTTTATGACCGTATCAGGGAGCTCCAGTATGATGATCCTCATCTTCTAGTTCTTCAGGATAGGGTTCAGCGAGGTGATACCAGAGATGTGACTATTGGTGATGATGGTGTGATGAGGATGCAGGACCGAATCTAGGTGCCCAATGTAGATGGGCTTCGGGAGTTGATTCTCGAAGAGGCCCACACCTCGTGGTACTCCATTCATCCCGGTGCCGTGAAGATGTACCAGAATTTGAGACAGCACTACTGGTGGAGGACGCTGAAGAATGATATAGTTGGGTTTGTGGCCAAGTGTCTCCACTGTCAACAGGTCAAATATGAGCACCAGAGGTCGGGTGGATTACTTCAGAGGTTAGAGATATCGGAGTGGACATGGGAGCCGATCATCACGGATTTTATAGTTGGACTTCCACGGACATTGAGAAGGTTTGATGCTATTTGGGTGATCGTGGATCGGCTGACCAAGTCAGCTCATTTTATTCCAGTGTTGACCACTTATTCTTCTGAGAGGTTGGCTGAGATTTGTATCAGAGAGATTGTCCGCCTTCATGGTATTCCAGTATCCATCATTCCAGACAGAGGTACACAGTTCATATCACGGTTTTGGAGAGCCGTACAGCAGGAGTTTGGTACTAGGGTGGAGTCGAGCACAGCCTTTAACCCTCAGACGGACGGGCAGTCCGAGCGCATGATTTAGATTCTTGAGGATATGCTATGTGCCTGTGTGATGGAGTTTGGAGAGTCATAGGACCAATACTTGCCACTTGTAGAGTTCGCTTACAACAACAGTTACCAGTCTAGCATTCAGATGGCACCGTGTGAGGCTTTGTATTGTAGGCATTGCCGGTCCCCAGTGGGATGGTTTGAGTCGGGCGAGGCCCGATTGTTGGGTACATATTTGGTCCAGGATGTCCTGGAAAAGGTGAAGGTGATTTAGGAGAGACTTCGCACAGCTCAGTCCAGGCAGAAGAGTTATGTACACCGTAAGTTTTGTGATTTGGCATTTATGGTTGGTGAGCGGGTCTTGCTTCGAGTATCACCTATGAAGGGTGTCATGAGTTTCGGGAAGATGGGCAAGCTGAGCCCGAGGTTCATTGGTCCTTTTGAGATATTGCGGCGAGTTGGAGAGGTTGCTTATGAGCTTGCCTTGCCTCCCAGCCTAGCAGGAGTTCACCCGGTATTCCACGTGTCTATGCTCCGGAAGTATCACGGTGACCCTACTCATGTATTGGATTTCAGCTCAGTCTAGTTGGACAAAGATCTATATTATGTCGAGGAACCAGTAGCCATTTTGGACAGGCAAGTCAGAAAGCTCAGGTCAAAGAATATTGCTTCAGTAAAGGTCCAGTGGAGGGGTCAACCGGTCGAGGAGGCGACTTGGGAGATCGAGTAGGACATGCGCAGCCAGTACCCTCATCTTTTCACAGTTTCAGGTATGACTTTATACTCGTTCGAGGACGAACGATTGTTTTAAGAGGGGGAGGATGTAATGACCCGGCCGGTCATTTTTAGAGTAATAGCCCCAATCCCCTATTAACTGCTTTTCCCAAATCTATTTCTGCTATTGTGACTTGCCGGGGTGATTGGTTTTGAGTTTCGGAGTGTTTTGGGACACCTAGTCCCTAAATGAAAGCTTTAAGCCCTAGGATTTGGACCATGGTCGGAACTGTGTGAAGACGACTCCTAGGTCCGTAATGTTGATTATGACTTGTGCGCAAAATTTGAGGTCAATCGGACATGATTTGATAGGTTTCGGCATCGGTTGTAGAATTTTGAAGTTTCAAGTTCTTTAAGTTTGAATTGGAGGGTGATTCATGATCTTAGCGCTGTTTGATGTGATTTGAGAGCTCGACTAAGTTCGTATGGTATTTTAGGATTGGTTGGTATATTTTATCGTGGTCCCGGGGGCCTCGAGTGTGTTTCGGATGCTCAACGAGTCATCTTTGGACTTAGAGAAGTGGCAGATTTCTGTTGTTTTATTGCAGAAAAATCCTTCATCGCGTTCGCGAAAGATGCCTCGCGATCGCGTAGAGCATCTGGGAAAGGCAACGAAGTTGTTCTTCGTGTTCGCGATGTTGTTCCCGTGTTCGCGAAGGTGTGGGACCTTAAGCCTACGTATTCGCGATATGGTCCTCGCGTTCGCGTAGAGGAACATGCAGAGGAAGCTTCGGGCATTAAGCCTACGCATTCACGAAGAGGTTCCCGCATTTGCGAAGGGTCCGTCAGTGGAAGGTACGCATTCGCGAGAGTCCCCTCGCATTCACGAAGGAGGAATTTTGGGTCAGTGGAAGATTGTTCATCGCGATCGTGATGTCGCGTTCGCGAAGAAGAACACACCTGGGCAGAATTTAAGGTTCAAAAACGAGGGTTGAGTTCATAACACAAAAATTTGATTGAGAGCTTGGTAGAAGGCGAAATTTGGAGAGATTTTCGGAAGAAATTTTTGGGTAATGATTCCTAATTCCTTTATGGTTATATTCCACTAATCTATGGTTGATTGCATCATTTAATTTCGGATTTGGGGTGAAAAATTAAGAAAGATTCTTAGGCCGAATTTTTGGGTTTTAATTGAGATCTTGGTATCGGATTTGAGCCATTTTGGTACGAGTAAACTTGTGAGTGAATGGGTGTTTGTATTTGGCAACTTTTACCCGATTCCGAGACGTGGGCCCGGGGTGACTTTTTGGTCGTTTTTCCTAATTTCACGCTTTAGCTTAGAATTATTAGCAAAATTACTTACTCGTAGATATATTTACATTATGCAATTTATTTAAATAGATTTGGGCCATTTGGAGTCGGATACTCGTGGCAAGAAAGTGTTATCGAGGTGATTTGAGCGGTTCGAGGTAAGTGGCTTGCCTAACCTTGTGTTGGGGACTTCCCCCTTAAGATATCTTGATATTATTTGATGTGTGGGTGCCGTATACGTGAGGTGACGAGTACATACATGAGCTATTATTGCAAAAATCCTGTTTTTCCTTTTTAAATCATAAATTGCTTCTCTTATTAAATTGTACTAATATGTTTAATTGTGTAGTTTAGACTATAAAAGCATGCTTGCGTGTTTTAACTGCCTATTTGACATTCTGTGCGCCATGCTTAGTTAAATCCCTATTTTCCCTTATCTGTGTTCAGTATAAACTGAATAACTCGATGCCATACCTGCCATTTCATCTTGCCTTGCATATTTAAATTGGGACTATGGACATATTCCAGGAGATCCCCCTGTCTTGCATACTTATTTTGGGACTACGGACGTATTCCGGGAGATCCCCCAGCACTGCATATTTACTTTGGGACTACGGACGTATTCCGATAGATCCCCCTATACTGCATATTTACTTTGGGACTACAGACGTATTCTGGGAGATCCCCCAGCACTGCATATTTACTTTGGGACTACGGACATATTCCGGGAGATCCCCCTGTACTGCATATTCATTCGGAACTACGGGACGGTATCCCGAGAGATTCCCCATTGTGTTTACTTTGTTCTGAGCTGAGGGCTCCCTTAACTGTTAAATTTTTTAAAATCTCTTTTACTGTGTCACCATAAATTTTACTTATATCTTTTACTGTTTAATTTATTATATTTACTCCGGTAGGGCCTTGACATGACCTCGTTACTACTCGACCGAGGTTAGGCTTGGCACTTACTGGGCACCATTGTGGTGTACTCATGCCCTTCCCTGCACATGTTGTCGTGTGCAGATCCAGGTGCAAGCTATCAGCCTCGGGGTTAGTACGTGCTGCTGATTTTAAGAGACTTCAAGGTACTACTGCTTGCATCCGTAGATCTTCGGAGTCCCCTTCTACTACCTCGTCTAGAGACTTTCCTTACTATCTTCAGACTTTTGTATAGAGCTACATAGATTATAGCAGCTTGTGACTTAGTGATATTCCGGGTCTTGGGAAATTATTTTGTATATGCCAAGTGGTACTACTCTTGGCTATTTATAACATGCTGTTTATCTTTAAAATGTTGTGTTTTCTTTATAGTTTTTGCAATATTAGGCTTACCTAGTCGTAAAGACTAGGTGCCATCACGACACCTTACGGAGGGTTAATTTGGGTCGTGACAGACATAGTCACGGCTGGAGAGGAGAGACTTGAAATACTTAACAGAATAAAATAAATACCTCGTAAGGCCGGGATGCAAGGCCTGAGTCCGATGAACGAGGGATTTTATTTACTTCAGGAAAATAGATACAAGAGAGTCTTTACAAGAGAGAGAGAGAGAGAGAGAGAGAGAGAGAGAGAGAGAGAGAGAGAGAGAGAGAGAGAGAGAGAGAGAGTCTAAAGGCTGGTGCCTTCTCTTAAATGAATGCGCTTATAAATAAGAAAGAAAAAGAATCTTAAAACAGTAAAAGAGGGTCCCACATTCTGGGTCCCTGTACAGTATTTCTACTGTACAAATAGTGTTTGTACTATTGAAACAGTGTATCTACTGTTGAGAGTGGTCCCCGGCGGCTTCACTGTGTTGTAGGTCCCGGGCGGCTATTACTGTAGTTGACCACAAATATCACTGTCTAGGTTGTTTTTCTATCTCCTTCATCCTTTGGAGGAATTCATCCGCATTTTGTATGGCATTATCAGATAATATCTTTTCTGATTCAATAGGCTGTGAATCATCTGCAATATCATCGTTGCTAGTCTCACTCCGCATCGAAGTGTTAGATTTTTCATATTGGTTGATGGATCGAAGCAAATTTCTTTTTACTTCTTCCAGATAATCATTAATCATTTCTTCTTTATCTCCTTCTTGAAGAGATCTTTCTAGCAATGTACCGAACTGAGCTATCATCAATTTTTTCCTTTTGGAGGTTGTTGGAATATTCTTGGATTTTTGCTTTAATGGAATCCAAGAGTTCTTGACCGTATAACATCTTTGTTTTGGGATCCTTTTTCATCAATTTATCCCAGAAATTATTATAAAAAGTCCTGTATAAACAAGGAATTTGTTCTTCGGTGAATCCCAACTCCGGAGTCCACTTATGAATCCATGGAATAAAGAATTCTAGAAAGAAATATATTTGGTCAATTTTTTCTAAATAACAGATATGATCTGTGTGGTATAACTCATTTAAATCTGGTGAATGTTTTGTCTATTCTTTGTATAACATAAGAAATGGATCAGGTAATATTTTGACAGTCTGACCGTGATATGACCACCAATTCAAAAACCAATTAGGAATTGGTTCAGTAAATATTTTTGCACTTACTTTTATGAACCAAGTGTGCTTATGTCTATCATTATAATAATAGAGCACTTTATCAAAAGCTTGGATATAATCCCAATAAGTAAAATTCATACGAGATCTTTTAAGGCTTATCTGCCTTTCTTTCATTGTAGATATACCCCAATCTTCAACTGATTTAATTTTTAAGAAGTTATAAACATTCTCTTCCGTGCTATAACCGAAAAAATGCTGAAATTTTGCACTGCCTGTACTGGTGAGAATAGTCTCATAGTAAGAACAAGTTTTGTATGACTCACCCGGATAATATAATCCATTTATCAAATACCTTTGGAATATCTTTCATGGCTCTTCTTTCCTCTGAATCTCTGTATTTCTAAAAGAAATATCATTTCTTTTTTAAGTAATTTTTCATAGGACTTAATATCATCATTGTTCTCTTTGGTAATTGAAGCAAAAGTATTACTTTGCTTTTGAGCAGCCAAATATGCTTGCAAGTGTGCGTATAACGGACTATCTTCTGGAATATCTTCTAGATGAACAGATGGAACTGCTGAAGATTCGCCTTTGAGAGATATTTTCTCATTTACTATACTCTTTTTTCCCATTTGTAGAACTGGGGAGTTTGATGAGGATCCGTATGATGATCCTTGAGAGTATGGCGGAGATGATCTCCCTTGAGAATGTTGGGATGATCTTCCCCTTCCTCTACCTCTACCTCTGACCCATGGAGGATCCATACTGCAAATATTCTCGAGATAATAAATCTGACAGAGAGTTAACAATTCCCTTTTATACTAAATTTCAAAATCAAAAGGGGCTAATTGAGCCTGTCATCTTGCAAATATTAACTTTGAGGCATCATGTTTAAAATCTTTGTTAAACATATATTTAACAGATTGAGCGTCAGTTTTTATCAAAAACTTTTGATTGTAAAAATCATTTTGGAATTTTAAAACACATTTAACAATAGTTAACATTTCATGAGCCACAATAGCATATTTTTTCTGGGCTTCAGCCCATTTTCCAGAGTGAAATATTATCAAGTATTCACAATTATCATTGGAATTTATTTGTTTCATTATCCCACCGTAACCAATATTAGACGCATCCGTCTCGACAATCTTTTGCCATGCAGGATTAGCAAGGGTTAAACAAGGTAAAGATTTTACCCTTTGATTAGTATTTTTAACCAAAATGGTATGACTATCAGTTCAAGGTTTTTATGATCCTTTTTTAGCATATCATAAAATAGGGCTAAATCACGAGACAAATTTTTATAAAAAGGGGATATATAATTTAAACTTCCCAAAAACCTTTGTAACTGATTTCTATCAGTAATACTATCAGGAAATATTGATGCAAAATCAATAGATCTTTGAATTGGAGTTAGTTTTCCTTGACATATATAATGTCCTAAAATTGAACATCAGTTTGGAATAAACTCATTTTTAGTTTTGAAATAACTAAACCATTTTGTATAACAATTCTTTTAAAAATATCTAGATGCTTAATATGCATTTCAAATATTTTGGAGAATATCAAAATGTCATCAATATAAACAATGATGAAATCAAGATATGGATTAAATATATCATTCATGATGATTTTCTGAAATTCAGAAGGGGCATTTTTTAAACCAAAAGGCATAACATTTTATTCATATTGCCCGAATGGAACATTAAAAGCAGTTCTATAAGTATGCTCTTTAAATATTTGAATCTGCCAATAACTAGATTTTAAATCAAACTTTGAAAATATATTAGCATCATATAATCTTGATAACAAATCCTTTTTGTTGGGGATATGATACCTTATCCACTTTAAATATTTATTCAAAGGTTTATAATTTATAACCAATCTAGGAATGCCACGTTCTTTTTCTGCAGCATTATTAACATAAAAAGCGGTACAAGACCAAGGAGATTTTGAAGGTTTTATCAAACCTTTTTGTAACAAATTATCAATTTATTTTTTGCAGAATTCTACCAATTCAGCGTTCATTTGACAAAGACGAGATTTAGTAGGGCTATCATCTTCAAAAAAATTATCTTCATATGGAAGAGTGACAATATGCTTTTTTCGATTCCAAAAAGCACTAGGATGATCAGCACACATATCAATAGCAATTTGTTCAGAAATCAAATTAATCTTTTCATGTACTTTAGTGAATTTTAAAGTATCAAATATATTCATACTAAATAATTCTAGTTGCAAAGAATCAATATGTTTTTGCTTCATATCAATTAAAGTATTTATATCTCTAGTTACGAGATCTGTAACAAAAGTATAACTTATTTTTTTATCCTTATAAGTAGATGTAAAACATTTCGAGTCTAGGCTAGTAAAAGGATAAATAGCGTTAATAAAAGGTGTTCCAAGTATGATGGGAGGATATAACTGGTTTTTAACCAAGAAAAAGAAGTGAGGAATGCAGACTTTATTTTGACAAATACGTGTATTAGGTAATTTATACTTTATATCTAAAGCTTGACCAGAAGCAGATTTAACCATATGAGTGGTTTTTTGAAAATATTTAGTAGGTACTAACCCTTCTTGAATGCAGCTAACATCAGCTCCACTATCAATCATAGCAATATCAGTTATGGAAAAACTATTATCAATTAAAATAGTACATTTAATATACCATTTATGAGCAGTAACAATTTGCATCATTCCTAAAAACATATCATGTTTATGATTAAAGTCAATAGGTTTTTCATCATTATCATTTTCAGAAATACCTTTATTTTTGTCATTAGATTACTCAGATAGAGAATGATACCAGAAAACAGGATCTTGTAGGCGGGCAGTAATCCTCACGGCCATAACAAGATCTAGCTTATTTAGTACCCTTAATTTTAAGGGCTGGCGGTAGTCCGCACGGCCAGTAAAGATATAGGAACCGAAATATATAAGAATTTTTATAGGGCTGTATGACTGCATTGAAGGATTTATCCTTTTACCCAAGCAAGGGGGCTGTCTGGATCTAATACATACTCTTATTGAGCTCATGTGTCTAGCGGTTCTAACCATGAAAGAAGACGCCCTTTTCAATATCTTTAACGGGCTTAGGTCCACGGCTTGCTAGACGGAGCCACTAAGGCAAAGCCAGTAAGAGTAGTACTAGATCCGACTGTACCACCATCTCTAGAACCAAGTCAATAAGCCATATTAAAATTCCCTTATATTTTGATAGAGGCTAGATCTTTCATGATGTATATAAGAGAGAAGTTAGATATTCAACATAGATATGAAATCTCTTAGCCGGACATAGTCACGACTGGAGATGAGAGACTTGAAATACTTAACAGAATAAAATAAATACCTCGTAAGGCCGGGATGCAAGGCCTGAGTCCGATGAATGCTGGATTTTATTTACCTCAGAAAAATAGATACAAGAGAGTCTTTACAAGAGAGAGAGAGAGAGAGAGAGAGAGAGAGAGAGAGAGAGAGAGAGTGTCTAAAGGCTGGTGCCTTCTCTCAAATGAATGCGCCTATAAATAAAAAAGAAAAAGAATCTTAAAACAGTAAAAGCGGTCCCACATTTTGGGTCCCTGTACAGTGTTTCTTTAGAACTAAGCTATTGTAACGACCCAACCAGTCGTTTTAACTTTTAGAACCCCGTTCCCTTAAGTAAAACTTTCCATATGTGCTTTAATGATTTATGACTTGTGGGGATGGTTGATTCGGGATTTGGAAGTGTTTGGGTTGAAATCGAAACACTTGGTTCCTTAGGTTAGCTTTAAAAGGCTAAGTTTGACTTTGGTCAACATTTTGAGCAAACGGACTTGGATTAGTGTTTTGACATTTTTGGTAGGTTCATATCGTGATTTGGGAATTGGGCGTATGCCCGGAATCAAATTCCGAGGTCCCTAGCCCGAGATATGGAATTTTGATGAAACAATTAAAACAATTTAAGTTCAAATAGTGACCGGATGTCGAATTATGTGCAAACAACCCCAGAATAGAATTTTGATGATTCCAACAGCTCCGTATGATGATTTTGGACTTAGTAGTGTGATCGGAATTTTATTTGGAAGTTCGTAGTGAAATTAAGCTTGAAATGGCTGAAACAAGAATTTAAGTTTGAAAGTTTGACCGAGGAGTTGACTTTTTGATACCGGAGTCGGAATCCAGTTCTGAATATTTTCATAACTCTGTTATGCCATTTATGACTTGTGTGTAAAATTTGAGGTCAATCGGAGTTGATTTGGTAGGTTTCGACATCAAATGTAGAAGTTGGAAATTTTTAGTTTCATTAAGCTTGAACGGGAGCAAAATTCGTGATTTTAGCATCGTTTTATGTGATTTGAGGTTTCAAATAAGTTCATATATTATGTTTTAGGACTTGTTGGTATATTTGGTTGAGGTCCCGAGGGTCTCGGGTGAGTTTCGGATAGTTAACGGGTCAAAAGTTGGACTTAAAACAGCTGCTGCAATTTTTCCTTTCTGCTGGAAATTCTGGCCCAAAATCAATCTCCCAAAATCGAGCTCCCAAAAATCGAGCTCCCAAAATCGAGCTCCCAAGATCGAGCTCCCAAAAATTGAGCTTCCAAGATCGAGCTCCCAAAAAATTGAGACCCATGATCTAAGCCACGATCGAGGCCGAGGATCTAAGCCATGATCGAGGCCGAGGATCGAGGCCATGATCAAGGCCATGGATCGAGGGCTGCCTGAGCAGAATTATAAAAGAGGGCATTCATTTCATTCGCCAATTTTGACAAATTGGAGCTTGAGCAGAGGCGATTTTTGATAGATTTTCAAGGAAAAGACACTGGGGTAAGTGATTCTAACTTGGATTTGGTCTATAAACAAAAATATATCATTGTTCTCATCATTTAATTAGTGTTTTGAGATTGAAATTTGGGAAATTTTTAGAAATCTTATAAAAACGAATTTTTGAGATTTCGGTATCGATTCAGAGTTGGATTTGTATGAAACTAGTATGGTTGGACTCGTAATTGAATGAGTTGTCAGAATTCGTAACTTTTGTCGGATTCCGAGACGTGGTCCCCACGGATGAATTTTTAATTAATTTTGGGATTTTATTGAAAATATAATATTTTCTTATAGAATTGATTCCTATAAATTTTAATGATTGTATCGAATTATTTTGGCAAGATTCGAGCCAGACATAGTTGGATAATCGAGGAAAGGGTCTACTAGTGGATTAAATTGGAGCAAGACGAGGTAAGTCTCTTGTCTAATGTTGTGAGGGGGAAATTACCCCATAGGTAATTAAATTAAATAATTGTTGCTAATTGTGGGGGCTATGTACGCACGAGGTGACGAGAGTTCGTGCGTAGCTACTATTAATTCTAAAGTCTGGGTAGTTTATTACTCAAAAGCATGAATTACTTATGTAAATGGTAGTCTTTACTTAATTAAATTATTTGATATAATTATATATATGTTGTGAATTGTTAGATAAAAATATTAAAGGATGGAAATCTCATATGCTTGAATTTCTATTTAAATTAATTAATTGTTAAGAGAAATCTTTCTTCCTCCTGAATTTATCTTATAATAAATATACTCTCATTCCGGAGGTACATAAGAAAATGTCCTCCTTTCTTGTGGAGCGGGCCGAATGCCTCGGCAGGATAGATGCATCTATGGATCGTGCAGCACGTCCCTCGGCAGTGTACACGAAACTCTAGATCGGACCGTACGACCTCGGCAGAAATCGTGCTTAATAATAATAATAACTACACGATACTTGGACAGTTTATTACAGCTTGTAAAGCTATTTGATAAATTGAAATTTTTATTGAAATTGAAGGATTTAATTAATATATCGAGAATTATTGGAATTAAAGGAATTTAATTACTTCTGCTGGTTCAATAAAATTATTGTTAACTCTGTGAATCATGTTGTTATAAATATTTCTATTTTCATGATTATTTAATATTACTGACCTATAGTGAGTGTCATAGTCGGCTATCTCATCTCTACCTCTTCAAGATTAGGCTTGATACTTACTGGGTACACATTGTTTTCGTACTCATACTGCAGTTGCTGCACATTTTATTGTTCAGGTACATATATGTATAGCGGCCTTGTGGACGCAGAGGTGTGGTTAATAATTGTGGTGATATAGGTGAGCTGCATTCTATATTACGATCCGCAGCTAACAGAATCTCCTTCAGAGTTATTATATTTTCCTGTCTAATTTGTATTCTGGACAGATGCTGTATTTTATTTTAATTCCCTAGTAAATGCTCATGCACTTGTGACACCGGGTTTTGGGAATGGTTGTGAATTGTTTAGAAATTTAGTTACTAAAAATATTTATCATTTATTCTATGAGTTTTATCTTTACTATTTCATTGAAGAAATTTTATTTAAAAAAAAATTACTAAAATGGGTAATTTAGTTAATTGATTATGGTTGGCTTGCCTGACAGTGGTGTCCGGCGCCATCACGACTTTTTTTGGATTTTGGGTCGTGACAACATGGTATCAGAGCACTAGGTTCACGTAGGTCTCACGAGTCATGAGCAAGTCTAGTAGAGTCTTGCGGATCGGTACGGAGACGTCCGTGCTTATCTTCGAGAGGCTACAAGGCTGTTAGGAATACTTCCCTTTTTGATTCCTCATCGTGCAATTCAATTCCTTTGAGGCTTATGCCTACATTTCCTTCCTATTCAATCTTATGAGACGTGAAGCGCTTGTTATAAATTGGGGATCGAGGAAATTTTTAATGGTACTACAGATGTAGTACAAGATGCTTCCCCCTGTGTAATTAATTGGGCTATTGTCGTCGCTTTGCGAAAGGCCGCTCTGTCATTTCAAATTAAGTATCCGTACTACCTAAGGTTTTGAGATTTGGCATTGATTGTTATGATCATTCGTGTGTTGTTATCGCACAGTGTTTATGAAATGGTAAAATGCCCGTCTATGTGTCAGAGGTAGTAAACGACTTGAAATAAGGTTTTTCTCAGTACATAATTCAGAGGTTCCATGTTTTAATTCCAGCGGAAAAAAGTCAATTGGACTATGAATGTTCAGGTTTGAGGTTGATGAAGTAACAAAGCTTGATATTTTCAAGTGTGGTGGAGTTCTCAATTTTGATATGGTGTCGTCGCCTTGTAAAATGCGTTAAGGTTCGCCAGTGTTATGGTTTTTTTTAACTCGCCTTCACGACGGGGTGTTAGGAAATGGTATAGGTGAAGCAGTCATTAGAGATAGCGGTGTGCAGTGATTCATGATCGAAGAAGCATTTCTAGTATTGATGTCTCGAGAAGGATGATCGTCAGAAAAGTTTAAAGCTGGTAACGAGCTATTGGTTCAAGTGCTACAGAGACGGATTTTGAGTTAAGGCAACAATTGGGCAGCGAAGGATGAGGAAGGACATGTGGAAGGTGCCTTGCAGTGGTTAGGTTTAGAAAAGTCTAAGTGTAAGAAAACAAAAGCAGAGTTGTTGCTTAAAGGAGATGGTTGACCAAAGTGGGAGAGTGGCAAGGTAGTATACGGGTTCTGTGGTAGGATAGCCACACACCTTGGGGGGAAATTTGAGTGATTTGGGATTCATGGTGGACAGTGACTAGGTCTACGGACTTAATGTAGAATATTGGCTGCTATGTTGAGGAAGATTGGATACAACAGGAGGGAGTTGCTTGATATGAAGAAGGATACAACATGACTTTGGATTGGAATGTATTGTCGCACCTTTAGTTGACGTCCATGAGGAGTGAACAGACTAGTGCAGCTGGTGAATGAGCTCGGACTCAGGATGACCTACTGATTTCTTAGTAATTGCACCCAGTGCAGCAATGTTGGAATATGTCAGCATGTAATTTCCACAGGCGGGCTATTTCCTGTGAGCAGGTTAGCGGTCGCATGGTGTTGACGAAGCTTCTACGAAGAATTCTACTGGCTACCCGGTAAGAGATTTAATATGTAAATGTGGCTAGTGGTTCCGAGTGTGTATTAAAGGTTAATAGAAGGATTTTGAGAAAATTTGGTGAGTTGCGTGTGCAGGATCATGTCAACGATGAAGAAAGAATCTGGGTGGATTCCGGAATTTTGTAATTTGTAGCTTCAAGCTAAGTGGGAGAGCCCCACTATCTAGGATTGGATTGCGTAGTGTCAACTTGTGCGGTTTTCTGGTTATCAGTGTATTGGTAGGTCATTACAACTAAGGAAATAGAACATCAGTGGTAATTTGAGCAAAGTATTTGGGGAATGTGTACCATTTTTGGCCTTATCAATTCATATTCTGGTTGGTGGGAAGTCTCAGAGTTTATGCTTCGTGTAGATGTAATGCATAGGGAAAGTGAGGCAGTCGGGTGTTTCCTTGAGAAAGTGTGCATGTGCTAGCAGGGCGTTGGAGTTGATCATGTATGGGAACAAGTCAGAGCAAGTGACTCTAAATAATGGTCCTAGTGGATTCAAAAAAATTAAAGTATGGTGTCTAAGGATCTCCAGTCTATAGTATGGTTGAGTATCGAGCTTTTGCAGCAGATTATGAAACGGGGCTCCGAGTACTCTGCGTTATCTTCCGGTTGTGGTGTAGCATTAGAGAAACTGACGAAAATAACTTCAAATTCATAAAAGAAGTATCAGAATGATGTACTAGTTGAAGATGTAAAACATGCGCATAAGAAGGGATATGAGATAATTAGTGGGTTTTGAAACATCGTGGTCTCGTGAAATAAGGTCACTCAGGATGAGTGTGGATTTGATTCGTGATGTAATGAATGGAGTTATTATTATTATTATTATTATTTCTAAGGCAAGTTGAGAGTAAATTGAGAAAAAGATGGGTATCGGCATAATGGTGGCAATGATCAGTTCCTTCAGCACATAAGAGTTATGCATGTAATTTGTGGCGGTACGTGCGAGGCTTGGCGGCCGTCATAATTGATTTTATTTGGAGGAATTCAAGTATTATGGCATGTTATGTGTAGAGGGATCCCGGAAGAGTTATGGTGGTTTAGACCACTACTTGAGGCCGGTATTTTCTGCGGATATGGGAATTCAGTCACGTGTTGCAATGATTCTCTTGAAATGAGTTTAGTAGAAGGTTTCTATATGATGAAGTTTTTACCCTATTAGTGGTTCGGGAGTTATGATGGAATTCTTGTACTTCTGCGCATTGGCGTGGTTAAGTGCACTAAGTACCACGGGATTCGAAAGTGGATGATTTAAGATTTCGGTTCGGTGTCGACAAGGATGTCACGAGCTCGGATGAACAGGAAGGGGATTTAGATGTTTAAAGTAAGATGGTATTGTTTTTTTGCATCATCTAAGGTCGATGTCAGGTGTAAGAGACCTTGTGTATTGATTTGTGGATTCTTGATATGCTTTACAACATTAGTGTAATTGGAAGCATGGATGTGCAGACTTGTTACCTGGTGCGGAAGGTCGTGGGAGCGTGTCTCAGGGAAAGATTGTGTAATAGTGACATGTAGTCACTTGATTGAGTGAAGATTGAAACTAAATATGAAGATTGTGGTAATATCGTTGATTCGAGAATTTATGCTTGGAGGGCGCTCGGTTCATTTGGATGTGGACTGTGGAAGTTTGTTTCGATTATGATGGCTATTCTTGTATATTATGGGAAAAGGGTTATTATGGATCCTTGAAAGGTTATTAGCCTAGTACGGTACGATCAGAATCATCTTGAGGTCTGTGGATGGATTTAAATATGAATACGGGCTCTATATCAGGCCAGATGTGTTCATTTCAGCATAAAAGCTCCCTATGGAGGAGTATTCGGATGTTGGATATCGTTTTGTCGCCGGTTATTTCATGTAATACTATATTGTGCCGTGTGAGTTATGAAACGGCTTGATAAAAATTCTTATGTGTTGAGGTTCCGTGTAGCGATGGTGTTGTGTGAGCAGGATGGCTCTCGAGATTCAGATCATATATCGCACCTTAGTTGTGCTTGAGTTTTGTAGCGTATGGTGCTGTCGGTTCTTCCAGGGATGATATTATGCACTAAGCGTGCTTGTGTCCGATATTCAGATATTTTGTAGTAATGAGCATTCTAGCTCGGTAAGTATTTTCTTATAGATTCTTTTTGTGCGGATCGGGTGGCACGCCGCCACGGGTATGTTGTTTGGATCGGGTTGCACGCCGCAACGGTATCATGTGTGGATCAGGTTGCAGGCCGCAACAGTGTGATGTCGAGTATAGTCACCTATATTCTATTTTGTGTGTTTTGTGTTCCATTTTCTGAGGAAGGCTCATGACACCTTTTCAGTTGTCTAATTAGTCACGTGGGTTGAGTAATCCTTTCCAGAGTTCGTTTTCCTTATGTATCGCAATCGAGTCTATAGCTTATTAGCTAATTGTGGCGTTATATGAGGCTTTTTTATCGTGTCTGAGGTGGTTTATTGCCTGAGCAGCTTATACTTGTTGAGACGAGATTATTGGATTCGGGATCAATGCGATCGAATTATATGGAGTGTAATAAAGAGCAAATACCATTATTTGGTTATAATGAGGCAATGTTTCTTGTCAGAAGGAGAAACTCAATAATTGTTGACTCGACAGTTGATTATGAATTTCTACACATTTCTTCCATTGTGGAAGCATTTCAAGAGTTGGAACAGGACTTATATGTATCATGAGGTGTGTTGTGAACATCAGATTCGTGGAATTTTGGCTATTGTTATCGGAGGATATTATTATAGTCATGTGAATGATGCGGTGCATGGTCTAAATTCAACAAAGATATGCAATCCTGTATTGGTGCATCGTGTAGTGATTGATATGACATTCATAGGTTGGAAACAAGCATGGTGGAGAATTCAGGATGATAGAATTGGGCTCTAAGGCTTATTTGCCTAAATAAATGGGAGAATTTTAAGATTGGCTCGAGTTAATGTGCTCAACTGGGTGTGGTAACACGGGTAGGTGCACGAGGTGTTAAACAGTAATTTTGGATAACTCCGGAACACTCCTTAGCACGTTCGAGGACAAACGTATATTTAAGTGGGAGAGAATGTAACGACCCAACCAGTCGTTTTAACTTTTAGAACCCCGTTCCCTTAAATAAAACTTCTCGTATGTGCTTTAATGATTTATGACTTGTAGGGATGGTTGGTTTGGGATTTGGAAGTGCTTGGGTTGAAATCGGAACACTTGGTTCCTTAAGTTGGCTTTAAAAGGCCAAGTTTGACTTTGGTCAACATTTTGAGCAAATGGACTCGGATTAGTGTTTTGACAGTTTCGGTAGGTTCGTATCATGATTTGGGACTTGGGCGTATGCCCAGAATCAAATTCCGAGGTCCCTAGCCCGAGATATGAAATTTTTATGAAACAATTAAAATAATTTAAGTTCAAATAGTGACCGGATGTCGAATTATGTGCAAACGACCCCGGAATAGAATTTTGATGATTCCAACAGCTCCGTATGGTGATTTTGGACTTAGTAGCGTGTTCGGAATTTTATTTGAAAGTTCGTAGTGAAATTAGGCTTGAAATGGCTAAAACAAGAATTTAAGTTTGGAAGTTTGACCGGGGAGTTGACTTTTTGATACCGGAGTAGGAATCCAGTTCCGAAAATTTTCATAGCTCCGTTATGTCATTTATGACTTGTGTGTAAAATTTGAGGTTAATCGGAGTTGATTTGATAGGTTTCGACATCGAATATAGAAGTTGGAAATTTTACGTTTCATTAAGCTTGAATGGGAGCATAATTCGTGGTTTTAGCTTCGTTTTATGTGATTTGAGGTTTCAAATAAGTTCGTATGATTTTTTAGGACTTGTTGATATATTTGGTTGAGGTCCCGAGGGTCTCGGGTGAGTTTTCGATAGTTAACGGGTCAAAAGTTGGACTTAAAACAGCTGCTGCAATTTTTCCTTTCTACTGGAAATTTTGGCCCAAAATCGAGCTCCCAAAATCGAGCTCCCAAAAATCGAGCTCCCAAAATCGAGCTCCCAAAATCGAGCTGCCAAATTCGAGCTCCCAAAAATTGAGCTCCCAAGATCGAGCTCCCAAAATCGAGACCCATGATCGAAGCCATGATCGAGGCCATGATCGAGGCCATGGATCGAGGCCTTAGATCGAGGGCTGCCTGAGCTGAATTATAAAAGAGGGCATTCATCCCATTTGCCATTTTAAACAAATTGGAGCTTGAGCAGAGACGATTTTTGATAGATTTTCAAGGAAAAGACATTGGGGTAAGTGATTCTAACTTGGATTTGGTCTATAAACACAAATATATCATTGTTCTCATCATTTAATTAGTGTTTTGAGATTGAAATTTAGAAATTTTTTAGAAATCTCATAGAAATGAATTTTTGATATTTCGGTATTGATTCGGAGTCGGATTTTTGTGAAACTGGTATGGTTGAACTCGTAAGTGAATGGGTTGTCAGATTTCGTAACTTTTGCCGGATTCCAAGACGTGGTCTCCACTGATGAATTTTTAATTAATTTCGGGATTTTATTGAAAATGTAGTATTTTCTTATAGAATTGATTCCTATAAATTTTAATGATTGTATCGAATTATTTTGGCTAAATTCGAGCCAGACATAGTTGGATAATCGTGGAAAGGGTCTACTAGTGGATTAAATTGAAGCAAGACGAGGTAAGTCTCTTGTCTAATGTTGTGAGGGGAAAATTACCCCCATAGGTGATTAAATTAAATAATTGTTGCTAATTGTGGGGGCTATGTACGCACGAGGTGACGAGAGTCCGTGCGTAGCTACTATTAATGCTAAAGTCCGGGTAGTTTAGGACTCAAAAGCATGAATTACTTATGTAAATGGTAGTCTTTACTTAATTAAATTATTTGATATATTTATATATATGTTGTGAATTGTTAGATAAAAATATTAAAGGATGGAAATCTCATATGCTTGAATTTCTGTTTAAATTAATTAATTGTTAAGAGAAATTGTTCTTCCTCCTGAATTTTTCTTATAATAAGTATACTCTCATTCCGGAGGTACATAAGAAAATGTCCTCCTTTCTTGTGGAGCGGACCGAACGCCTTGGCAGGATAGATGCATCTATGGATCGTGCCGCACGTCCCTCGGCAGTGTACACGAAACTCTGGATCGGACCGTACGACCTCGGCAGAAATCATGCTTAATAATAATAATAACTACACGATACTTGGACAGTTTATTATAGCTTGTAAAGCTATTTAATAAATTGGAATTTTTATTGAAATTGAAGGATTTAATTAATATATTGAGAATTATTGGAATTGAAGGAATTTAATTACTTCTGCTGGTTCAATAAAATTATTTTTAACTCTGTGAATCACGTTGATATAAATATTTCTTTTTTCATGATTATTTAATATTATTGACCTATAGTGAGTGTCATAGTCGGCCATCTCGTCTCTACCTCTTCGAGATTAGGCTTGATACTTACTGGGTACACATTATTTTCGTACTCATACTGCAGGTGCTGCACATTTTATTGTTCATGTACATATATGTATAGCGGCCTTGTAGGCGCAGATGTGTGGTTAATAATTGTAGGGATATAGGTGAGCTGCATTCTATATTACGATCCGCAACTAACAGAATCTCCTTCAGAGTTATTATATTTTCCTGTCTAATTTGTATTCTGGACAGATGCTGTATTTTACTTTAATTCCCTAGTAAATGCTCATGCACTTATAACACCGGGTTTTGGGAATGTTTGTGAATTTTTTAGAAATTTAGTTGCTAAAGATATTTGTCATTTATTCTATGAGTTTTATCTTTACTATTTCATTGAAGAAATTTTATTTTTAAAAAGAAATATACTAAAATGGGTAATTTAGTTAATTGATTATGGTTGGCTGGCCTGACATTGGTGTCCGGCGCCATCACGACTTTTTTTGGATTTTGGGTCGTGACAGCTATCAAATTTTTGATGACAACATACATATTCAACATCACAGGATCACAGAATATTTCAGATCTATCTCATATATAACAGGGCATTATCAAATCCTGTTATGATATATTTTTAGGGTATATGGTTTAAAGAGCATACTTATAGAACTACTTTTAATGTTCCATTCGGGCAATATGAATGGAATGTTATGCCTTTTGGTTTAAAAAATGCCACTTTTGAATTTCAGAAAATCATGAATGATATATTTAATCCATATCTAGATTTCATCATTGTTTATATTGATGACATTTTGATATTCTCCAAAACATTTGAAATGCATATAAATCATCTAGATATTTTTAAAAGAATTGTTTTACAAAATGGTTTAGTTATTTCAAAACTAAAAATGAGTTTATTCCAAACTAATGTTCGATTTTTAGGACATTATATATGTCAAGGAAAATTAACACCAATTCAAAGATCTATTGATTTTGCATCAATATTTCTTGATAGTATTACTGATAGAACTCAGTTACAAAGGTTTTTGGGAAGTTTAAATTATATATTCCCTTTTTATAAAAATTTGTCTCGTGATTTGGCCCCATTATATGATAGGCTATAAAAGGATCATAAAAAACCTTGGACAGATAGTCATACCATTTTGGTTAAAAATATTAAGCAAAGGGTAAAAGCTTTACCTTGTTTAACCCTTGTTAATCCTGCATCGCAAAAGATTGTCGAGACGGAAGCGTCTAATATTGGTTACGGTGGAATATTGAAACAAATAAATCTCAATGATAATTGTAAATACTTGATAAGATTTCACTCTGGAAAATGGACTGAAGCCAAGAAAAAAATATGCTACTGTGGCTCATGAAATGTTAACTATTGTTAAATGTGTTTTAAAATTCCAAGATGATTTATACAATCAAAAGTTTTTGATAAAAACTGACGCTCAATTTGTTAAATATATGTTTAGCAAAGATTTTAAACATGATGCCTCAAAGTTAATATTTGCAAGATGGCAGGCTCAATTAGCCCCTTTTGATTTTGAAATTCAGTATGAAAAGGGAATTGATAACTCTCTGCCAGATTTCTTATCTCGAGAATATTTGCAGGATGGATCCTCCATGGGTCAGAGGTAGAGGTAGAGGAAGGGGAAGATCGTCCCCACATTCTTAGGGAAGATCATCTCCGCCATACTCTCAAGGATCATCATACTCCCCAGTTATACAAATGGGAAAAAAGAGTTTAGTAAATGAGAAAATATCTCTCAAAGGCGATTCTTCGGCAGGTCCATCTGTTCATCTGGAAGATATTTCAGAAGATAGTCTGTTATACGCACACTTGCAAGCATATTTGGCTGCTCAAAAGCAAAGTGATACTTTTACTTCAATTACCAAAGAGGACAATGATGATATTAAGTCCTATTAAAAATTACTTAAAAAAGAAATGATATTTCTTTTAGAAATGTAACGACCCGGCCGGTCGTTTCGAGAGTTATAGCCCCATTTTTCAAATTTTTATTTCTTTTGTGTTATTCAGCTGTATTATGTTTTATCGGGTTAGTTGGTTCGGGACCGGAGTGGTTTCAGAGTGAATTGAGACACTCAGTCTCTTAAGTAGACTGATGGTTCCGTTAGCTCCGTTACGTGATTTTGGACTTTAGGAGTGCGTCCGGAATGTGATTTGGAGGTCCGTGATAGAATTAGGCTTGAATTGGCGAAATTGGAAAATTGATGATTTCAGTCGGCAGTGAAAAATTTGATATCGGGGTCGGAATGAAATTTCGGAAGTTGGAGTAGGTTTGTAGTGTCATTTGTGACGTGTGTGCAAAATTTGAGGTTATTCGGACATGGTTTGGTTTGTTTCGGCATCGGTTGCCGAATTTGGAAATTTAGAAGTTCTTAGGCTTGAATCCGAGGGTAATTTGGTATTTGGATGTTGTTTAGAGTGATTCGAAGGTTCAACTAAGTTGGTATATTGATATATGACTTGTTGGTATTTTGGGTTGAGGTCCTGAGGGCCTCGGGGTGATTCCGGGTGGTTAACGGATTTGTTGAAGTTAGAAATTTCAACTGGAGCTGCTGCTTCTGCTATTTCCGCACCTGCGGAAGCAAGGGTCGCAGGTGCGAGGCCGCTGGTGCGTGTGGGGAGTGTGCAGGTGCGGGAGACGCTGGGCCAAGGTTGGGAACGCAGGTGCGAAGAATTGGCCGCATCTGCGAGCCCGCAGGTGCGAGGCCTTGAGCGCAGATGCGGAGATGAGGAGTTTGGGCTGGTTTCGCAGATGCACACCTGGGACCGTAGATGCGAGTCCGCAGGTGCGAGGAAGGTGTCCGCAGGTGCGGAAGCTAGGTGATTAAGTGAGTTGCGCAGGTGCAGCTTCTTGGACCGCAGGTGCAGTCGCGCGGGTGCGAGAAAATGGCCGCAGGTGCGAAAAACCTGGGCAGAAACCATAAATAGAACCCTTCGCGATTTTGGTGCATTCTTCACCATTTCTTTTCGGTTTTTGGAGCTTTTGGGAGATATTTGAAGAGGGAATCAAGGGGGTTTCACTGAGGTAAGTTACTTGAGCCCTAATACTTGTATATATGGTGATTTTTCGTTGTTTAATTAAGGTAATTAGTGAAAATGAGGGGTTAGGGCTTGAAAGTTTTGGAGAGTAATTTAAGGATTTGAAGGACCAAACGATGTCGGATTTTGATGAATTTGGTATGGTTAGGTGAATGAGCTTTCTAGTTTTGTAAAATTTGTCGGATTTAGAGACGTGGGTCCGGGGCCGGGTTTGAGCCAATTTCGGGTTTTGGTTTAATTTTGAAGCTTTTCTTGTGGAATTCATTCCATTAGTGTATATTGATGGTATTATACTGATTGTGAATAGATTTGGAGCATTTGGAGGCTGAGTCCAGAGGCAAGAGCAATGCAGGGTAGAGATTTGACCGGTTTGAGGTAAGTAACGATTGTAAATCTAGTCCTGAGGGTAAGAAACCCCGGATTTCGTATCATTCTATTATTTTGAAGTGACGCACATGCTAGGTGACGGGCGTGTGGGCGTGCACTGTTGGGGATTTGTGACTTGGTCCGTCCCGTAGCAACTGTAAAGTTGCATACTTTGTTGAAACCATTGATACTACTATGTTTTAGAAAGATTTTTTGTAAATTAGGCTGAATGCCATGTTTGGGCCTTGCTCCAATGCTGTTTGGACCCTTAGGGTTGTTTCTTACCATCCTCTCACTGTTTTTGATTGCAAATTCTATACTCAGTCATGTCTATACTTGGTTACTGCATAACTCAGTTTTATGACTCTATTTTGATGTATATAAATGTTTTGGGCCGAATGCCCCGTTTTACTGAAATGCCCGAGTGGCTTGATTTGTGAGGATAAGTGTGGATCGGGGATGCCCGCTTGCAGCATACTTTATGACTGAGTGAGGCCGACGGCCTAATTTGTGAGGATGAATGTGGATCGGGGCTGCCCGCCTGCAGCATACTTTATGACTGAGTGAGGCCGAGGGCCTGATTTGTGAGGATGAGTGTGGATCGGGGCTGCCCACCTGCCGCATACTTTATTATTATCGCACGTGAGTTGTCCGTACAGATTATAGCGCTTGGGCTGAAGGAGCTCCTCCGGAGTCTGTACACACCCCAGTGGGCGCAGGTACCTACTGAGTGTGAGTGCCGAGTGATGAGTAACTGGGAGGCAAGAGTGATTGTGAGGTATGCCCGAGTGGCAAGGGTGATTGTGAGGTATTCCCGAGTGGAACGAGTGACTGTGAGGTTTGCCCGGAGGGCTGTATATGAGTGATGTTTTGCCCGAGGGGCTGTTTATGATTTCGTCATTTTTGCTCACCTTTGCATTGAGACTTTGTTTGAAAAAAAACTGTTGGAAAAATGTCTTTAAATGATTTTTACTGGAACTGGGTTTAAACGAGATGTTTGATTCAAATCCTGATTTTTAAGAGCATGTGGTATTTTACTGAGATTTTCTGATATGAACGTTATATGCTTTATTGCTCGTCACTACTGCTTAGTCTTTATTTATTGTTGTTACTTACTGAGTTGGCGTACTCACGTTACTCCCTGCACCTTGTGTGCAGATCCAGGTGTAGCTGGACACGGTAGCGGTTATTGAGTGTTCTAGTTGCAGATTTTCTTGGAGATAGCAAGGTAGCTGTTTGGCTATCGCAGCCCATGCTCTTCTCCCTCTTATCTTCCTCTGGTTGTATTTACCTATTTTCCTGGATGAGTTATCCTTGATATTGTTAGACATATTGTAGTATATGCTCATGACTAGTGATACCCCGATGTCGGGCTTTTCTTTTCCGCACTTCTGTTTTTCTTTGATTTGAAATATTTCAATGGAGGTTTTATGTTAAATAACCTTGAAATTATCTTTGAAATGAAAAATATCGGTTTGTATTGGAAATGAGTCGCCTTGCCTAGTTCCACTATAGGCGCCATCACGACAAAGATTAGTTTGGGTCGAGACAGATTGGTATCAGAGCCTAGGTTATATAGGTCTCACGAGTCATGAGCAGGTTTAGTAGAGTATTGCGGATCGGTACGGAGACGTCTGTACTTTTCTTCAGGAGGCTGCAGAACCTTTAGGAAACTTCACATTCTTGGATTCTTTTCGTGCGAATTTGTTGATTCTAGTAATTAAAAATCTGTTGTTTCATTCTCTCACATATGGTGAGGACTCGTACTACTGGTCAGGAGGGCCAGCCACCAGTACCACCAGCCAGGGCCGCGAGAGGCCGAGGCCGTGGTAGAGGCCATGGTAGGGGCAGAGGTGCAGCCCATACAGCAGTTGGGGCAGTACCTACATATCCACCGATTGTTCTAGATCAGGACCAAGTTCCAGTTGTTGATGCACCAGCTCAGGCACCACCTGTGCGTATTGTGATTCCAGGCCTTCAGGAGGCCCTAGCTCAGATTCTGACAGCGTGTATTGGCCTTGCTCAGGCGGTCTCTATTTTGACGGCCGAAGCCACTTCTCAGGACAAGAGAGGCACTCAGACTCCCGTTGCTCGCACACCCGAGCAGGTTATTCAGGGACTACAGACACCAGAGGCACCACCTGCCCAGCCGGTTGCTGTTGCTCAGGATTATGTGGTTCCTGCTATGCCTGAGGATGATGCAGGTTGGAGAGGTTTGGGAGACTTCAGCCACCACCTTTCAGTGGCACAAAGAGAGAGGATGCTCAGCACTTTTTGGACAGGTGTCAGAGGATACTCCGTACTGCTGGTACTTTGGAGACTTGTGGGGTCTTATTCACTACCTTTTAGTTTTTTGGGGCTTCACTCAGATGGTGGGAGACTTACGAGAGGCATAGGCCTGTTGGCGCAGCACCCCTTACTTGGCAGCAGTTCTCCGTGGTCTTTTTGGATAAGTTTGTGCCTCGATCCCACAGAAAGGAGTTGCGTAGACAGTTTGAGCAGCTCCGCCAGGGTGATATGTCTGTGACGCAGTATGAGATACTGTTCTCCGAGTCGGCTCGTCATGCTATCTGGTTGGTTCCCACGGACAGAGAGAGGATCATGATATTTATTGATGGCCTCACTTATCAAAGTTGCTCATGACCAGGGAGCGGGTTTCATGTGCTACCTTTGATGAGGTTGTCGACATTGCTCAGTAGATTGAGATGGTTCGCGGTTAGGAGAGGGTTGAGAGGGAGGCCAAGAGGCCTCGTGGTCAGGGTGGATTCAGCGGTGCTCCTTTTGGGGGTCAGTTCCAGCATAGTAGAGGTCGTCATTTCAGACAGGCTCAGTCAGCTCAGCCATTTCACCGGGGTGCATCATCTGGCCATGGTTCTCACAATTCTCATCAGGGCCACTCATCACTTAGTGCCCTTCCAATTCACAGTTCATCTCGTGCTCCACCTGTTCAGGGCTCTTCCATGCCAGGTTCTTCTACTAGTCATCCCGGTGCTAGGGGTTCCCTTCAGTTTCCGTCGCCAGCACCAGGGAGTTGTTTTGAGTGTGGGGAGCTTGGGCATATGTGGAGGCAGTGTCCTCATCGTCATAGAGGTCTATCTCAACAGAGGAGTCAGCCTCCGACTACAGCACCAGCTACCTCACCACCCGCCCAGTCAGCTCAGGGTGGAGGTCAGTCAGCTAGGGGTTGCCCTAGAGGGGAAGGCAGATCAGGGGGTGGTCAAGCCCATTTCTATGCTCTCCCTGCCAGACCAGATGCTATTGCTTCAGATGCTGTGATTACAAGTATTGTCTCAGTTTGCCACAGAGATGCCTCAGTATTATTTAACCCTGGTTCCACGTATTCATATGTTTCCTCGTATTTTGCCCATTTTCTAGATATGCCCCGTGAGTCCTTAGCTTTATCTGTACATGTATCTACTCCTGTGGGCGATACTATTATTGTGGACCTTGTATATCGGTCATGTGTGGTGACTATTGGGGGTCTGGAGACCCGAGTAGATCTATTGTTGCTCAGTATGGTTGACTTTGATGTGATATTGGGTATGGATTGGTTATCTCCATGTCATGTTGTTCTAGATTGTCATGCTAAGACGGTGACGTTGGCTTTGCCGGGAATTCCGAGTGTTGAGTGGAGCGGTTCTATAGATTATGTACCAAGTAGGGTGATTTCATATTTGAAGGCTCAGCGCATGATTGAGAAGGGTTGCCTATCTTATTTGGATTTTGTGAGGGATGTTAGTGCAGAGACCCCCGTCATTGATTATGTTCCGGTGGTACGTGATTTTTCGGATGTATTTCTTGCAGACCTACTGGGCATGCCGCCTGACAGGGATATTGACTTTGGTATTTATTTGGTGCTGGGCACTCAGCCCATTTCTATTCCACCGTATCGTATGGCACCGGCGGAGTTGAAGGAATTGAAAGAACAACTTCAGGAACTGCTCGATAAGGGATTTATTCGGCCTAGTGTGTCACCTTGGGGTGCACCGGTTCTATTTGTGAAAAAGAAGGATGGTTCCATGAGAATGTGTATGGATTACAGGCAGTTGAACAAGGTCACAGTCAAGAACAAGTATCTTTTGCCTCGTATTGATGATTTATTCGACCAGCTTCAGGAAGCAAGGGTGTTCTCCAAGATTGAATTGAGGTCCGGTTATCACCAGCTGAAGATTCGGGATTCAGATATTCTCAAGACAGCTTTCAGGACCCAATATGGTTATTATGAGTTCTTGGTGATGTCTTTTGGGCTGGCCAATGCCCCAGCAGCGTTCATGCATTTGATGAACATTGTATTCCAGGCATATTTGGACTCATTCGTCATTGTATTCATTGACGACATCCTGGTGTACTCTCGTAGACAGGAAGAGCACGCTCAGCATTTGAGGGTTGTATTGCAGAGATTGAGGGAGGAGAAGCTTTATGCAAAGTTCTCTAAATGTGAGTTTTGGCTCAGTTCAGTAGCATTCTTGGGGCACGTGGTGTCCAGTGAGGGTATTCAGGTGGATCCAAAGAAGATATAAGCAGTGCAGAGTTGGCCCAGACCGTCCTCAACCACGGAGATTAGGAGCTTTCTTTGTTTGGCGGGTTACTACCGTCGCTTTGTGGAGGGATTTTCATCTATTGCATCGCCCTTGACCAAATTGACCCAAAAGGGTGCTCTATTCAGGTGGTCGGATGAATGTGAGGAGAGCTTTCAGAAGCTCAAGACTGCTTTGACCACAGCTCTAGTGTTAGTTCTGCCATCAGCTTCAGGTTCTTACACCGTGTATTGTGATGCCTCGAGGATAGGCATTGGTTGTGTTTTGATGCAGGAAGGTAGGGTGATTGCATATGCCTTGCACCAGTTGAAGACCCATGAGAAGAACTATCCTATCCATGATCTTGAGTTAGCAGCCATTGTTCATGCCTTGAAGATTTGGCGTCATTATTTGTATGGGGTTCATTGTGAAATCTATACAGATCACCTGAGTCTGCAGTATCTGTTAAAGAAAAAGGATCTTAATTTGCATCAGTGGAGATGGTTGGAGCTTCTTAAAGACTGTGATATCACTATTTTCTACCATCCGGGAAAGGCCAATATTGTGGCCGATGCTTTGAGTCGCTGGGCAGAGATTTTGGGGAGTTTAGCATATCTTCCAGCAGTAGAGAGACCTTTGGCATTGGATGTTCAGGCCTTAGCGGGCCATCTTGTCAGATTGGATATTTTGGAGCCTAGTCGGGTATTGGCTTGTGTGGTCTCCAGGTCTTCTCTTTATGACCGCATCAGGGAGCATCAGTATGATGACCCTCACTTGCTCGTTCTTCAAGACAGGGTTCGGAGAGATGATGCTAGGGATGTGACTATTGGTGATGACGGGGTGCTGAGAATACAGGGCCGTACATGTGTGCCTAATGTAGATGGGCTTCGAGAGTTGATTCTTGAGGAGGCCCACAGCTCGCGGTATTCCATCCATCCGGGTGCCGCAAAGATGTACCAGGATTTGAGGTAGCACTATTGGTGGAGGGCGATGAAGAAGGATATAGTTGGGTTTGTGGCTTGGTGTCTAAACTGTCAGCAGGTTAAGTATGAGCATCAGAGACCGGGTGGCTTGCTTGAGAGGTTAGAGATCCCAGAGTGGAAGTGGGAGCGGATCACTATAGACTTTGTCGTTGGGCTCCCACGGACTTCGAGGAAGTTCGATGCTATTTGGGTTATTGTGGATTGGCTGACCAAGTCCGCACACTTCATTCTAATTGGTACTACTTACTCTTCAGAGCGGTTGGCTTAGATTTACATCCGAGAGGTCGTTCGCCTGCATGGTGTCCCAGTTTCCATCATTTCAGATAGGGGTACTCAGTTCACATCACAGTTTTTGAGGGCCGTACAGCGAGAGTTGGGTACTCAGGTTGAGTTAAGCACAAATTTTCACCCTCAGACGGACGGGCAGTCCGAGCGCACTATTCAGACATTGGAGGACATGTTGCATGCTTATGTCATTGACTTTGGGGGTTCATGGGACCAGTTTCTGCCACTCGCGGAGTTTGCATATAACAACAGTTATCAGTCGAGTATTCAGATGGCTCCGTACGAGGCTTTGTATGGGAGGAGGTGTAGATCTCCTGTTGGATGGTTTGAGCCGGGTGAGGCTAGGCTCTTAGGTACAGACTTGGTCCAGGACGCATTAGATAAGGTGAAAGTGATTCAGGAGCGGATTCGCACGACGCAGTCCAGGCAGAAGAGCTACGCAGATAGGAAGGTCCGTGATGTGTCTTTTATGGTTGGGGAGAAGGTTTTGCTGAAGGTATCACCCATGAAGAGTGTTATGAGGTTTGGGAAGAGGGGAAAGTTGAGCCCCCGGTTCATTGGGCCTTTTGAGGTGCTTCAGAGGATAGGGAAGTTGGCTTATAAGCTTGCCTTGCCACCCAGCTTGTCGAGTGTGCATCCAGTGTTTCATGTTTCCATGCTACGGAAGTATATTGGAGATCCGTCCCATGTTTTGGATTTCAGCACGGTCCAGTTGGAGGGTGATATGACTTATGATGTGAAGTCGGTGGCTATTTTAGATCGGCAGGTTCGAAGGTTGAGTTGAAAGGATATAACTTCAGTGAAGGTGCAATGGAGAGATCAGCCTGTGGAGGAGGCTACCTGGGAGACCGAGCAGGAGATGCGGAGCAGATATCCACGCCTATTCGAGACTCCAGGTATGTTTCTAGACCCGTTCGAGGACGAACGGATATTTAAGAGGGGGAGGATATAACGACCTGGCCGGTCGTTTTGAGAGTTATAGCCCCGTTTTCCCCATTTCTACTTCTTTTGTGTTATTCAGCTGTATTATGTTATATCGGTTAGTTGGTTCGGGACTGGAGTGGTTTCAGAGTGAATTGAGATACTTAGTCTCTTAAGTAGAAACTTAAGTTGGAAAAGTCAACCGGAAGTTGACCTATGTGTAAACGATCTCGGATTTGAATTCTGATGGTTCCGTTAGCTCCGTTAGGTGATTTTGGACTTAGGAGTGCGTCCGAAATGTTATTTGGAGGTCCGTGATAGAATTAGGCTTGAATTGGTGAAATTGGAAATTTGACGATTTCAGTCGGCAGTGGAAAATTTGATATCGGGGTCAGAATGGAATTCCGGAAGTTGGAGTAGGTTCGTAGTGTCATTTGTGACGTGTGTGCAAAATTTGAGGTTATTCGGACATGGTTTGGTTTGTTTCGGCATCGGTTGCCGAATTTGGAAATTTAGAAGTTCTTAAGCTTGAATCCGAGGGTAATTTGGTATTTGGATGTTGTTTTGAGTGATTTGAAGGTTCGACTAAGTTGGTATGTTGATATATGACTTCTTGGTATTTTTGGTTGAGCTCTCGAGGGCCTTAGGGTGATTCCGGGTGGTTAACGGATTTGTTGAAGTTGGAAATTTCAGTTGGAGCTGCTGCTTCTGCTATTTCCGCACCTGCGGAAGCAAGGGTCGCAGGTGCGAGGCCGCTGGTGTGCGTGGGGAGTGCGCAGGTGCGGGAGACGCTGGGCCAAGGTTGGGAACGCAAGTGCGAAGAATTGGCTGCATCTGCGAGCCCACAGGTGCGAGGCCTTGAGCGCAGATGCGAAGATGAGGAGTTTGGGCTGGTTTCGTAGATGCGCACCTGGGACCGTAGATGCGAGTCCGCAGGTGCGAGGAAGGTGTCCGCAGGTGCGGAAGCTGGGTGATTAAGTGAGTTGCATAGGTGTGGCTTCTTGGACCGCAGGTGCGGTCGCGCGGGTGCGAGAATATTGCCGCAAGTGCGAAAAACCTAGGCAAAAACCATAAATAGAACCCTTCGCGATTTTGGTGCATTCTTCACCATTTCTATTCGGTTTTTGGAGCTTTTGGGAGAGATTTGAAGAGGGAATCAAGGGGGTTTCGTTGAGGTAAGTTACTTGAGCCCTAATACTTGTATATATGGTGATTTGTCGTTGTTTAATCATGGTAATTAGTGAAAATGAGGGGTTAGGGCTTGGAATTTTTGGAGAGTAATTTAAGGATTTGAAGGACCAAACGATGTCGGATTTTGATGAATTTGGTATGGTTAGACTCGTGAGTGAATGAGATTTCTAGTTTTGTAAAATTTGTCGGATTTAGAGACGTGGGCCCGGGGCCGGGTTTGAGCCAATTTCGGGCTTTTGTCTAATTTTGAAGCTTTTCTTGTGTAATTCATTCCATTAGTGTATATTGATTGTATTATATTGATTGTGAATAGATTTGGAGCATTTGGATGCCGAGTCCAGAGGCAAGAGCAATGCGGGGTAGAGATTTGACCGGTTTGAGGTAAGTAACGATTGTAAATCTAGTCCCGAGGGTATGAAACCCCGGACTTCGTATCATTCTATTATTTTGAAGTGACGCACATGCTAGGTGACGGGTGTGTGGGCGTGCACTGTTGGGGATTTATGACTTGGTCCATCTCGTAGCAACTGTAAAGTTGCATACTTTGTTGAAACCATTGATACTTATATGTTTCATAAAGATTTTATGTAGGATTGAATGCCATGTTTGGGCCTTGCGCCAATGCTGTTTGGACCCTTAGGGGCTGTTTCTTACCATCCTCTCACTATTTTTGATTGAAAATTCTATACTCAGTCATGTCTATACTTGTTTACCGCATAACTCAATTTTATGACTCTATTTTGATGCATATAAATGTTTTGGGCCGAATGGCCCGTATTACTGAAATGCCCGAGTGGCTTGATTTGTGAGGATGAGTGTGGATCGGGGCTGCCCGCCTGCAACATACTTTATTATTATCGCACGTGAGTTGTCCGTGCAGATTATAGAGCTTGGGCTGAAGGAGCCCCTCCGGAGTCTGTACACACCCCCAGTGAGCACAGGTACCTACTGTGTGCGAGTGCCGAGTGACTGGGAGGCAAGAGTAATTGTGAGGTATGCCCGAGTGGCAAGAGTTATTGTGAGGTATGCCCGAGTGGCACGAGTGACTGTGAGGTTTGCCCGAGGGGCTATATATGAGTGATGTTTTGCCCGAGGGGCTGTTTATGATTTCGTCTTTTTTGCTCACCTTTGCATTGAGCCTTTGTTTGAAAAAAAAACTGTTGGAAAAATGTCTTTAAATGATTTTTACTGGAACTGGGTTTAAACGATATGTTTGATTAAAATCCTGATTTTTAAGAGCGTGTGGTATTTTACGGAGATTTCCTGATATGAACGTTATATTCTTTATTGCTCGTCACTACTGCTCAGTCTTTATTTATTGTTGTTACTTACTGAGTTGGCGCACTCACGTTACTCCCTGCACCTTGTGTGCAGATCCAGGTGTAGCTGGACACGGCAGCGGTTATTAAGTGTTCTGGTTGCAGATTTTCTTGGAGATAGCAAGGTAGCTGTTTGGCGATCGCAGCCCCTGCTCTTCTCCCTCTTATCTTCCTCTGGTTGTATTTAGCTATTTTCCGGACTGAGTTAGCCTTGATATTGTTAGACAGATTGTAGTATATGCTCATGACTAGTGATACCTCGATGTCGGGCTTTTCTTTTCCGCACTTCTATTTTTCTTTGATTTGAACTCTTTAAATGGAGGTTTTATGTTAAATAACCTTGAAATTATCTTTGAAATGAAAAATATCCGTTTGTATTGAAAATGAGTCGGCTTGCCTAGTTCCACTATAGGCGCCATCACGACAGAGGTTAGTTTGGGTCGTGACAAGAAAATACTGAGATTCAGAGGAAAGAAGAGCCATGGAAGATATTCCAGAGGTATTTGATAACTGGATTATATTATCCGGGTGAGTCATACAAAACCCATTCTTACTATGGGACTCTTCTCACCAGTACAGGCAGTGCAGAATTTCAGCATTTGTCCGATTATAGCACGGAAGAGAATGTTCATAACTTCTCAAAAATTATTATCAAACAGATTATATCAGTTGAAGATTGGGGTATATCTACAATGAAAGAAAGGTAGATAAGCCTTAACAAATCTTGTATGAATTTTACTTATTGGGATTATATCCAAGCTTTTGATAAAGTGCTCTATTATAATAATGATAGACATAAGCACACTTGGTTCATAAAGGTATGTGCAAAAATATTTACTGAACCAATTCCTAATTGGTTTTTGAATTGGAGGTTATATCACGGTCCGACAGTCAAAATATTACCTGATCCATTTCTTATGTTATACAAAGAATGGACAAAACATTCACCAGATTTAAATGAGTTATACCACACAGATCATATCTGTTATTTAGAAAACATTAACCAAATATATTTCTTTCTAGAATTCTCTATTCCATGGATTCATAAGTAGACACCGGAGTTGGGATTCACCGAAGAACAAATTCCTTGTTTTTACAGGACTTTTTATAACAATTTCTGGGATAAATTGATGAAAAAGGATCCCAAAACAAAGATGTTATACGGTCAATAACTCTTGGATTCCATTAAAGAAAAAATCCAAGAATATTTCAACAACCCCCAAAAGGAAAAAAATGATGATAGTTCAATTCGGCACATTGCCAGAAAGATCTCTTTTCAAGAAGGAGATAAAGAAGAAATGATTAATGATTATCTGGAAGGAGTAAAAAGAAATTTTCTTCGATCCATCAACCAATATGAAAAATCTGACACTTCGATGCAGAGTGAGACTAGCAACGATGATATTGCAGATGATTCACAGCCTATTGAATCAGAAAAGATATTATCTGATAATGCCATACAAAATGCGGATGAATTCCTCCAAAGGATGAAGGAGATAGAAAAACAACCTAGACAGTGATATTTGTGGTCAACTACAGTAATAGCCGCCCGGGACCTACAGCACAATGAAGCCGCCGGGGACCACTCTCAACAGTAGATACACTGTTTTAATAGTAGAAATACTGTTTGTACAGTAGAAACACTGTACAGAGACCCAGAATATGGGACCCTCTTATACTGTTTTAAGATTCTTTTTCTTTATTATTTATAGGCGCATTCGTTTGAGAGAAGGCACCAGTCTTTAGCCTCTATCTCTCTCTCTTGTAAAGACTCTTTTGTATCTATTTTCCTGAAGTAAATAAAATCCCCCGTTCATCGGACTCAGGCCTTGCATACCGGCCTTACGAGGTATTTATTTTATTCTGTTAAGTATTTCAAGTCTCTCCTCTCCAGCCGTGACTATGTCCAACTAAGAGATTTCATATCTATGTTGAATATCTAACTTCTCTCTTATATACACCAAGAAAGATCTAGCCTCTATCAAAATATAAAGGAATTTTAATATGGCATATTAACTTGGTTCCAGAGATGGTGGTACAGTCGGATGTAGTACTACTCTTACTAGCTTTGCCTTAGTGGCTCTGTCTAGCAAGCCGTGGACCTAAGCTCGTTAAAGATATTGAAAAGGGCATCTTCTTTCACGGTTAGAACCGCTAGATACATGGGCTCAATAAGAGTATGTATTAGATCCAGAGAGGCCCCTTGCTTGGTTAAAAGGATAAATCCTTCCATGCAGTCATACAACCCTATAAAGATTCTTGTATATTTTGGTTCTTATATCTTTACTGGCCGTGCGGACTACCGCCAGCCCTTAAAATTAAGGGTACTAAATAAGCTAGATCCTGTTATGGCCGCGGATTACCGCCCGCCTACAAGATCCTGTTATCTGGTATCAGAGCCTAGGAACTTTCATGGTATATATGTAACGACCCAGTCGGTCGTTTCGAGAGTTATAGCCCCGTTTTCCCCATTTCTACTTCTTTTTGTGTTATTCAGCTATATTATGTTATATCAGGTTAGTTGATTCGGGTCCAGAAGGAACTCGGAGTGAAATGAGATACTTCGTCCCATAATTGAAAACTAAAGTTAGGAAAGTAGACCGGATATGGACCTTTGTATAAATGACCTCGGATTCGAATTCTGATAACTCCAATAGCTCCGTATGGTGATTTTGGGCTTAGGAGCATGTCCGGAATATTATTTTGAGGTCCGTACAAGAATTAGGCTTGAAATACAGAAAGTTTAATTTTTGAGAAGTTTGACCAGGGGGTTATCTTTTTGATATTGGGGTCAGAATCTGATTTTGAAAATTGAAATACCTCTGTTATGTTATTTATGACTTGTGTGCAAAATTTGAGGTCAATCAGACGTGATTTGATAGGGTCCGGAGTCATTTGTAGAAATTAGAAATTTCAAAGTTCATTAGGCTTGAATTAGGGTGTAATTCATGGTTTTAGCATTGTTTGAGGTGATTTGAGGGTTCGACTAAGTCCGTATGATGTTTTAGGACTTTTTGGTATATTTGGTTGAGGTCCTGAGGGGCTCGGGTGAGTTTCGGATGGTTAACGGGTTGGATTATGGACTTGGAACTCTGCTGGAATTTTTCTGATGCACCATCTAGTTTCCTTCATCTCGTTCGCGAGTGGAGCCTCGCGTTCGCGAAGAGGAACTGAGTGGCTGGCAATATTTGCTCTTCGCGTTTGTGAAGAGAAGAACACATTCGCGAAGGGTGGACTGGGTGTGCATCGCGAATGGGAGAGGCGCTACGCGTTCGCGAAGAAGAGAGGAAGCAGCCGAGGACCCCAGGCAATTGGTCTACGCATTCGCGTAGGGGATGTCGCGTTCGCGTGGTGAGGGGGAACGAAGCATCGCGTTCACGATGGGTTGAACGCGTTCGCGTATAAGGCATTGAGGCAGAGGCATTTTGTGCTTCAAGAAAGCGAGGGTGAAGTCGCGTTCGCGAAGGAGGAATTTGGACGGGAGCTATTTTGTGCTTCGCGAACGCGAGGCACTGACCGTGTTCGCAAAGAAGAAAAGCTTGGGCAGTGAGTTTAAGTTCTGAAAATGGGACTTGGTCCCATTTTCAGTTTTTGACGATTTGGAGCTAGGATTGAGGCGATTTTTGGGTGATTTTCAGAGGAAACAACGGAGTAAGTGTTTTTAACTCAATATTGGTTAAATTACCTGAATCCGTAGTTGTTTTTATCATTTAATTGGTGAATTGAGTTGGGGAAATTTGAAAACTCTCTTGGTTTAAATTGATGATTTGAGGGTCGAGTTGGGGTCGGATTTTGGTAAAATTGATATGGTTAGACTCGTGGTTGAATGGGCTTCCGGATTTTGTAACTTTTGTCGAGTTCCGAGACGTGGCCCCATGGGCGATATTTGAGCTAATTTTTGCATTTTTATGGAAAATCATTATTTTCTTACGGAATTAATTCCAATGAATTTTATTGACTGAAACAAATTATTTATGACCAGATTCTTGACGTTTGGAGACCAATTCACGAGGAAAGGACATTGCAGAATAAGAATTTCACGGCTTGAAGTAAGTAACGATTGTAAATCTAGTCCTGAGGGAATGAAACCCCAGATTTCGTATCATTCTACTATTTTGAGGTGACGCACATGCTAGGTGACGGGCGTGTGGGCGTGCACCATTGGGGGCTTGTGACTTGGTCCGTCTCGTAGCAACTGTAAAGTTTCATATTTCGTTGAAACTATATGATACTTATATGTTTTAGAAAGAGTTTCTGTAAATTGGGTTGAATGCCATGTTTGGACCTGGCGCTAGTGCTGTTTGGACCCTTAGGGGCTTTTTCTTACTATCCTCTCATTGTTTTCGATTGAAAAATCTATACTCAGTCATGTTTATACTTGTTTACCGAATAACTCAGTTTTATGACTCTATTTTGATGCATATAAATATTTTGGGCCGAATGCCTTGTTTTACCGAAATGCCCGAGGAGCTTGAGAGGTTTATGACTGAGTGAGGCCGAGGGCCTGATTGGTGAGGATGAGTGTTGATCGGGGCTGCCCGTCTGCAACATATTTATTATTATAGCACGTGAGTTGTCCGTGCAGATTATAGCGCTTGGGCTGAATGAGCCCCTCCGGAGTCTGTACACACACCCTAGTGAGCACAGGTACCTACTGAGTGCGAGTGCCGAGTGCTGAGTGACTGGGAGGCATGAGTGATTGTGAGGTATGCCCGAGTGGCAAGAGTGATTATGAGGTATGCCCGAGTGGCCCGAGTGACTGTGCGGTTTGCCTGAGGGGCTGTTTATGAGTGATGTTTTGCCCGAGGGGCTCTCTATGATTTCACCATTTTTGCTCACCTTTGCCTTTTTCCCTCTGGTTGAAAACTGTTAAAAAATATCTTTAAATGATTTTTACTGAAACTGGGTTTAAACGAGATGTTTTGATTCAAATCCTGATTTTAAAAGCATGTGGTATTTTACTGAGTTTTCCTGATATGAATGTTGTATGCTTTATTGCTCGTCACTACTGCTCAGTCTTTATTTATTGTTGTTACTTACTGAGTTGGCATACTCACGTTACTCCCTACACCTTGTGTGCAGATTCAAATGTAACTAGACACGGGTTATTGATTGTTCTGGTTGCAAGTTTTCTTGGAGATAGCAAGATAGCTGTTTGGAGATTGCAGCACTTGCTCTTCTCCCTCTTATCTTCCTCTAGTTGTATTTAGTTATTTTCCAGGCTGAGTTAGCCTTGATATTGTTAGACAGTTTGTAGTAGATGCTCATGGCTAGTGACACCCTGATGTCGGGCTTTTCATTCCGCACTTTTATTTTGATTGGTACTCCTTTACGAAGGTTTTTATATTAAATAACATTGGAATTATCTTTAAAATGAAAATATCGGTTTGTTTTGGAAATGAGTCGGCTTACCTAGTTCCACGATAGGCGCCATCACGACATGAGTTAGTTTGGGTCGTGACAATATATGAGATAGATCTGAAATATTCGACATAGATATGTTTTTGTGTTATGAATTTGGGAGAAACTAGTACGAAAAATACTAGACTTGAAGAGGTAGATATACCTAAAAATCTAGATTTATTAAATAAATGGACAATTCCTAAAGTCCCGATTAAAATAATTTATGATTATGGTTGGTTTGATAAACTTTCTTCAAAACAATTGATAATAACTACTGAGCAATCTTTAGCTTTAAACTCATCAGAACGGACTATTCGTTTGTTAAACAAACAAGATAATGATTTATATAAAAATCAGTATAATTATCTGCATATTGGTATGGTTCAAATTGTTTTTAAACCATTAACCCTTAAAGGGTTACCAGAGACATTTTGGCTGCTCTTAGAGATGCTAGAAACTTGAATTTTAGACAGTCTCTGATGGGTTCGATTGAATCTACTGTGGCCTATGGTCCAATATATTTTAATACTCAACCCAACCTTCAATTATCTCTTTCTGATATTAATATACTTGATGCATTGACATTAAATGTGAAAACGCATGGTTATAATTATGCGCCTGGATCTGAACTTATATGTTTATCTTATAGAATTTATTTTAAATTACTATCTACGTTAAACCCTAGATGTAAATTATATGATACATCTGATCAGACTATATTGGTGGAAATCAATTTTGCAAAGTCTAAGGTCACCACGAGGAGACCTATTAAGTGGGAAGAAATTAATTTCCCAACTACTTGGACTTTGGATTCGGTTATATCCCCTAGTCAAATAACAAATGCTGTCACTAATACTGAATATTCTCATATTACTCAAAATCTGGATGGTAGGATTTGCATTCAATTTGATGATAATAGTTCCATTTATAATAGGCAGTCATTTTCTAATAATAGACTTTTTCCTGCTATTAGTCCAAATTATAATAGGCATTCATTTTCTAATCATAGACTGTTGCCTGCTATTCAACATATTTCTCATGTTGAACCAGTCTATGGACCAGCTCGAAATCGTGCGGTATCTTTGCACACTATTTCTACTAAAATTGGTGATAAGCCTGTTGAAAGGGTTAAAATTAACCCCCAAACAAATATTGTTCGGGATAATGATAATATTTTTGATAAGGATATTGTCACGACCCAATTTTCCCTCCGTTTGGTATCGTGATGGCACCTAGTCTTAGGGACTAGGTAAGCCTAACATTAATTGCAACAACATTCTTTAAATAACATCTAACAAGTTAAATAGAAATCTCTTACAATTCCCAAAAACCGGTAGTACAAGTTATAAGCTCTACAGAGTTTGCTATCACTTCTAAATACAACTGTTCGGAAGTAAGTAAAAACAGTGTAAATACAAAATAGGAAGGTGACTCCGAAGCCTGCGAACGCAGCGACATGTTTACCTTAAGTCTCCTCAGCAAGGATCCGCACAGCTACTAACGATCGATACCTGGATCTGCACAAAATATATGCAGAAGAGTAGCATGAGCACACCACAGCGGTGCCCAATAAGTATCAAGACTAACCTCGGTGAAGTAGTGACGAGGACTAGTCAAGACACCCACTGGTCTAATAAACAAAACAAGTATAAGTATAGGGATGATAGAACATGACATCTATCTGAGGACCCCACGATATGTCTAACGACATAACAACTGCAATAAGGAAGGAAAGACAGTAAGTAACAGCGGAACAACATAATAAGACACAGAAGAATGAACGAAAGCACAACCTAAACCCGAAAATCACAATACAGTAAAGGCAAGTAGTAACTCAGCAACTGCAATAGTTTTCACATCAGGACTCAGCCAACAAACCCCAATAATTTAGTCAAATCCTTCGAGTGTAAACTTTCACCCGTAAGTTTTTAAATTGAGGTCTTTAGAATATAATCCTTTTCAATAAGAATTTTTTTTTTTTTGAAATATTCTTCTTTCAAAAAGATATATTTCAAATTTCGCTCTTTCAAGATAAATACCTTTCAAATATAAACTTTTCCAGTAATATCTTTCGAGTATAAGTCATCCTGTGACACTTAAGTATGGAAGATTAGCAGCTCCGAACACAGATATAACCACAGAGAAATCTACCGGGATACCGTCCGGTAGCCCTGAATTAAATATGCAAGACAGGGGGATCTCCCGGAATACGTCCGTAGTCCCAATTTAACTATGCAAGACAGGGGGATCTCCCGGAATACACCCATAATCCCAATTTAAATATGCAGTGCAAACAACAGAGATAAAAACTATAACACGACAGAAACCTCGTACATCACCACAACAAGTGCAAAAGCAATAATGACAAAGATGCAAGGTACGGCGAGCAAATCAACTCAAGAACTTAAATCTCAAGAACGGTAGAACTCATTCACAAAGAATAACTACAGTGAAGAATGTTAGGCACAAGGAGAACAACTTAACAAGGGAAAACAAACAAAATATAGCAACAATTTCACAATATTCAAGTCAACGATAAGAAGCCGACACGAGTCAAATAGTTCCAAATAATGGCAAGTCAACCAAGATATAGGTTATCTAAACTCCTTTTGAGGTTGAGCAATTACGAGGAATATTCAACAATTCAAGTAAGGATAAGCAACAGAAGATAATCATAACTCCTATTTAAGACTGAACAATTATAGGATGAGAAAATAATGATTTCAATTAAAGATAAGCAATTATGAAAAATATAGCACGACGATAGAAGAGGTAAAATCTTTGGTTACGTCGAATAAGGGTCAAATAGGCAGTAAGAGTGAATCCTAAAGCAATTATCTCTAATCAAAGCATGTAAAGGTGAAACTAGCAAATAGGAATTTAAGCGTATCAAGAACAACATCATACATGGTGAATATAAGAACATAAGAACCCTAAAAGGCCAACTTTCCACAAATAAGTCTGAGAACGCACTCGCCACCTCACGTACACAGACTACAATCAGCATAGATGACTCAAATCCTAAGGGAAAAATCCTCCACACAAGGTTAGGCAAGATACCTCAAACTACGCTCAATCAGTCAAGTAGTATGCCCTTTCCTCTATTTTCCGACTCCGATCGGCTCGAATCTAGTCATAATTAATTACATTCAATCAATACAAATTGTATCAACAAATTCTATATGAAAATATAAATTTTCTACAAAAATCCAAAATTTAACCTAAAATTCGCCTGTGGGGCCCACATCTCGGAACCCAACGAAAGTTACAAAATATGAATGCCCATTCCGATACGAGTTCAACCATACCAATTTGTCTGCTCAGAGATTTCATATCTCTCCCACGTGTGATTCATCCTAACAACTATCGATTAGGTTAAAAAAGACCAATTAATGTTTGGATAAAAAACCTTTCCGGCATCATCCCATTCCGAGGACTCACAGAAATGCGTAATCTCAGCATTCAATGTGTATTCCTGAATAATCTCATTTTTCAATTATTCAACCATTTCATTTTACCAAGTTCAATGTTAGCCAGATTAGTCAACACATTCAATTCCGATAACAACTCAACCTCCAAATCTTAAATTGAATCAAAAGGGTTTTCATAATTTTTCCCAACTTAATTCACCGATTAAATGTTAAAAACAACCATGGATTCGGGTAATTTAAACCAATATTGAGTCAAGAACACTTACCCCGTTGTTTTCCTCTAAATATCTCCCAAAAATTGCCTCATCCCGAGCTCCAATCCGTAAAAAATAAAAATGGGACTAAGTCCCATTTTCTGAACTTAAACTCACTGCCCAGGCTTTTCTTCTTCACGTTCGTGTGACTAGTGTCGCGTTCGCGAAAGCCTGACCATGCACAGCATCGCGTTCACGTTCGAGCTCTCGCGTTCGCGGTAGCCAACTGCCCTCCTTCTTCACGTTCGCAGTCCATGCTTCGCGTTCGTGACCACTGCGTCACGTTTGCGTAAGCTTGACCAGACCTTGCCTCGTGTTCGCGTCCATCCCTTCGCATTCGCGAAGGTCAAATCCATCACCCCCAAAATTTCTTCTTCGAGAACGCGGGACTTTCTTCGCGTTCGCGAAGAAGGAAACCAGAAACCAGAATCAGCAGTTCCAAAACAGCTCCAAATGATCCGAAACCACCCCAAAACATACCCGAGGCCCCCGGGACCTCAACCAATCATACCAACCAGTCTCACAACACATTACGAACTTGCTCGAGGCCTCAAATTGCTTCGAACAACATCAAAACGATAAATCGTAGTCCAAATCAAAAATCCATGAACTTTGAACTTTTAAATTCTATAACTTGTGCCAAAATACATCAAATCAATCCGAAATGATTTCAAATTTTGCAAACAAGTCATAAATGACATAACAGACCTATTCAAATTTCCAGAATCGGATTTCGACCTCCATATCAAAAAGTCAACCCCCCGGTCAAACTTCCCAAAAATTCAATTTTCGGCATTTCAAGCTTAATTTCACTATGGACCACCAAATAATTTTTCGGACACGCTCCTAAGTCCAAAATCACCATACGGAGCTATTGACATCATCAAAATTTCATTTAGCAGTCGTTTTCTCAGAAGTCAACTCTCCGGTCAACTCTTTCCATTTAATCTTCAAATTAAGGATTGTTCTTTTAATTTAATTCCGAATCTTTAGTAAATCAAACTCGACCACACCCGCGGGTCATAATACATATTGCGATACTGGTCGAGACCTTAAGTCACTAAACGAGGCGTAAATTCTTAAAATGACAAGTCAGGTCGTTACATTCTCCACCTCTTAAACAAACGTTCATCCTCGAACGTTCTAAGAATTATTCTGAGATTACCAAATTGATAATTTTTACTTTTACACATATACTCACGGTTGATTCCATGCTACCGCATTTGAGATAAGCGTTACAACATCATCTCATTTGAGATTATTTCTTTTATCCATACTTGAAAACTTTAAGGCCATTTTCTTACACTTCAATATTTTAAAAAGGCCTGATTTCTCACAACAACGCACAGTATTAGTCTCAACTGGCTATAGTAACTCGTGCCTATGCACACATCAATTTCTCGATAGTGTTGAACTAATTCAAAACTTTCTTTGGGGTGCTGCATTATTCCCCGCTTAGGATCATACGCCCTCAAACACATAACATATTTATCTCTTCTTTTGCAATTCTCAATCCTTCAAATTTTACTAACTCCCAAATTTTTTTCAGAAATTTAGGCAGAATCTCCCCTATAATTGGGCCCATCCACCTGCCAGAGTAATACCAAACAACTCCTAACAACACATCCACAACCCAACAAAGCACCACAAATATATATATCAATAATACTAATCTCCGCATTACAAGCACTGCATTATCATAATGATATCCGGGCATGATGCACATCATATGTACACTCATCACCACATCTCTGGTCTTAAAAGCTGTTCATAAATAAATTTCAGCATCATCCACCTTATTTCGAATCTTCACAATACTAACAACAGAATGTGAGGCATGAAGACCTCATGATTACTTACTCGGATTACTGATTCACATTTAACGCCACTTGGACACTCATCTCATAGGCTAAAACCTAATATTTACAGCACGCAAATGGCTGAATATGCACAGAAAATATACAAGAATTATCAGAAAAGCTTAACAGGCATGACTCCCTATTAATATTATTGTATAAATTAATTTTTCACAAAGGGATAATTTTAAACTCATAAATATTTCACCACAAGGACCTCGTCCTTATATAACTTCCACCGTGGCTTGAAGCCCGATTTAAATAATTCACATGATGTAAAAATGCGAGGATCTCGTCCTCCACTCCGAATCACAAGTAGTTTGCACATTGTGCCAATTGAAATTTAAATTTTTTCTTTCTTTCTTCTTTTCAATATATTTCATAAATAATTTTTACAACACATAATGAACCCTCCTACCGGTAGGGCATATAATTCATAAAAATTAGAATCAATTATTCCGAAACACATTGAACCCACTGTAATGAATAACAAAAAATACTTTTGGGATTGTGTATCAAAAATATAATGATAGACACGGGTTCACATCTTTAAATCTCCCAACATGGATAAACATATAAGTGGGTCACATATTTACGAAGCTCACCCATAAGTGGAGCATAATATGAGGACTCACCTCAATATTCAGAACCGAATCAAATTAAGGAAAATATCCTTTTATAATAAAAATCAGGATCGTACCTATAATGTCACCATCTGGTGTATTGACCTCAGCCAAATCATAGCAATTATATCAATGGGTCGGGTATCCACCTCTTAGGTGCCCACTACCCGCCTGTCCTCCACCTCTAGCTGACTGTGCACGTGGAGTATTAACTGGAATAAGGCTTGTAGCCTAAATATTCTGATGAAATCCGTCTCTTCCAAAGCTGGGACATTCCTCTTGACGAGTATGGTACAATCACATTGATAACAACCCCTCTGAGGTCGTGGATGCTCGTACTGAGCCTGTGCCGGATAACTGAAATGATCATTATAGAAATCTCGTGCCGGTGGTGCGCTGTAAACTGGAGCACTCTGAGTAATCTGATGTGCGGACTGAGCTTACCGACTGCTCGAGCCTCCGCTATAATGGGTTCTAGCTGAAGAGTAAAATCCACTAAACCCTCCAGATCTTCGAGACCTTTTGGCCTCCTTAGACTCCCTTTCCTTGTATAAAACACACTCAATCTTCCTTGCAATCTCCACTACTTGTTGAAATGGAGTATCAGTTTGCAACTCTCGATCCATGCATATTTTAATATCATAATCAAGCCCCTTAATGAATCTGCGGACCCGTTCTCTGATTGTAGGAATTAAGATAGGTGCATGATGGGCTAACTCACTGAACCTGATAGCATATTCTGACACTGCCATAGTGTCCTGACGCAACCACTCAAACTCTGTGCGTCACGCATCTCAGAGAGTCTGGGGAACAAACTCGTTCAAGAATATTTTCGAAAATTGAGACAAGTTGGTGGTGTTGCATTGGCTGGTCTACCTTCTTCATAGATTTGCCACCACGGATACGCTGCGCCTGACAGTTAAAATGTAGCAAAGGCAACTCCGCTCACTTCTACAATACCCATGATGTGGAGAATATGGTGACACTTTTCTAGAAATCCTTGGGCATCCTCTGAAGCTGTGGCACTGAAAGTAGGTGGGTTATACTTCTTAAACCTCTCAAGCCTCTTTTGTTCTTTTTTTTTCTAATGCCTCTGGCCTGATCTCAGACTGAATCGGAATAACGGGTTATACTGGTACTATACCCAAAACTTGACCAATGTGAACCTGCTGCTCTGGAGTTACTCTGGCTACGGCACGTGCTCCTTGTCGGCCTCTACCTCTGCCTCTAGCGACATCCGCTCCGGGGTAACGTTATCAGCAACTACAACTTGTGTCCTCACCATCTCTGAGAGAACGGAATGATAAAAGTTCAAACTTCGAGATCAATGAACTCGCACGATGGAATGAAAGAAGTGAGATTATCCTAATAGTTCCGTAGCCTCTCGATGATAAGTACAATCGTCTCCGTACCGATCCGCAAGACTCTACTAAACTCGCTTATGACTTGTAGCAACTATGAACCTAGAGCTCTGATACCAACTTGACACGACCCAATTTTCCATCTGTTTGGTATTGTGATGGCACCTAGTCTTAGGGACTAGGTAAGCCTAACATTAAGTGAAACAACATTATTTAAATAACATCTAACAAGTTAAATAGAAATCTCTTACAATTCCCAAAAATCGGTAGTACAAGTCATAAGCGCTACAGAGTTTGCTATCACTTCTAAATACAACTGTTCGGAAGTAAGTAAAAACAGTGTAAATACAAAATAGGAAGGTGACTCCGAAGCCTGCGAACACAATGACAGGTTTACCTTGAGTTTCCTCAGCAAGGATCCGCACAGCTACTAACGATCAATACCTGGATCTGCACAAACAATGTGTAGAAGAGTAGCATGAGCACACCACAGTGGTGCCTAGTAAGTATCAAGACTAACCTCGGTGAAGTAGTGACGAGGACTAGTCAAGACACCCACTGGTCTAATAAACTGAACAAGTATAAGTATAGGGATGATAGAACATGACATCTATCTGAGGACCCCATGATATGGCTAATGACATAAGAACTGCAATAAGGAAAGAAAGACAGCAAGTAACAACGGAACACCAGAATAAGACACAGAAGAATGAACGAAAGCACAACCCAAATCCGAAAATCACAATACAGTAAAGGCAAGAGGTAACTCAGCAACTGCAATAGTTTTCACATCAGGACTCAGCCAACAAACCCCAATAATTTAGTCAAATCCTTCGAGTGTAAACTTTCACCCGTAAGTTTTTAAATTGAGGTCTTCAGAATATAATCCTTTCCAATAAGAAATTTATTATTATTTTTTTTGAAATATTATTCTTTCAAATAAATATCTTTCAAATTTCGTTGTTTCAAGATAAAAACCTTTCAAATATAAACGTTTCCAATAATATCTTTCGAGTATAAGTCATCCTATGACACTTAAGCATGGAAGATTAGCAGCTCTGAACATAGATATAACCACAGGGGAATCTATCGGGATATCGTCCCGTAGCCCCGAATTAAATATGCAAGACAGGGGATGTCCCGAAATACGTCCGTAGTCCCAATTTAAATATGCAAGACAGGGGGATCTCCCGGAATATGCCCGTAATCCCAATTTAAATATGCAGTGCAAACAACAGAGATAACAACTATAACATGACAGAAACCTCGTACATCACTACAACAAGTGCAAAAGTAATAATGACAAAGATGGAAGGTACAGAGCGAGCAAATCAACTCAAGAACTTAAATCACAAGAATGGAAGAACTCATTCACAAGGAATAACCACAGTGAAGAATGCTAGGCACAAGGAGAACAACTTAAACAAGGGAAAACAAACAAAATATAGCAACGATTCCACAATATTCAAGTCAATGATAAGAAGCCTACACGAGTAAAATAGTTCCAAATAATGGCAAGTCAACCAAGATATAGGTTATCTAAAATCCTTTTGAGGTTGAGAAATTACGAGGAATGTTCAACAATTCAAGTAATGATAAGCAACGAAAGATAATCATAACTCCAATTTAAGACTAAACAATTATAGGATGAGAAAATAATGATTTCAATTAAAGATAAGCAGTTATGAAAAATATAGCACGACGATAGAAGAGGTAAAATCTTTGGTTACGTCGAATAAGGGCCAAATAGGCAGTAAGAGTGAACCCTAAAGAAATTATCTCTAATCAAAGCATGTAAAGGTAAAACTAGCAAATAGGAATTTAAGCGTATCAAGAACAACATCATACACGGTGAATATAAGAACATAAGAACCCTAAAAGGCCAACTTTCCACAAATAAGTCTGAGCACGCACTCGCCACCTCACGTACACAGACTACAATCAGCATAGATAACTCAAATCCTAAGGGAAAAATTTTCCACACAAGGTTAGGCAAGATACTTACCTCAAACTGCGCTAAATCAGTCAAGTAGTATTCCCTTTCCTCTATTTTCCGACTCCGATCGGCTCGAATCTAGTCATAATTAATTAGATTCAATCAATACAAATTGTAGGAATAAATTCTATATGAAAATACAAATTTTCTACAAAAATCCAAAATTTAACCCAAAATTCGCCCGTGGGGGCCACCTCTCGGAACCTGACAAAAGTTATAAAATATGAATGCACATTCCGATACGAGTTCAACCATACCAATTTCATTCAATTCCGATAACAACTCAACCTCCAAATCTTAAATTGAATCAAGAGGGTTTTCACAATTTTCCCAACTTAATAATTCACCGATTAAATGTTAAAAACAACTATGGATTCGGGTAATTAAACAAATATTGAGTCAAGAACACTTACCCCGTTGTTTTCCTCTGAAAATCTCCCAAAAATTGCCTCATCCCGAGCTCCAATCCGTCAAAAATGGAAAATGGGACGAAGTCCCATTTTCTGAACTTAAACTCACTGCCCAGGCTTTTCTTCTTCACGTTCGCGTGACTAGTGTCGTGTTCGCGAAAGCCTGACCATGCACATCATCGCATTCATGTTCTAGATATCGCGTTCGCAGCAGCCAACTGCCCTCCTTCTTCGTGTTCGCAGTCCATGCTTCGCATTCGCGAAGGGTTAATGGCTCAAGGTCCCGGCTCCCCTTCCTTCTTCGCGTTCGCGACCACTGCGTCGTGTTTGCGTAAGCTTGACCAGACCTTGCCTCACGTTCGCGTCCATTCCTTCGCGTTCGTGAAGGTCAAATCCAGCACCCCCAAAATTTCTTCTTCGCGAACGCGGGACTTTTTTCGCATTCGCGAAGAAGGAAACCACACACCAGAATCAGCAGTTTCAAAACAACTCCAAATGATCCGAAACCACCCCGAAACACACCCGAGGCCCCCGAGACCTCAACCAATCATACCAACCTGTCCCACAACTCATTAAGAACTTGATCGAGGCCTCAAATCACATCGAACAACATCAAAACAATGAATCGCACTTCAAATCAAGAATCCATAAAGTTTAAACTTTCAAATTCTATAACTTGTGCCGAAACACATCAAATCAATCCGGAATAACTTCAAATTTTGCACACAAGTCATAAATGACATAACGAACCTATTCAAATTTCTAGAATCCGATTCCGATTCCGATCTCGATATCAAAAAGTCAACCCCCTGGTCAAACTTTCCAAAAATTCAATTTTCGGCATTTCAAGCTTAATTCCACTACGGACCTTCAAATAATTTTTCGGACACGCTCCTAAGTCCAAAATCACCATACGGAGCTATTGACGTCATCAAAATTTAATTCCGGAGTCGTTTGCTTAGAAGTCAACTCTCCGGTCAACTCTTTCCATTTAAGCTTCAAATTAAGGATTGTTCTTTTAATTTAATTTTGAATCTTTAGTAAATCAAACTCGACCACACCCGCGGGTCATAATACATATTGCGAAGTTGCTCGAGACCTTAAGTCACTAAACAGGGCGTAAATTCTTAAAATAATAAGTCGGGTCGTTACAGATATTCCTTCTGTATCCGAGATGGATTTTGACCCAAATGAAGTTTAAATGATTCCTCACAAAATTGATTTTAGTCCAGGGTCACATGCAAGAAAATATGTTCAAAAGGATTTCTTTAGTGATATATGGAACCGGTTTAAAGATTTGAATAATATTTCACAAGCGTTTTATGAAACTTGTGCTTTACATAATCAAATTTTTTATTTTGTTCCCTGGTTTATAGTCACCTATTTACCATTATATATTAAGGTTTTAGAAAGATCTTATAAAGATGGGAGTGGTAGTATTTTAAAAACCATATACCCACCTCAAGCACATTTTGTTTTACCTAATAATATAGGTATTACTTTCACTGCATTTCAAAAATTTATTGAAGAAGATGTTGTCGCAGTCAGCATCACCGAAATTAATAAAATAATTTCTCAAAATAATTATTTGAGTTTATATGTCAAAGTTTTGGGTGAACATATAAATTATCTTGATAAAAAACTTGACGAATTAACAGTTTTGATAAAAGGAATAAGCACTAACAAAACCAATATTGCTTCTACTTCTGGAAGTAAATCAGACACTCAAATTGTTCTTACTCATGTTCAAAGACCTCCTGAGATTCAGGATTTTAAATTCAAATCGTTTAATGATTTAGAAGAACTTCTTGATAAAAAGTTATCTGGTTTAAATATCAAACCAGTTGATTTATCAAATAATTTTGCTGATAAATTAGAAACCAATTCTGATTATAAAAATGAAATTTGGTCAGAGTTTAATAAACTGAGAGGTTATCCCAAAAAGAATAATATGTATGCTGATAAGCCCAAGATGCAAACTTATTTTTACAATCGTCCTACTCCTCAAGATATGTTAATAGAAGAATAAGATTGGAATCAGACTAATACGTCTTATAGTGGTTCCGAAATTTATGAATGGAATCTTGATGGTTTGACTGATAGACAATTGACTATTCTTATGCATAGAATGCTTATGTATGCAACTATCTATAAAAGTGTGAAAATACAGTTAGAACTATTTGCAAAATGATTATTGCAGGTTTTACTGGCCAACTTTTTGGTTGGTGGGATAATTATTTAACTGTTGATGAAAAGGCTTTAGTTATTAATGCAATAGCCACTGACGAAGGAGTTGATAACTTAGGCATGGCTCTAATTAAAAATAGAGAAGATGTTGTTTATACCTTTATTCTTACCATATTAGAACATTTCAATGGTAGATTTACTAAGCAGTATGAGACAGTCCGTACTCTACTAAATGGTCTTAGATGTAGGACCTTAGGTGAGTTTAGATGGTATAAATACACCTTTATGAGTAGGGTTATGAAATTGCCTGAAAATAAGTATGAACATTAGAAAGCTAAGTTTATAGATGGCCTTCCCTCCTTATTTGCTGAAAAAGTAAGAAAAACTCTAAGGGGTAATTATGGTGAAATTCCGTATAAGGATTATACTTATGGAAAACTAATAGGAGTTTGCACACAAGAAGGATTAAACTTGTGTAATGAGTTAAAATTGTCTAGACAGCTTAAGATAGATAAGTTTAAGGAGAAATCTCAATTAGGAGACTTTTGCACCCAGTTCGGTTTACCCGAGACTTCTACTCATAGCAAGAAAAAGAAGAGTAAGTATCATAGATATCCTAACCCTGACAGCCCTTATAAGAAAAAAGAGATCGAGATATAGATCCAAAGAAGAGCGTGATACTAGGAAAGCCCATCGAAAGTCTACTAGATTTACGAAAAATAGGTCTAAACGAGATCTTACTGATATTAAGTGTTATAAATATGGAAAATTTGGCCATATAGCTCAAAATTGTAAGCTTCAAAAGTTGAAAACTTTAGAACTAGACGATGAGTTGCGTGATAAGGTTTATAGTTTATTATACACTTCTGGATCAGAATCTGATTATAATTCTAAGTTAGAATCTGAAGCTGAAGTCGATTTACTTGATTTATCTGATAGTGATAAAAATATTGATGATACTTGTACAACTTGAAAAGGTAATATATGTACTTGTGATGATGATGAATTTTATAAATTACAATCTCAATTTCAGGATTTGAACATGAAAACTGCAATGACCCGGTCGGTCATTTTGAGAATTTGAGCCCCGATCCCCTAATATCTGCTTTCCCCATATTTGTTTCTGCTTTTTGGGACTTGCCGAAGTGATTGGTTATGGAATTCAGAGAGTTTTGGGACACTTAGTCCCTAGTTGTGAGTTTAAGCTTTGGAGTTTGGACCATAGTCGGAACTATGTAAAGACGGATCCGGAATGGAATTCCGTCAACTCTGTTAGCTCCGTTGAGTGATTTTGGGGTTAGAAGCACGTCCAGAATGTGTTTTGGAGGTCTGTAGTAGATTTAGGCTTGAATTGGCGGAAGTTAGTTTTTCGGCGATTTCGGCCGATAGTTGAAATTTTGATATCGAGCTCGGAATGGAATTCCGAAAGTGGCTGTAGGTTCTTAGTGTCATTTGTGACGTGTGTAAAATTTGAGGTCATTCGGACTAGATTTGATGTGGTTCAGCGTCGTTTGTAGAATTTGGAAAATTTTAAATTCTTAGGCTTAAATATGTGCTTAATTCATGATTTTGTTGTTGTTCGACATGGTTTGAAGGCTCGACTAAGTTCGTAAGATGTTTTAGGATTGGTTGGTATATTTGGTTGAGGTCCTGGGGGCCTCGGGTGTGTTTCGGATGCTTAACGGAATGAACTTGGACTTTGAGGGATTTTTGGAGTTGCTGGTTCTAGTGTTTTCGCACCTGCGGTGGGGAGTCTGCAGGTGCGGCCTAGCAGAAGCTAGGCTGGGCTCGTAGGTGTGCTTTTAGGCCAGGGAGTCAGTGGTCGCAGATGCGACGAGTGAGCTGCAGGAGCAGAGCTGCATCTGCGGAAGGGCAGTCGCAGATGCGGAGGTGAGAAAGACCCAAGGTTCTACAGAAGCGGAAGATTGAGCACAGAAGCGCATCCACAGGTGCAGACTCATGCGTGCAGGTGTGGACCCAGCCCAAGTAAGTGAACTTCACACCTGCGATGGATTGTCCACAAGTGCGTGACCGCAGATGCGGTCCTATGTCCGCAGGTGCGGAAATCACTAGGCAGAAAAAGAGGATTTCGAGGGTTTGAAATTTCATAACACAAAATTCAATTTAGAGCTCGGTGGGAGACGATTTCTCGAGGGATTTTGAATGAGAACTATTGGGTAACTAATTCTAACTCTATTTTTATCATAATACATTTATCTATTATTGTTTTCCTCGTCTAATTAAGGAAATTGAGGGTAAAAGTTTGGAAATGGGGGAAAAGGTTCCCCAATTGAAAATCTGAGATTTGAATGGGAATTTGACATTGGATTTAGATGATTTTTGTTCGAGTGAACTCGTGAGTGAATGGGTGTTCATAATTTATAATTTTTACCTGATTCCGAGACGTGGGTCCGGGGAGATGTTTTGGGCGTTTTTCCTAATTTCAAGCTTTAGCTTCGAATTAATTAGCTAAATTAGTTACTTGTAGTTATATTTACATTATGCAATTAATTTGAATAGATTCGGGCCATTTGGAGTCGGATACTCGTGGGAAGAACGTAATATCGAGTTGATTTGAGCGATTCGAGGTAAGTGGCTTGCCTAACCTTATGTTGGGGACTTTACTCTAAGATGAATGATATTAATTGATTTGTGGGCACCGTGTACGTGAGGTGACGAGTACGTACATGGGCTATTATTTCAAAAACCCTATTTTTCCTTTCTAAATCATAAATTGTTTTTCCTTATTAAATTGCACTAATACGTTTAATTGTTAAACTTAGACTAGAGAAGCATGCTTACGTGTTAACTGCCTATTTGACATTCTGTGTGCCATGCTTAGTTAAGTCCCTACTTTCCTTATATGTGTTAAGTATAAATTGTATAACTCGATTCCATACCTGCCATTTCATCTTGCGTTGCATATTTACTTTGGGACTACGGACGTATTCCGGGAGATCCCGCCCTGTACTACATATTTACTTTGGGACTACGGACGTATTCCGGGAGATCCCCCAGCACTGCATATTTACTTTTAGACTACGGACGTATTCTAGGATATCCCCTAGCACTGCATATTTACTTTGGGACTACGGACGTATTTCGGGAGATCCCCCAGGACTGCATATTTACTTTGGGACTACGGACGTATTCCGGGAGATCCCCATGTACTGCATATTCATTTGGAACTACGGGACGGTATCCCGGGAGATTCCCCACTGTGTTTACCTTGTTCTGAGCTGAGGACTCCCTTAACTATTAAAGTTTCGAGAATTTCTTTAATTGTGTTACCGTAAATTTTACTTATATCTTTTACTGTTTAATTTATTAAATTTACCCCTTTAGGGCCATGACCTAACCTCGTCACTACTCGACCGAGGTTAGGCTTGGCACTTACTGGGTAACATTGTGGTGTACTCATGCCCTTTCCTGCACATGTTTTCATGTGCAGATCCAGGTACGAGCTATCAGCCTTGGGTTTAGTGCGTGCTGCTGATTCTAGGAGACTTCAAGGTACTTCTGTTTGTGTCTGTAGATCTTCGGAGTCCCCTTCCACTCCCTCGTCTAGAGACTTTCTTTATTATCTTCAGACTTTTGTATAGAGCTAAATAGATTATAGCAGCTTGTAACTTAGTGATATTCCGGGTCTTGGAAAAATTATTTTGTATATGTCCAGTGGTACTACTCTTGGCTATTCACAATATGCTGGTTATCTTTAAAATGTTGTGTTTTCTTTATATTTTTCGTAATATTAGGCTTACCAAGTCGTAAAGACTAGGTGCCATCACGAAAACTTACGGAGGGTTAGTTTGGGTCGTGACAAAAACCATTACATCTGATAATGTAATTGAACTTTTAAAAGAAGCTAATGATGATAAACTTCGTGAAAAAATTATAAATTTGGCTACAAGTTCTAGTTCTACTTCTTCAAAATCTTTTGAAAAACAAAAGAACGAATTTGAATATTCTGCGCCTTATTCTTTATCAGAAATTAATAATCGTCTTAATGATAAATATACACCAACCAGAGATGCTTTTGACGATTTAAAAGTCGAAATTGAAAATTTGAAAAGAGAAATTAAATTTCTTAAACAAAATCAAACAATTTGTGATCACAGGATTACTCAGATAGAGAAAAATAATTACCTAGCTGAGTTATCTAATAACAAAAATAAAGGTATTTCTGAAAATGATAATGATGAAAAACCTATTGATTTTAATCCTAAACATGATATATTTTTAGGAATGATGCAAATTGTTACTGCTCATAAATGGTATATTAAATGTACTATTATAATTGATAATAGTTTTTCCATAACTGTTATTGCTATGATTGATAGTGGAGCTGATGTTAGCTGCATTCAAGAAGGATTAGTACCTACTAAATATTTTCAAAAAATCACTCATATGGTTAAATCTGCTTCTGGTCATGCTTTAGATATAAAGTATAAATTACCTAATACACGTATTTGTCAAAATAAAGTCTGCATTCCTCACTTCTTTTTCTTGGTTAAAAACCAGTTATATCCTCCCATCATACTTGGAACACCTTTTATTAACGCTATTTATCCTTTTACTAGCATAGACTCGAAAGGTTTTATAGCTACTTATAAAGATAAAAAATAAGATATACTTTTGTTACAGATCCCGTAACTAGAGATATAAATGCTTTAATTGATATGAAGCAAAAACATACTGATTCTTTGCAACTATAATTATTTAGTATGAATATATTTGATACTTTAAAATCCACTAAAGTACAGGAAAAGATTTATTTGATTTCTGAACAAATTGCAATTGATATTTGTGCTGATCATCCTAGTGCTTTTGGAATCAAAAAAAGTATATTGTCACTCTTCCGTATGAAGATAATTTTTCTGAAGATGATATCCCTACTAATTCTCGTCCTTGTCAGATGAACGCTGAATTGGTAGAATTCGGCAAAAAATAAATTGATAATTTGTTACAAAAAGGTTTGATAAAACCTTCAAAATCTCCTTGGTCTTGTACCACATTTTATGTCAATAATGCTGCAGTAAAAGAACGTGGCATTCCTAGATTGGTTATAAATTATAAACCATTGAATAAATATTTAAAGTGGATAAGGTATCCTATCCCCAACAAAAAGGATTTGTTATTAAGATTATATGATGCCAATATATTTTCAAAGTTTGATTTAAAATCTGGTTATTGGCAGATTCAAATATTTAAAGAGCATACTTATAGAATTGCTTTTAATGTTCCATTCAGGCAATATGAATGGAATGTTATGCCTTTTGGTTTAAAAAATGCCCCTTCTGAATTTCAGAAAATCATGAATGATATATTTAATCCATACCTAGATTTCATCATTGTTTATATTGATGACATTTTGATATTCTCCAAAACATTTGAAATGCATATTAAGCATCTAGATACTTTTAAAAGAATTGTTATACAAAATGGTTTAGTTATTTCAAAACTAAAAATGAGTTTATTCCAAACTGATGTTCGATTTTTAGGACATTATATATGTCAAGGAAAATTAACTCCAATTCAAAGATCTATTGATTTTGCATCAAAATTTCCTGATAGTATTATTGATAGAACTCAGTTACAAAGGTTTTTGGGAAGTTTAAATTATATATCCCCTTTTTATAAAAAATTATCTCGTGATTTGACCTCATTATATGATAGGCTAAAAAAGGATCATAAAAAACCTTGGACTGATAGTCATACCATTTTGGTTAAAAATATTAAGCAAAAGGTAAAAGCTTTACCTTGTTTAACCCTTGCTAATCCTACATGGCAAAAGATTGTCGAGACGGATGCGTCTAAGATTGGTTACGGTAGGATATTGAAACAAATAAATCCCAATGAAAATTGTGAATACTTGATAAGATTTCACTCTGGAAAATGGACTGAAGCCCAGAAAAAGCATGCTACTGTGGCTCATGAAATGTTAACTATTGTTAAATGTCATTTAAAATTCCAAGATGATTTATACAATCAAAAGTTTTTGATAAAAACTGACGCTCAATCTGTTAAGTATATGTTTAACAAAGATTTTATACATGATGCCTCAAAGTTAATATTTGCAAGATGGCAAGCTCAATTAACCCCTTTTGATTTTGAAATTCAGTATAAAAAGGGAATTGTTAACTCTCTACCAAATTTTTTATCTCGAGAATATTTGCAGGATGGATCCTCCATGGGTCAGAGGTAGAGGTAGAGGAAGGGGAAGATCGTCGCCACATTCTCAAGGGAGATCATCTCCGCCATACTCTCAAGGATCATCATACGGATCCTCATCAAACTCCCTAGTTATACAAATGGGAAAAAGAGTTTAGTAAATGAGAAAATATCTCTCAAAGGCGAATCTTCGGCAGGTCCATCTGTTCATCTGGAAGATATTCCAGAACATAGTCTGTTATACGCACACTTGCAAGCATATTTGGCTGCTCAAAAGCAAAGTGATACTTTTTCTTCAATTACCAAAGAGGACAGTGATGATATTAAGTCCTATGAAAAATTACTTAAAAAAGAAATGATCTTTCTTTTAGAAAATAATGAGATTCAGAAGAAAGAAGAGCCATGGAAGATATTCCAAAGGTATTTGATAAATGAATTATATTATCCGGGTGAGTCATACAAAACCCGTTCTTACTATGAGACTATTATCACCAGTACAGGTAGTGCAGAATTTCAGCATATTTCCAGTTGTAGCACAGAAGAGAATGTTTATAACTTATCAAAAATTATTATCAAACACATTATATTAGTTGAAGATTGGGGTATATCTACAATGAAAACAAGGCAGATAAGCTTTAACAAATCTCGTATGAATTTTACTTATTGGGATTGTATCCAAGCTTTTGATAAAGTGCTCTATTATAATAATGATAGACATAAGCACACTTGGTTCATAAAGGTATGTGCATAAATATTTACTAGAACCAATTCCTAATCGGTTTTTGAATTGGTGGTCATATCACGGTCCGATAGTCAAAATATTACATGATCCATTTCTTATGTTATACAAAGAATGGACAAAACATTCACCAGATTTAAATGAGTTATACCACACAGATCATATCTGTTATTTAGAAAAAATTGACCAAATATATTTCTTTCTAGAATTCTCTATTCCATGGATTCATAAGTAGACTCCGGAGTTGGGATTCACCGAAGAACAAATTCCTTGTTTATGCATGACTCTTTATAGCAATTTCTGGGATTAATTGATGAAAAAGGATCCCAAAACAAAGATGTTATACGGTCAAGGACTCTTGGATTCCATTAAAGCAAAAATCCAAGAATATTTCAACAACCCCCAAAAGGAAAAAATTGATGATAGCCTAGTTCGGCACATTGCTAGAAAGATCTATTTTCAAGAAGGAGATACAGAAGAAATGATTAATGATTATCTGGAAGAAGTAAAAAGAAATTTGCTTCGCTCCATCAACCAATATGAAAAATCTGACACTTCGATGCGGAGTGAGACTAGCAACGTTGATATTGCAGATGATTCTCAGCCTATTGAATCAGAAAAGCTATTATCTGATAATGCCATACAAAATGCGGAAGAATTCCTCCAAAGGATGAAGGAGATAGAAAAACAACCTAGACAGTGATATTTGTGGTCAACTACAGTAATAGCCGCCCGGGACCTACAGCACAGTGAAGCCGCTAGGGACCCCGCTTAATAGTAGATACATTGTTTCAATAATAGAAACATTGTTTGTACAGTAGAAACACTGTACAGGGACCCAGAATGTGGGACCCCCTTTTACTGTTTTAAGATTCTTTTTCTTTCTTATTTATAGGTGCATTCATTTGAGAGAAGGCACCAGCCTTTAGACTCTCTCTCTCTCTCTCTCTCATCTCCAGCCGTGACTATGTCCGGCTAAGATATTTCATATCTATGTTGAATATCTAACTTCTCTCTTATATACACCATGAAAGATCTAGCCTCTATCTAAATATAAAGGAATTTTAATATGGCTTATTGACTTGGTTACAGAGATGGTGGTATAGTCGGATCTAGTACTACTCTTACTGGCTTTGCCTTTGTGGATCCGTCTAGCAAGCTGTGGACTTAAGCCCGTTAAAGATATTGAAAAGGGCGTCTTCTTTCATTGTTAGAACCGCTAGACACACGGGCTCAATAAGAGTATGTATTAGATCCAGACAGGCCCCTTGCTTGGGTAAAAGGATAAATCTTTCCATGCAGTCATACAGCCCTATAAAAATTCTTGTATATTTCGGTTCTTATATCTTTACTGGCCGTGCGAACTACCGCCAGCCCTTAAAATTAAGGGTACGAAATAAGCTAGATCCTGTTATGGCCGTGCGGATTACCGCTCGCCTATAAGATCCTGTTAGGATTTGCATTCAATTTGATGATAATAGTTCCACTTATCTAATAATAGACTTTTGCCTGCTATTAGTCCTAATTATAACAGGCATTCATTTTCTAATCATAGACTGTTGCCTGGTATTCAATATATTTCTCCTATCGAACCAGCCTTTAGACTCTCTCTCTCTCTCTCTCTCTCTCTCTCTCTCTCTCTCTCTTGTATCTATTTTCCTGAAGTAAATAAAATCCCCCGTTCATCGGACTCAGGCCTTGCATCCTGACCTTACGAGGTATTTATTTTATTCTATTAAGTACTTCAAGTCTCTCCTCTCCAGCCGTGACTATGTCCGGCTAATAGATTTCATATATATGTTGAATATATAATTTCTCTCTTATATACACCATGGAAGATCTAGCCTCTATAAAAATATAAAGGAATTTTAATATGGCTTATTGACTTGGTTCCAGAGATGGTGGTACAGTCGGATCTAGTACTACTCTTACTGGCTTTGCCTTAGTGACTCCGTCTAGCAAGCCATGGACCTAAGTCATTTTCTAATAATAGATAATAATAGTTCCACTTATAATAGGCAATCATTTTCTAATAATAGACTTTTTTCTGCTATTAGTCCTAATTATAATAGGCATTCATTTTCTAATCATACACTGTTGCCTGCTATTCAACATATTTCTCTTGTTGAACCAGCCTTTAGACTCTCTCTCTCTCTCTCTTGCTAGACGGAGACACTAAGGCAAAGCCAGTAAGAGTAGTACTAGATCCGACTGTACCACCATCTCTGGAACCAAGTCAATAAGCCATATTAAAATTCCTTTATATTTTGATAGAGGCTAGATCTTTCATGGTGTATATAAGAGAGAAGTTAGATATTCAACATAGATATGAAATTTCTTAGTCGGACATAGTCACGGCTGGAGAGGAGAGACTTGAAATACATAATAGAATAAAATAAATACCTCGTAAGGCCGAGATGCAAGGCCTGAGTCCGATGAATGTGGGATTTTATTTACTTCAGGAAAATAGATACAAGAGAGTCTTTACGAGAGAGAGAGAGAGAGAGAGAGAGAGAGAGAGAGAGAGAGAGAGAGAGTCTAAAGGCTGGTGCCTTCTCTCAATTGGTTGATGGAGCGAAGCAAATTTCTTTTTACTTCTTCCAGATAATCATTAATCATTTCTTCTTTATCTCCTTCTTGAAAAGAGATCTTTTTGGCAATGTGCCGAACCGAGCTATCATCAATTTTTTCCTTTTGGGGGTTGTTGGAATATTCTTGGAATTTTGCTTTAATGGAATCCAAGAGTTCTTGACCTTATAACATCTTTATTTTGGGATCCTTTTTCATCAATTTATCCCAATAATTGTTATAAAAAGTCATGTATAAACAAGGAATTTGTTCTTCGGTGAATTCCAACTCCGGAGTCAACTTATGAGTCCATGGAATAGAGAATACTAGAAAGAAATATATTTGGTCATTTTTTTCCAAATAACAGATATGATCTGTGTGGTATAACCCATTTAAATCTGGTGAATGTTTTGTCCATTGTTTGTATAACATAAAAAATGGATCAGGTAATATTTTGAGTGTGGGACCGTGATATGACCACCAATTCAAAAATCAATTAGGAATTGGTTCAGTAAATATTTTTGCACATACCTTTATGAACCAAGTGTGCTTATGTCTATCATTATTATAATAGAGCACTTTATCAAAAGCTTAGATACAATCCCAATAAGTAAAATTCATACGAGATTTGTTAAGGCTTATTTGCATTTATTTCATTGTAGATATACCACAATCTACAACTGATATAATCTGTTTGATAATAATTTTTGAGAAGTTATAAACATTCTCTTCTGTGCTACAACTGGAAATATGCTGAAATTCTGCACTACCTGTACTGGTGATAATAGTCTCATAGTAAGAACGGGTTTTGTATGACTCACCCGGATAATATAATTCATTTATCAAATACCTTTGGAATATCTTCCATGGCTCTTCTTTCTTCTGAATCTCATTATTTTCTAAAAGAAAGATCATTTCTTTTTTAAGTAATTTTTCATAGGACTTAATATCATCACTGTCCTCTTTGGTAATTGAAGAAAAAGTATCACTTTGCTTTTGAGCAGCCAAATATGCTTGCAAGTGTGCGTATAACATACTATCTTCTGGAATATCTTCCATATGAATAGATGGACCTGCCGAAGATTCGCCTTTGAGAGATATTACCAAACTTTTTTTTCCCATTTGTATAACTGGGGAGTTTGATGAGGATCCGTATGATGATCCTTGAGAGTATGGCGGAGATGATCTCCCTTGAGAATATGGGGATGATCTTCCCCTTCCTCTACCTCTACCTCTGATCCATGGAGGATCCATCCTGCAAATATTCTCGAGATAAGATATTTGGCAGAGAGTTATCAATTCCCTTTTTATACTAAATTTTAAAATCAAAAGGGGCTAATTGAGCTTGCCATCTTGCAAATATTAACCTTGAGGCATCATATTTATTGTCCCGACCCAAAATCCCGCCACAGGCATCGTGATGGCACCTAGTCTCTAATACTAGGTAAGCCGATTTCAATTATATTTTTGAAGCCATTTTTTTAATTAAATAAGTAATCAAAACTAACAGCGGGAAAATAAGAATATACAACCTCCCAAGACTGATAGTACTGAGTCACGAACTCTAGCTGAATATATGATATGATTACGAGGACCAAATATACAATACTGTTTGATTAAAAATTAACAGTACAATGAAATGAACAAACTCCAAGGGACTGCGATGACCAAGCAGCTCTACCTTGAATCCTTGCAATCACACTCTAACTCTGTCCGGGTCCGATACCTCCAATACCTGGCTCTGAACAAAAATGTGCAAAAGTGTAGTATGAGTACACCACGGTGGGTACCTAGTAAGTATCAAGACTAACCTCAGTGGAGTAGAGACGAGGTACAGTCAAGACACTCACTTGTCTAATAACCTGTGCAATATAGTATACAAAATTATACTAGAAAATAACTAGCAATGATAACAACAAAATCAACCAGTGATATAACAACAATGCAACAAGAAAATCATAATTATTGCTCAGACGAATAAGGAACACAGGTACAACCAATTAATCAAGTCCTTCAAATCTAAATTCTTTCGCCTATATGTTTTTCAAATAATAATTTTCAGGATATAATACTTTCCAATAAATATATTTTCAAGTAAAAGTCACCATGTGGCTCCTCATTTCACAATCATAAAAATTACGGATCTCAGCCCACTTTCATATTTCTTTCCACGGCACCTCATACCCATATTTCTATCACCATCACACGGACCACGCACGTGTCCAAATATCAATGTATATAAGATCCGCATGATCAATTTATTTTCACTAAAGTAAGGTTAAAATCTTGAAATCAAGCAAGAAATCAACAAAGGAATGAATTTATTTTAGAAACCATTTGGGTGAAGAAAATGACATTCCAATTAAAATTAAGCATCCGATAACTACTAATTTGGATGTAAAATTTATTAAATTAAAGTATAATAGCAATCTATTTTATTCGAAACAACTCAATTCTCAAAAACCAGTAAAAACCATAAACACAAATCAGTAGAGTCTTGTACAAGGAGCCAAAGCCAATACAATACAACAAGGAATGCAAAACACATAATAAAATCAAATAATACATCACGGAAGAACATAAGAATTTACATATCACGGAAAAAACAAAACAACTAAAGGCAAGTGCATCCATACAAAAATATCAACAAAGGGCACTCCCGAGGTACTGCCTCGTAGTCCCAAAAGTAAATATCCAAGACAGGGGGGGATCTCTCGAGGTACCGTCTCGTAGTTCCAATGTAAATATGCAGGGCAGGGGGATCTCCCGGAATATCGTTCCATAGTCCCAAAGTAAATATGCAGGGCAGGGGGATCTCCCGGAATACCGTTCCGTAGTCCCAAAGTAAATATGCAAAGCAGGGGATCTCCCGGAATACCGTTCCGTAGTCCCAAAGTAAATATGCAGGGCAGGGAGATCTCCCGGAATACCATTCTGTAGTCCCAAAGTAAATATGCAGGGCAGGGGGATATCCCGAAATACCGTTCCGCAGTCCCAAAGTAAATATGCAGGGCAGGGGGATCTCCAGGAATACCGTTCCGTAGTCCCAAAGTAAATATGATTTCAACAACTGCAAATCAACTGCTCACATATCATAAATGGCTCATCAAGTGCTAAAATATTTCAACTTGCTACGGAAACCAACAATACATCATTTTCCACAATAAGGAGCCCATGGCTCGACCATAATGTGCACAAAAATCTTAACAAAAATATCCGGGGATAGAACAACTCAACAAAATAATATTTCACATAAATTCAAGGTGGCAATCATACCAAATCATCATATTAAAACAATTTTAACAAACAGGGATCTAGGCATGACAAATAGAGTATTTAATAAGTGTTAATAATTTCCATCTTAATATATAAGGGCGTCTCAGGATTTTAATCAATGAAATTTGTACATATAAACCAAGTACGTACTCGTCACCTCGCGTACATGGTTTTCAATTACACAATTTGCACATAATACTCAATGCCTAAGGAGTATTTCCCCCACTTGAGGTTAAGCAAGACACTTACCTTATTGAAGTTGTGCCGATATTCCAAAATCGCCTTCTTGCTTGAATTGACCTCCGGGCAGCTCAAATCTATCCAAATTAATTGTATCACTTCATTAAAATTCATCGAAAATAATTTCGGATAATAAAATACCAACTTAAAATTTTATTCTAAAAAGTCAGCGCGGGGTCTGCCCCTCGGAACCCGACAAAATTTTTATGAAATCCGAACACCCATTCCGATACGAGTTCAACCATACCAAAATTATCAAATTCCGATAACAGATCGCCCTTCTAATCTTAAATTAAAGTCAAGAGGATTTCTACCATTTTCAACCCAATTCACTAATTTAGTGATAAAAACAACAATAGCTTCATGGAATTTAACCAAAATCAAGTTAGGAATTCTTACCCCAATGTTTCCCTTGAAAAACTCTCGAAAAAGCGCCTCGCCCGAGCTTCCTTGGTCCAAAAAAGGAAGAATGAGACGAATTTGGACTTTATTCTGCTGCCCAGGGATTTGTTCTTCGCGTTCGCGACCCTTCCCTCGCATTCGCGATGAACAAATTCTCCAACAACCATTTTCAACCTCTTCTCAGACAGCCTCTAGTATAATGGTCATAACTTTTTGTACTAATCTCCAAATGACAAATGGTTTGACTTTCTGGAAACTAGACTTAAAGGGCTATAACTTTAATTTGTTTTTCATCTCCCCATTCCTTATAGATTGCGAAATATAAGCTTCCAAAGTTAGCTATGTGCAACATAGATTTCCAAACTCTTTCCAGATAGCTTGTAGTGTATCCACCATAACTTTTGGTACACAACTCCAAATGCCAAATGGTTTACCTTTCTGAAAACTAGACACAAAGGGCTACAATTTTCAGTTTTTGGATCATCCCCAAATTCCTTATAGATTGCGAGATATGAGCCTCTAAATTCAGATGACGAACAACAAAATTTCCTTCTTCGCGAACGCGAAGAACAAAATTCCAACACCAAAATCTTTTTTCGCGAACGCGAGAGGCTCCTCACGAACGCGAAGAACAACACCAAAACCATTAAACAACATCATCAAAACACCCAAACTTGGTCCGGAACTACCCCGAATCAAACCCGAGGCCCCCGGGGCCCCGTCCAATCGTACCAACCAGTCCCAATACATAACACGAACCTGCTCGAGGCCTCAAATCATATCAAACAACATCAAAGCCACGAATCATACCCCAATTCAAGCCTAATGAACTTTGAAATTTCAAATTCTATATCTTGTGCCGAAACACATCAAATCAATCGGGAATGATTTCAAATTTTGCACACAAGTCATAATTGACATAACGAAGCTATTCCAATTTCCAGAATCGGATTTCGGCCCCGATATCAAAAAGTCAACCCCCCGGTCAAACTTTCCAAAAATTCGGCTTTCGCCATTTCAAGCTTAATTCCATTACGGACCTCCAAATAATTTTTCAGCCATACTCCTAAGTCCAAAATCACCCAACGGAGCTAACGGAACCGACGAAACTCCATTCCGGAGTCGTCTTCACACATTTCCGACTATGGTCAAAATCCTAAGACTTAAGCTTCCGTTTTAGGGACCAAGTGTCCCAAATCACTCTGAATCATCCGGTAACTGAATCCAACCACGCACGCAAGTCAATACACATAATAAGAAGCTACTTAAGGCTTTATGCTGCCAGACGAGGCTTAAATTCTTAAAAGCGACAAGTCAGGTCATTACATTATCCACCTCTTAAACAAACGTTCGTCCTCGAACGTGCTAAGAATTATTCTGAGGTTACCAAATCGATGATTTTACTTTTACACATATACTCACGGTTGATCCCACATTATCGCATTTGAGATAAGCCCGACAACACCATCTCAATTTAAATTATTTTTTTATCCATATTTGTAAACTTTAAGACCAATTTCTTACACTCCAAACATTTTTAAAAGGCCTGATTTTTTTTTTTTACAACAACGCACGGTATTATTCTCAACTGGCTATAGCAACTCGTGCCTACGCACACATCAACTTTCTTGATAGTGTTGAAGTACTTCAAAAAATTTTCTGGGGTGTTACATTCTTCCCCGCTTAGGATCATTCATCCTCAAACATATAACATAATTGATATCTTCTTTCACACATATCAATCTTCCAAAATTTTCTAACTCCCAAATTTTTCACAAAATTTCGGCATAGTCTCCCCTGTAAATGGGCCTATCCACCTGCCAGAGTAACATCAAAATGACTCCTAACAACACATCCGCAAGGTATGTATCAATAACACTGGTCTCAGCATTATAAGCATTGCATTATCATTATGATATCACGACATGAAGCACATCATATGTATACCCATCACCACGTCTCTGTTCCTAGTAGTTGTTCATAATCGATTACAACATTGCCAATTAACCTCGTATTAACCAAAATCCCATTTCAACTTCTCGTAACACTAACAGCAACATGCGAGGTATGAATACCTCATAATTATTTACCCAAATTAACGATTCACACTTAACGCCACCCGGGCACTCACCTCGTAGGTTAAAACTCAATAATTACAGCACAATTATGGCTAAATATGCACAGAAAGATATACAAGAATTATCAAATAAGCCCATCAGGCATGACTCCCTATTAATACTATAGTACAAATTTAAATTTCACAAAGAGAGAATTTTAAACTCATAAATATTTCACCATAAGGACCTCGTCCTTATATAACTTCCACTGCGGCTTGTACCTCGGTTTAAATATTTCACATCATATAAAAAAAATGCGAGGATCTCATCCTCAACTCCGAATCACAAGTGTTTTGCACATTGTGCCAACTGAAATTTTTAATTTCCTTTCTTTCTTCTTTTCGATATATTTCGTAAACGGTTTTCATAACACATAATGAACCCTCATACAGGTAGGGAATATAATTTATAAAAATTGAAATTAATTATTCCAAAATCACATCAAAACCTACCGTAATGAATAATAAAAAATTTCTATTGGACTTATAGCCCTAAATGGTGCACAAAAATAAAATGACAGACACGGGCTCACATCTTTAAATCTCCCAACCGGGTAAACATATAAGTGAATCACAAATTTATGAAGCTCACCCATAAGTGGAGCATAATAGGGAGACTCACCTCAATATTCAAAACCGAATCAAATTATATCCTCTTATAACAGAATCAGGATCGTACCTATAACGATACCATCTGGTGTATCGGTCTCAGCCAAAATCATAGAGATTATATCTACGGGTCGGGCCTCCACCTCTTAGGCATCCTCTACCCACCTGTCCTCCACCTCTAACTGACCATGCACGTGGAGTATTAACTGAAATAACCACTGTAAGAACCCCGTGATGATGGTGCATTAAAAGAACTTACTGTAACAACCCGGGTATTCTGAAATGTAGAATTATTAAGGACGCGGGAATACCGCAAGTCCCAGCATCATCCCATACAAATCTCAGCTCTTAATCATATACAAGTTTTGGAGAACCTTGCAATACCACATAAATACATCTCAGGCCAAAACTCATATAACACATGACCCCGCAATCTGATCGTTGATAGTGGACTCCCTCACTTGAAGCAAAGCCATAGGACACATTCTAATGATCCACAATACTAACCTTCATCGCTTGTATGACACCGTCCATAAGACACCTCAGGACATTTATTTGGTACATGTCATCCTCGTGATAGTTAAACTCGCTTCCTCCAGTGCCTTGGCTGCGTATGTACCCTTCGCTAAATAGAAATCCCATACGAACTACATAGTCTCTAATACCACCAACTATTTCAGATCTACATCCACCTCGTGACCCTACCACAATTGTGATGATTAGGCAATTAATTAAACCTTCTTAATATCATACTTATTAACCGGATATCAGAGCCTGCTGCACCCCCATGTGGACAACTGAATGATCTCTAAATACTTCCGCATCCTCGATCTGGATGACACGTTGTAACAATGGTTGAACAACCCTGGCGCCCTTATAACCCCTTTGTAGTATCATAAACCGTTGGCGCATTGTTGATACCGAGTGCGCAATTTCATACACGAGTCGATGCAAAAGAACATAAGATATATGCTTCAAGCTGAATAAATGCCGCACGATAAGGAATGAAAGAAGTGAATTCTTCCTTCTAGCTTTGTAGCCTCTCAAAGATAAGTACAGACGTCTCCATACCGATCCGCAAGACTCTACTAAACTCGTTCGTGACTCGTAGAACATATGAGCCTAGAGCTCTGATACCAACTTGTCACGACCCAAAATCCTGCCATAGCGTGATGGCACCTAGTCTCTAATACTAGGTAAGCCGATTTCAATTACATTTTTGAAGCCATTTTTTTAATTAAATAAGTAATCAAAACTAACAGCGGGACAAATAAAAATGTACAACCTCCCAAGACTGGTAGTACTAAGTCACGAACTCTAGCTGAAATACATGATATGATCACGAGGACCAAATATACAACACTGTTTGATTAAAAATTAATAGTACAATGAAATAAAAAGACTCCAAGGGACTGCAACGACCAAGAAACTCTACCTTGAATCCTTGCGATCACACTCTAACTCTGTCCGGGTCCGATACCTCCAATACCTGGCTCTGCACAAAAATGTGCAGAAGTGTAGTATGAGTACACCACGGTCGGTATCTAGTAAGTATCAAGACTAACCTCAGTGGAGTAGACGAGGTACAGTCAAGACACTCACTAGTCTAATAACATGTACAATATAATATACAAAATAATACTGGAAAATAACTAGCAATGATAACAACAAAATCAACCAGTGATATAATAACAATGCAACAAGAAAATCATAATTATTGCTCAGACGAATAAGGAACACAGGTACAACCAATTAATCAAGTCCTTCAAATATAAATTCTTTCGCCTATATGTTTTTCAAATAATAATTTTTAGGATATAATACTTTCCAATAAATATAATTTCAAGTAAAAGTCACCATGTGACTCCTCATTTTACAATCATAAAAATTACGGATCTCAGTCTACTTTCATATTTCTTTCCACGGCACCTCGTGCCCATATTTCTATCACCATCACATGGACCATTCACGTGTCAAAATATCAATGTATATAAGATCCGCATGATCAATTTATTTTCACTAAAGTAAGGTTAAAATCTTTAAATCAAGTAAGAAATCAACAAAGGAATGAATTTATTATAGATACCATTTGGGTGAAGAAAATGACATTCCAATTAAAATGAAGCATCCGATAACTACTAATTTGGATGTAAAATTTATTAAATTAAAGTATAATAGCAATCTATTTTATTCGAAACAACTCAATTCTCGAAAACCAGTAAAAACCATAAACATAAATCTGTAGAGTCTTGTACAAGGAGCCAAAGCCAATACAATACAACAAGGAATGCAAAACACATAATAAAATCAAATAATACATCACGGAAGAACATAAGAATTTACATATCACGGAAAAAACAAAATAACCAAAGGCAAGTGCATCCATAGAAAAATATCAACAAAGGGCACTCCCGAGGTACCACCTCGTAGTCCCAAAAGTAAATATGCAAGACATGCGGGATTTCCCGAGGTACCACCTTGTAGTCCCAATATAAATATGCAGGGCAGGGGGATCTCTCGGAATACCGTTCCGTAGTCCCAAAGTAAATATGCAGGGCAGGGGGATCTCCCGGAATACCGTTCCGTAGTCCCAAAGTAAATATGCAAGGCAGGGGGATCTCCCGAAATACCGTTCCGAAATCCCAAAGTAAATATGCAGGGTAGGGGGATCTCCCGAAATACAGTTACGTAGTCCCAATGTAAATATGATTTCAACAACTGCACATCAAGTGCTCACATATCATAAATGGCTCATCAAGTGCTAAAATATTTCAACTTGCTACGGAAACCAACAATACATCATTTTCCACAATAAGGAGCCCATGGCTCGACCATAATGTGCACAAAAATCTTAACAAAAATATCTTGGAGTGAACAACTCAACAAAATAATATTTCACATAAATTCAAGGTGGCAATCATACCAAATCATCATATAAAAACAATTTTAACAAACAAGGATCTAGGCATGACAAATAGAGGATTTAATAAGTGTTAATAATTTCCAACTTAATACATAAGGGCGTCTAAGGATTTTAATCAATGAAATTTGCACATATAAACCATGTGCGTACTCGTCACCTCGCATACATGGTTTTCAATTACACAATTTACACATAATACTCAATGCCTAAGGGGTATTTCCCCCACTCGAGGTTAAGCAAGACACTTACCTTATTGAAGTTGTGCCGATATTCCAAAATCGCCTTCTTTCTTGAATTGACCTCCGGACATCTCAAATATATCCAAATTAATTATATCACTTTATTAAAATTCATCGGAAATAATTCCGGATAATAAAATACCAACTTAAAATTTTATTCTAAAACGTCAGTGCGGGGCCCGCCCCTCTGAACCTGACAAAAGTTTTATGAAATCCGAACACCCATTCCGATACGAGTTCAACCATACCAAAATTATCAAATTCCGATAACGGATCGCCTTTCAAATCTTAAATTAAATTCTAGATGATTTCTACCATTTTCAACCCAATTCACTAATTTAGTGATAAAAACAACAATAGGTTCATGTAATTTAACCAAAATCAAGTTAGGAATTCTTACCCCAACGTTTCCCATGAAAAACTCTCGAAAAATCGCATCACCGGAGCTTCCTTAGTCCAAAAATGGAAGAATGAGACGAATTTGGACTTTATTCTGCTACCCAGGGATTTGTTCTTTGCGTTCGCGATGAACAAATTCTCCAACAACCATTTTCAAACACTTCTCAGACAGCCTCTAGTATAATGGTCATAACGTTTTGTACTAATCTCCAAATCACAAATGGTTTAACTTTCTTGAAACTAGACTCAAAGAGCTATAACTTTCATTTGTTGCTCATATCCCCATTCCTTATAGATTGCGAAATATAAGCTTCCAAAGTTAGCCATGTGCAATAGAGATTTCCAAACTCTTCCCAGACAGCTTGTAGTGTATCCACCATAACCTTTGGTACACAACTCCAAATGCCAAATAGTTTGCCTTTCGGAAAACTAGACACAAAGGGATACAACTTTCATTTTTTGATCATCCCCAAATTCCTTATAGATTGCGAGGTATGAGCCTCTAAAGTCAGACGACGAACATCAAAATCTTTCTTCGCGAACGCAAGAGGCTCCTCGCGAACGCAAAGAACAACAACAGAACTAGCAACCAGCAGCATCAAAATACCCAAACTTGGTCCGGAACCATCCCGAATCAAACCCGAGGCCCCTGGGGCCCCGTCCAATCGTACCAACCAGTCCCAATACATAACACGAACCTGCTCGAGGCCTCAAATCACATCAACAACATCAAAGCCATGAATCATACCCCAATTCAAGTCTAATGAACTTTGAAATTTCAGATTCTATATCTTGTGCCGAAACACATCAATTCAATCTGGAATAACTTCAAATTTTGCAGACAAGTCATAATTGACATAACAAAGCTATTCCAATTTCCAGAATCGGATTTCGGCCCCGATATAAAAAAGTCAACCACTCGGTCAAACTTTGCAAAAATTTGACTTTTGCCATTTCAAGCTTAATTCCACTACGGACCTCCAAATAATTTTTCGGATACACTCCTAAGTCCAAAATCACCCAACGGAGCTAACGTAACTGACAGAACTCCATTCCAGAGTCGTCTACACACATTTATGACTATGGACAAAATTCTAAGACTTAAGCTTCCGTTTTAGGGACTAAGTGTCCCAAATCACTTCGAATCATCCGGTAACTGAATCCAACCATGTACGCAAGTCAATACACATAATAAGAAGTTGCTCAAGGCCTTATGCCGCAAGACGGGGCTTAAATTCTTAAAAATGACAAGTCGGGTCATTACAAAAATCTTTGTTAAACATATATTTAACAGATTGAGCGTCAGTTTTTATCAAAAACTTTTGATTGTATAAATCATCTTGGAATTTTAAAACACATTTAATAATAGTTAACATTTCATGAGCCACAGTAGCATAGTTTTTCTGGGCTATAGTCCATTTTCCAGAGTGAAATCTTACCAAGTATTCACAATTATCATTGGGATTTATTTGTTTCAATATCCCACCGTAACCAATATTAGACGCATCCGTCTCGTCAATCTTTTGCCATGCAGGATTAGCAAGGGTTAAACAAGGTAAAGCTTTTACCCTTTGCTTAATATTTTTAACGAAAATGGTATGACTATCAGTCCAAGTTTTTTTATGATCCCTTTTTAGCCTATCATATAATGGGGTCAAATCACGAGACAAATTTTTATAAAAAAGGGATATATAATTTAAACTTCCCAAAAACCTTTGTAACTGAGTTCTATCAGTAATACTATTAGAAAATTTTTGTAACGACCGGACTTGTCATTTTAAGAATTTATGCCTCGTTCAGTGACTTAAGGTCTCGAGCAGCTTTGCAATATGTATTATGACCCGCGGGTGTGGTCGAGTTTGATTTACTGAAGATTCGGAATTAAATTAAAAGAACAATCCTTATTTAGAAACTTGTAACGACCCGGCCGGTCTTTTTGAGTATTACAACCCCGTTTCCCCATTTACTTCTCAAATTGTACTTTACAGTTGTTGTGTGAATTGCCGGGGGTAATTGGTTCGGGTCCAGTGAGGTTTTGGAAGGAATTGGAACACTTAGTTCCAAGGTTTAAAGCTTAAGTTAAAATAGTGACCCGATGCGGACTTATGTGTAAACGACCTCGGATTTGAATTCTAATGATTCCAATAGCTCCGTATGGTGATTTTGGACTTAGGAGCGTCTCCGGAAAATTATTTGGAGGTCCGTAGAGGAATAAGGCTTGAAATGCCGAAAGTTTAATTTTTGAAAAGTTTGATCGTGGGGTTAACTTTTTGATATCGGGGTCAGAATCCGATTCTGAAAATAGGAATACCTCTGTTATGTCATTTATGACTTGTGTGCAAAATTTGAGGTCAATCAGACGTGATTTGATAGGTTCCGGAGTCGTTTGTAGAAATTAGAAATTTCAAAGTTCATTAGGCTTGAATTAGGGTGTAATTCATGGTTTTAGTGTTGTTTTAGGTGATTTGAGGGTTTGACTAAGTTTGTATGATATTTTAGGACTTTTTGGTATATTTGGTTGAGGTCCCGAGGGGCTCGGGTGAGTTTTGGATGGTTAACGGATCATATGTGGCCTTGGTGAGATTACTGATATCTGTTGCTGCATTTTTCGGATTTTCTCTTTCGCGTTCGCGAAGAGGAATTTCAGGCAAGTAGGATTTACTCTTCGCGTTCGTGAGGGGGTCTCACGTTCGCGAATAGGAGTTGGGTTGTGCATCGCATTCACGTTTGGGGTATCGCGTTCGCGAAGGGGAAAAATAATGGGCATGGGTTTTTGCCTTCGTGTTCGCGAAGGGGAGCTCGCGTTCACGAAGAAGGGCTCCGTAAAGTATCGCGTTAGCGAGCAGAGTCTCGCGTTCGCAAAGAGAAAATGTTGGGAAGCACAAAAACATTTTGTGCTTCGTAAACGCGAGGGACCTGTCGCGTTCGCGAAGAAGAGAGGTCTGGACAAAAAGTTTAAGTTCAGAAAATGGGACTTCGTCCCATTTTCGATTTTTAATGATTTGGAGCTCGGATTGAGGCGATTTTTGGGAGATTTTAAGAGGAAATAATGGGGTAAGTGTTCTTAACTCAATATTGGTTAAATTACCCGAATCCATGGTTGTTTTTAACATTTAATTGTTGAATTAAGTTGGAAAAATGTGAAAACCCTCTTGGTTTAATTTGGAGATTTGAGGGTCGAGTTGATGTCGGATTTGAGTAAAATTTATATGGTTGGACTCGTGGTTGAATGGGCATTAATATTTTGTAACTTTCGTCGGATTCTGAGATGTGGGCCCCATGGATGATTTTTGGGGCGTAATTTCGGATTTTGTGGAAATATTAGTATTTTGGTATGGAATTAATTCCTATAAATTTTGTGGGCTGAATCAAATTAATTGTGACTAGATTCGAGCCGTTTGGAAGTTGATACATGCAGAGTGGAATTGCTGGAGCATTGTTTAGCTTGCTCGACATTGGATTCGGCTTGTTCGAGGTAAGTAACTCTTCTAATCTTGGAATTGAGGGTATGAACCCTGAATATATGTATTTCGTAAATTGTTGGGAGGTGACGCATATGCTTGGTGACGGGTGTGTGGGCGTGAACTATAGAAATTGTGACATAATTATTTCTGTGAAATTTTGTAGTTAAATGATCTTGGCATTTTCCATACGATCTTATGAGTTAATGAAATTGAGCAGAAAAGCATATTAAAAATCATGTTGAGGCTATGTGCTAGTATTATTGGGACCCACAGAGGTCATATTGTTGTGAAATATTTATTTTAAATTGAAAATTCACACTCAGTCATATTCATTTCATCGCATATCATATCTCAGTCTCTGTTGTTATTTATTGATACATCATATCATCATTTTGGGCTATTCTCATGACATTGTGAGCCCATGAAAGAGAGACTGGAGAGATTGATGACTGAGGGAGGCCGAGGGCCTGATTGTGAGGATTTTTTTTTGGATCGGGCTGCACGCCGCAGTAGGCCATGTTGGCTTTATATATATTATACTATTGCACGTGAGTTGGCCGTGCGGATCTATATATTATACTATTGCACGTGAGTTGGCCGTGCGGATATATATATTATACTATTGCACGTGAGCTGGCCGTACAACACGTGAATTGGCAGTGCAGATACAGATATTATTATAGTACAAGAGTTGGCCGTGCAGATCCAGATATTATTATAGCACGTGAGTTGGTCGTTCGGATCCGATATTATTATAGCACATGAGTTGTCCGTGCAGCACGTGAGTTGTCAGTGCGGATCCAGATATGATATTACAGCACATGAGTTGTCCGTGTAGTACGTGAGTTGTCCGTGCTTATAGCGATTGGGCTGTAGGAGCCCCTCATGAGTCTGTACACCCCCAGCGAGCACAGTCGACTATAAATAGGGATCGGGCTGCACACCGCAGCAGGTATTGTATAGCGCTAAGTGATTGAGTGTGCTGAGCACAGTGAGAGAGAATGCGAGATAATGAGATTGAGTACTCTGAGAGTGCGAGTACATGAGTGCAATCTCTGAGATACATTGCATTGGCATGCACACATGACATATATGCATAGAGATGTGTTTTTCTCATGATGTACGGGATCGCATTATTCATGATTTCTCTCACATGTTGACAGATGGGCGTAGTGATGAATTTGTTTTACACTGGTTATCTGGGAAAGAAAATGAGATATTTTATTTATCATTGAAATGACTTTTTGAAAAATTACTATTTTCAAACTTATTCATATTTTTGGTAATCTTCGGTATACGATTCGGGTTTTCATTGATGTATTTGAAAGGCAGAACTATTTTCAAATGTCAAGATTTAGCTGAGCCTTTATTCTTGAGTTACTTCTGGTATTACTTGTTTAATATTGTTATGAACTATTGTTGGTTATGGAAGTTGGACTCTGACCTTCGTAGAAGCTCGTCACTACTTTCAACCTACGGCTAGGTTTGTTACTTACTCAGTACATGGGGTCGGTTGTACTGATACTACACTTCTGCATATTACGTGCAGATATTGGTTGCCGTTGTTGCTGTGCTCGATGGTTGCGGGATCTGAAGATGTACCCGCATTCCTATTGTAGTTGCCTCTTGTTCAGGGTAGCTTTAGATTTACAAAAGATCTATTTATGTGTCATTCAAACAGACTATGTATTATTTTATTTCCGCTTTATATACTCTATTCTTACAAGCTCATAATTTGTACTACCAGTTCTTGGGGAGATGTATTGGTTTTAGATATTTTCTTTTAATTAATTTCATTGCAATTGGATAGATGGAAATTGGCTTACCTAACGGGTTGGGTTAGGTGCCATCACGACTAGTTGGATTTTGGGTCATGACAAGGTGGTATCAGAGCCCTAGCTTCATGGGTTCTACAAGTCATGAGCAAGTGTCTAGTAGAGTCTTCCGGATCGGTATGATGATATCCACACTTATCTTCTAGAGGCTACAGGACATTTAGGATATATACTTCCCATCTTTCTTTCCTTACTATGCGGGATTGATTCAGCTTGGGACATAACTCTTTGAATTCTTTCCACGTATTCGTATGCGCACATGAGTGCTCGGTATTAGTTGTGCATCGCCGGCTTGTAATTATATTAATGAGGTTCGAGGTGAGTATTCTGTGTTTTGGTGATGGGCCAGTCTGGAGGACTTGAGGCCATGGTTAGACCGTAGCTTGAGCTCGGTAGCTTCAGGTTTAACCTGTACAATTGGAGTCATATGTCTAGTAATGACCCTACAATAGAATTTGTGGCTCGATGAGTGGTGAAATGGCTTTGTGATAAGTATGATGTAACTGCGGGATGTGTTAAGACGATTTGAATGTGACAAGAAGTGTTTCCTTGAAATGTAAAAGAAGGCCATTGGGTGCTTGATTTTCGTTTTGATGTGACGTACAGTCTCGAGTGTGAATCTTTTGAAGGATCGTACACGATTGTTCAATTTTGGGATAAATTAAATTCTCATGTCTGGTTAGTGAGTTTGGACTCAGATAGACTAAGTGATTGCATAGTAATTATGACTGCGAAAGGGTATATCAAGATACCAATTTGAGGTTAAGCAGGTGAGTTATTTCCTACGGAGTAATCTACGTAAGTGAATTCCATATGATGTGAGTGGAGAGTTTCTTTTCTGCCAGTGGGGCATATGTGTGGAGATTTGAATTTGAATCTGGCTGAGAAAGTTGACTTGAGTGTCAAGAAAATGATTGCGAGCTTAGCGGATGATTTGGGGTATTTTTATGGTTGGCATTGTAGGAGTTTGAGAAGAAGTTTCGTTGAACTGACTGTGGCATTATGACAGTAATAGAGTACTGGTATTGTGAATTATGGAATGTTTTAATCTATGGCTTTGAGCCAAGTGGGGGAGCCTTCTATTGATAATTCAATTTCATGATTATATGTAAAGGTTTAGTTTTGGGTTGAGGCATACTGGTGGGTTAGTTATGACTTACAAAAGTTGAGATCGATGATGGCTCGAATAAGGAAATTCCTGGATACGGGTTATATTACACTTATGAGTATATGAAAATCGTGGGATGAGTGAGTTATTATTTGTGAATGATGTAGTGCGCATGGAGTATGAATTTGATGAGTGGTATTAAAGTAGAGTTACTTCTTTGAGAGTTGTTGTGCTAATGAGGCACGTGTCTTTTGGCCTATTTGGGCGGTGTAATGTGGATTTGAACAAAGGGGGTAATTCTTGAGAAAGTTCTAATGGATTCGATATTTTTGGCGGATTTGTTTGCGGCTAAAATCTGAGATTTAAGTCGGATGGTGTCGAGACTTGTGGCATTTTTGTATACCATTATGGATTTTATATTTTGGTATCAAGAAGGTGAATGAAACGACCTTAGACTCAAATAAGGTATTTTCAGAGGGGGTGTTTCAGTTGTGGTATTTATATGGGTAATTATGATGTGGGGAGACTCTACAGATGTTTTGGTGATAATATTCTTAGGTTTGGTGATGTACATGGTTTGGTCGACTTAGAGGAATTTAGTTCTAATAGCTTGGTTATGTGCTTATGGATTTCAAGGTGTTCTTGATGGTTTCTACCATGATTGGAACCGGATATTTTCTACTGGTGTGAGAAACGTGTTATGTATTGTGATTTCCTCTTGGAAGGAAGCAAGATAAATGTTTCTAACTAACTGGATATGTAATTTACTGGTGACGAGAGTTGACAATGAGATTTTTGTACTTTTCACATGATGGCAAGATAGATGTTATGTGTTGTGCGGAAGTTAGATTTACATGTACAAGGTGGCAGTTCAGTCTTGAAGGAAGGTAACGAAGTTTGGGCAGAATGGTCATGAATTCTTAGACAACATGGGCGGTTCCAAATGAATAGATGAATACGATTACTACTAGGTGTATGAGAAGGGTGCGTATTTCAGAAGATGCATTGTATTTTGACTTATGAATGTTTAATTAGTATTGCGGTACTCACATGGTTGATAGACTGCTGATATTCAAATTTTGCCAAGTGGCACGGAAGAACTTTTAAAGTATTTCTCGTGGGATGATTGTGTATGAGAGAGGTGTTAGGCATTCGGGCGGTAGAGATGGAATCAAATATGGTGATTCGCATGTTCTATGGATTTGGAGATTTGGGAGTTCTCAGGAGCAAATTATTTCATGGTTGTAGACTGTGAAGTTGTGGCCGGAGTTAACCAGATGATAGAATGTATTGTGATTCAGTCATTATGGATTTTCGGAGGGATTTTTATCTATTTGTGGGTAACCCGAGTTGATTTGGGGGTCCATTGGTAGGCCCAATTAAGATATGTATTCTACACCGAGCCAAAAAAGGTTGGTTTCATACTGCTATTGTTGAGGGATGTGTCATTCGATTAATGTTGAACTTATTCGTGTTCTGAAATGATCTGTGAGTTACTCCTTTATGCTACGAGGAGTTGTGATTCATTGGTTATGTGAACAGATAGTGTGGTTCTATTTGAGCTTTATAGCGGACTTTGAGCGTGATGAGCATTTGGGTATTGCATGATTGATTGTGCAATGGTTATGTTCTTTCAGGTTTTATGTGGCATTTTTTTGTCATTTGCCTCTCTGTGGTTATTGATTTTGAGCAGGGTGGCTCGAGGTATATATTATGGACCAGCATTTGGATGGGGTCACGCATTGCAGCGGAGTTATATTAAGGTATGAACCTGGTGTTAGAATCAGGTGATGGTTCTACGGTGTACGATGAATATTCAGCGTTTCGTTGTGGCGGTACTTGTTAATCTGGCGGGGCAGTTCTCTCATTTGAGTTATTTTCCATGACTGGGTACATTTGAATTGTTGCGTATTAGTGCGCGGATGGCACGAGTTATGGTTCTAAGTTATACTGGGGAGGCATGTCTATGGAACATTTGTGTTTAGTAATATAAGGTCATTGGACCTAGAATGGGTACTATTAGGTTTGATTTTGGTATATTCGGGAGTATAATATTGAAAGTCGGCTCAGAAAGGGATTATGGTTCTGGTTGGGGCGAGAGGGCTCCGTGACTTATTGATATGGTAAGTGGTCATGCAATTTCGCATATTTCTTTTATTATCAACAGTGTACGAAGGTTTTGGGATGAGGTTTGGTTCGATATGGGTTTAATACTAGTATGCGGTTGGTTTTGGAGTTGTCACTGCGATTAGGAATGGTGCTACGAGCATGCTAGTTGTGTAATATGTTGGTTGATTATATCCGTCGTTATAGTTATAGCTCGATGCAACTTGTTTGGACTTATACAATGTGTAAATGTAAGATTTGTATCTTAAAAGAAATTCTAAAGGTTGGAAATTAAACTCCAAGGTTTATGGGCTAAGGTTAAATTAATGATTTTTAGTTGTATTATATAGTCAAGCCTATGTGGAATAGGGTGACGTGGGTTCACCCCCGGGTATGTGTGTGGTAAGATGGAACAGTGATTTGATGACTTGGAAACAACTCTTGGCACGTTCGAGGATGAACTTATGTTCAAGTGGGGGAGAATGTAATGACCCGGTCAGTCGTTTTGAGTATTACAACCCCGTTTTCCCATTTACTTCTCAAATTGTACTTTACAGTTGTGTGAATTGCCGGGGGTAATTGGTTCGGTCCAGTGAGGTTTTGGAAGGAATTGGAACACTTAGTTCCAAGGTTTAAAGCTTAAGTTAAAATAGTGACCAGATGCGGACTTATCTGTAAACGACCTCGGATTCGAATTCTGATGATTCCAATAGCTCCGTATGGTGATTTTGGACTTAGAAGCGTGTCCGAAAAATTATTTGGAGGTCCGTAGAGGAATTAGGCTAGAAATCCGAAAGTTTAATTTTGAGAAGTTTGACCGGGGGTTGACTTTTTGATATCGGTGTCGGAATCCAATTCTGAAATTTGGAATACCTCTGTTATGTCATTTATGACTTGTGTGCAAAATTTGATGTCAATCAGACGTGATCTGATAGGTTCCGAAGTCGTTTGTAGAAATTAGAAATTTCAAAGTTCATTAGGCTTGAATTGGGGTGTAATTCATGGTTTTAGCGTCGTTTTAGGTGATTTGAGGGTTCGACTAAGTTTGTATGATGTTTTAGGACTTGTTGGTATATTTGGTTGAGGTCCCGAGGAACTCGGTTGAGTTTTGGATAGTTAACGGATCATTTGTGGCCTTGGTGAGATTGCTGATATCTGTTGCTCCATTTTTCGGATTGTCTCTTTCGCGTTCCCGAGAGGGCCCTCGCGTTCGCGAAGAGGAATTTCAGGCAGGCAGGATTTACTCTTCGCGTTCACGAGGGGGTCTCGCATTTGCAAAGAGGAGTTGGGTTGTGCATCGCATTCGCATTTGGGGTATCGCGTTCGCGAAGGGGAAAAATAATGGGCATGGGTTTTTGCCTTCGCGTTTGCGAAGGGGAGCTCGCGTTCACGAAGAAGGGCTCCGTATAGTATTGCGTTCGCGAGCAGCATCTCGCGTTCGCGAAGATCAAATGTTGGGAAGCATATTTTTTGCTTCGCGAACGCGAGGGACCTGTCGCGTTCGCGAAGAAGAGAGGTCTGGACAGAAAGTTTAAGTTCAGAAAATGGGACTTCGTCCCATTTTCGATTTTTAACGATTTGGAGCTCGGATTGAGGCGATATTTGGGAGATTTTCATAGAAAACAATGGGGTAAGTGTTCTTAACTCAATATTGGTTAAATTACCCGAATCCATGGTTGTTTTTAACATTTAATTGGTGAATTAAGTTGGAAAATTGTGAAAACCCTCTTGGTTTAATTTGGAGATTTGAGGGTCGAGTTGATATCGGATTTGAGTAAATTTTTTATGGTTGGACTCTTGGTAAAATGGGCGTTAATATTTTGTAACTTTCGTCGAATTCCGAGACGTGGGCCCCACAGGTGATTTTTGGGGCATAATTTCGGATTTTGTGGAAATATTAGTATTTTGATATGCAATTAATTCCTATAAATTTTGTAAGCTGAATCAAATTAGTTGTAACTAGATTCTAGCCATTTGGAAGTTGATACACGCAGAGTGGAACTGCTGGAGCATTGTTTAGCTTGCTCGACATTGGATTCGGCTTGTTCGAGGTAAGTAACTCTTCTAATCTTGGAGTTGAGGGTATGAACCCTGAATATATGTATTTCGTAAATTGTTGGGAGGTGACGCACATGCTAGGTGATGGGCGTGTGGGCGTGCACTATAGAAATTGTGACATAATTGTTTATGTGGGATTTTTTAGTTAAATGATCTTGGCATTTTCCATGTGATTTTATGAGTTAATGAAATTGAGCTGAAAAGCATATTAAAAATCATGTTGAGGATATGTGCCTGTATTATTGGGACCCACAGAGATTATATTGTTGTAAAATATTTATTTTAAATTGAAAATTCATACTCAGTCATAATCATTTCATTGCATATCATATCTCAGTCTCTGTTGTTATTTATTGATACATCATATCATATTTTGGGCTATTCTCATGACATTATGAGCCCATGAAAGAGAGACTGGAGAGATTGATGACTGATGGAGGCCGAGGGCCTGATTGTGAGGATATTTTTGGGATCGGGCTGCACGCCGCAGCAGGCCATGTTGGCTTTATATATATTATGCTATTGCATGTGAGTTGGCCGTGCGGATTAATATATTATACTATTGCACGTGAGTTGGCCGTGCGGATATATATATTATACTATTGCACGTGAGTTGGCCGTGCAGCACGTGAGTTGGCCGTGCAGATACAAATATTATTATAGCACGTGAGTTGGCCGTGCAGATCCAGATATTATTATAGCACGTGAGTTGTCCGTGCAGCACGTGAGTTGTCTGTGTTTATAGAGCTTGGGCTGTAGGAGCCCCTCATGAGTTTGTACACCCCCAGTGAGCGCAGTCGACTATAAACAGGGATCGGGCTACACGCTGCAGCAGGTATTGTATAGCGCTGAGTGATTGAGTGTGCTGAGCACAGTGAGAGAGAATACGAGATAATGATATTGAGTACTATAAGAGTGCGAGTACATAAGTGCAATCTCTGAGATATATTGCATTGGCATGCACACATGACATATATGCATAAAGATGTATTTTCCTCATGCTGTACGGTATCAGATTATTCATGATTTCTCTCACATGTTGACAGATGGGCATAGTGATGCATTTGTTTTACACTGGTTATCTGGGAAAGAAAATGAGATATTTTATTTATCATTGAAAGGAATTTTTGAAAAATTACTGTTTTCAAACTTATTCATATTTTTGGTAATCTTCGGTATACGATTCGGGTTTTCATTGATGTATTTGAAAGGCAAAACTATTTTCAAAAGTCATGATTTAGCTGAGCCTTTATTCTTGAGTTACTTCTGGTATTACTTGTTTAATATTGTTATGAACTATTGTTGGTTATGGAAGTTGGACTCTGACCTTGGTAGAAGCTCGTCACTACTTTCAACCTACGGCTAGGTTTGTTACTTACTCAGTACATGGGGCCGATTTTACTGATACTACACTTTTGCACATTGCGTACAGCTTCATATCCGGGGGCTGCTCTATGGGGTACGACTTCAAGGAGAAGGCCTCTAGCCAACAGGACCTAGGTGAGAGAGCATGGAGATACATATGCTCCGTCATCGAATAAACCCTACCTGTAGTCCGAGTGGACTGTAAATGAGAGGGTAAGGACATGGTCATTTCCGGGCCCGATGACAATATTACCACTCACGTGAAGGGTATCTGAGTGTTTACACTTACCTCTTCATGCTCGCCCTGGTGGACCCCATAGTCCTTGCTTTATGCAAAAGGTACGTGGTGTGCCTTGGGCAAATCCACCCGTGCTTTTGGAGGATCATGATCCTCTTACGCCATTTTGTGAACAACACCAAATCCCCTAGGTTCACCCTCGACCATCTACTCCACCTGTACAGTCCTCGAATTTTTTGAGGGAGACTAATCAAACTCGTTCGCCAAGCAAGCAAGGCTCCTTTTTTGAGCATCGATGAGGACCGACACCGAGGCTGGCAGGGGAGGTTCGTTCGGGTGAAAATCAAAGACCTGATTCCCCCGGCGTTTTAACGTTCCCCGAGGAGTGGAATGCATCCCGTAAGTATTGTCTTTCTTGGGTATTTCTTTATTTTTATTATTTATCTCATTGCATGTGTTTGTGGTCGTGCAACTGTTGCCTAAGTTCCTGATGCAATTCCCTGGTTCAAGGAGTGGATTGAGGGGATCTACAAGTAGATGCTGTACTCTGAGCACGCATGGTGCAAACTTTCGAAGGGCAAATAGGAGGCCCGTTCTCATGGTGACGTTCTCCCCTGAATAGTTATTCCCACACCCTTAAATTACAAAGTGCTAACCCTTTCTCTTTTCTTACAGGTCTGCCTAAGACCACCGAACTAAGGCCGCTGGATGAGGATGAGGATCCGTCCTTACTTGCCGAGACCTCCGTTTTGGGGCAGCTCGGGGCTTCCACGAAGGAGGAGAAGAAGAAGAAAAAGAGAAAGTCCTCAGCTTCCCCAAACCCCGAGGCGAAGAGAAAGAAGAGAGCAACCACCCGGGGCCAGAAGCCAAAGAAGAGCACCAAGTCTAGGGTACCGGATCCTGACTCTCTGTAGCGGCTCAGGAACGAGCCTGAAGAAGACGACCTCTTCGTTGCTCAAGGGTCAACCCTTAATGAGGGGGAGCAGGCGAGGACCGGGAAAGAGAAGCATGAGGTCGATTCCCCTCTAACTAGGGAACCTAAGGGAGAGATGGAGGTTGAAGCCTCTCAAGAAGCCGCTTCTGTTCCGAAGGAGGCGACTAGTGTCATTGACATTGTGGAGATGCCCTCCTATACCGAGTCCATACTCAAAGAGGCTCGAGCGGGCAAATAAAGGTCAAGTGAGGGAGCGTAGGGTCCAGATGATGCCCTCAACAAGTTTTTCGACGGCATGGACATGGCCGCCCTAGAGGATATTTTCGGTCTTGGACTCTTGGAGGTACCGAAGAAGGATGTGCCCTCGGGAGCTGGCGGGCTGAGTTCGAGCCCTAAACTAGTGAAGAAATTTCCCGCTCTGAGCGTGGACCCTGAGCACAAGGGAACGACCGTTCTCACAATCCCAGAGGATGACCGGGTCTTGTGTGCTTCGGTGGGCATAGACAGCTACCTCCGATGTGTGGTGACTGAGGAGGACCAGGAAAAGATGAACGAGATGGGCACATCAAGTCTCTTCAACGAAGCTTAATAGGCACTGAACCGGGTAAGACTTTAACCCTTTTGTACCCCTTTGTGAATCCCACTTAGGTTTTTGATGTCCCATACTAATTTTGTTGTTTCACAGGCTTTAGTGTTTTACCATGAAAGCTTCCTCGTGTACCGCTTGGAGATTAGCCAACTCGAGTTCGAGCTCAAACGTGCTCGATGGTTGCGGGATCTAAAGATGTACCTGCGTTCCTGTTGTAGCTGCCTCTTGTTCAGGGTAGCTTTAGATTTATAAAAGCTCTGTTTATGTATTATTCAAACAAACTATGTATTATTTCATTTACACTTTGTATACTCTATTCTTAGAAGCTCATGATTTATACTACCAGTTCTTGGGGAGATGTATTGGTTTTATATATTTTCTTTTAATCATTTTCGTTGCAATTGGATAGATGGAAATTGACTTACCTAACGGGTTGGGTTAGGTGCCATCATGACAAGTGGGATTTTGGGCCGTGACAAAACTTAAATGGAAAGAGTTGACTGGAGAGTTGACTTTTGAGTAAACGACTCCAGAATGGAATTTTGATGATGTCAATAGCTCCGTATGGTGAGTTTGGACTTAGGAGTGTGTCTGGATAGTTATTTGGAGGTCCGTAGTGGAAGTAAGCTTGAAATGGCGAAAAAATTTGAATTTTGAAAAGTTTGACTGGGGGGTTGACTTTTTGATATTGGGGTCGAAATCTTATTCTGAAAATTTGAATAGCTTCGTTATGTTATTTATGACTTGTGTGCAAAATTTGAAGTCATTCCGGATTGATTTGATATGTTTCGGCAAAAGATATAGAATTTGAAAGTTCAAAGTTCATAGATTTTGATTTGAGGTGCGATTCGTCGTTTTGATGTTGTTTGATATGATTTGAGGCCTCGAGTAGGTCCGTGTTATGTTATGGAACTTGTTGATATGTTCGGCTGGGGTCCCGAGGACTTCGAGTGAGTTTCGGATGCTTAACGGATCGAATTTGGATTTGGAGGAGGAGCTGAAGCAGCTTGGCTGCTGGTGTGATCGCACCCGCGCGAAAAAGGGCCGCAGGTGCGAGCTAGCGGATGTGAGGAATAATTCGCAAAAGCGAAAATGCATGGGCTGTCCAGGCACCGCGGGTGCGAAAAAAATCACCGCGGGTGCGAAGTAATCATCGCGGGTGCGAAGACCGCAAGTGCGGAGATATCATCGCGGGTGCGAAGACCGCAGGTGCGAAGATATCATCACGGGTGCGAAGACCACAGGTGCGAAGGAATCACCGCGGATGCGAAGACCGCAGGTGCGAAGAAATCACCGCGTGTGCGAAAATCCTGGACAGAATGTTAAAAACAGAGGGGTTCCGAGTTTTGCCATTTTTGGGCATTCAAGCACGATTTTTGGGTCGATTTTGAGAGAGAATTCAAGGGAAACTTGAGGTAAGTAACTTGTGATCATTTCTACTCCATAATATTGAATTATCATCGACTAATCCGACTAGATTACATGTTTTGAGGTGTAAATCGGGGGTTTGATCTTTGGGAATTGAAAATAAGATTTGAAGATTTGGAGGTTGAGTTGAGGTCAGATTTTGGTAAAATTGGTATGGTTAGACTCGTGGTTGAATGGGCTTTCGGATTTTGTTACTTATGTCGGGTTTCGAAATATGGGCCCCACAGTCGATTTTTGAGCTAATTTCGGATTTTTTGTTGAAAGATTATTATTTTCTTATGGAATTAATTCCAATAAATTTTATTGACTGAATCGAATTATTTGTGGCTAGATTCGAGGTATTTGGAGGTCAAATTCAAGCAAGAAGGTGATTATGGAATATTGGCATAACTTTAAAAAGGTAAGTATCTTGCCTAACCTCGAGTGGGGGAATTATTCCTTAGGCATTGAGTCTTATGTGGAAATTGTATAATTGAAAACCATATACGCGAGGTGACGAGTACGTACTTGGTTTATATGTGTAAATTATATCGGTTGAAATTCGTAGACGCCCTTAAGTATTAAGTTGGAAAATTGTCGTAACTTATTAAATCCCTTATTTGTCATGCCCCATTCTTTGTTTGCCGAGGTTGTTTTTATAGGATAAATTGGTGTGATTGTCACTTGACTTTTATGTGAACTTTGTGTGTGTTTGAGTTGCCATTCTTTTATGGAAAACACTTTCATTATTGATTTTACCTACAAATAATTAAAATTGAAAATTTAGTTAATAAGATGAATTACTTTTCAGTTCACGTTGTGGAAAATTTGTATTGAATTATAAAGGCCGTGAATCATATTGAGGCAAAGTGCCAAATTGTGAAATATTATTCGGTTGAGTTGTTCACTCCCAAACATTTTGTTAAGACGTTGTGCACATTATGATCGAGTCATGGCTCCTTATTGTGGAAAAATAATGTGTTGTTGATTTCTGTGGCAAGTTGTAATATTTGAGCGCTTGATGTGCAATTTATGATATGTTGTAATAATTGAGCACTTGATGTGCAATTTGTGATATGTTGTAATATTTGAGTACTTTATGTGCAATTTGTGATATGTTGTAATATTTGAGCACTTGATGTGCAATTTGTGATATGTTATAAGATTTGAGCACTTGATGTGCAATTTGTAATATGTTGTAATATTTGGGCACTTGAGGTGCAAGTTGTATTATGCTGTGATATTTGGGCACTTGAGGTGTGATTTGTGAAATATTGTGATATTGATACGCATGCGGTGAGATAAGGGTGACTTGAAATGCATTACTAGTAGGGGAACTACTAGAAGTCATACGGTGATATTAGGTCAGGTTGTTGAAATGCATGCGGTGAGATAAGGGTGGCTTAAAACGCGTGGCTAGTAGGGGAACTACTAAAACCAATGCGGTGTGATAAGGATGGCTAAAATGCGGAATGCCATTTCGGGAAAAATAATTTCTTTAAAAATTAAATATGAAGGATCCCGCGGTGATATAAGAAAATGAGATATTGTGAATTTATTTATGATTTGGGACTACGAGGCAGTACCTCGGGAGTACCCTATTGATATTTCTTTATTTATGTTCCTGTCTTGCCGATTTTGTTTCATTGAATATGTAAATTCTTGTCCTCTTCCGTGATGTACTAGTTGACTTTATTATCATGTGTTTTGTGTTCCTAGTTATATTGTGTTGGCTTTGACTTTTTAGCACGTGACCCTGAAGAAGTATATTTTTGGGTTTTCTTACTGATTGTTGATGATTGAGTTGATTTAAATAAATAGGAATTATTATTTTATTTTTAAATTAAATAGTTTTACAACCAAACCAGTAGTTTATCTGATGCCTTAATTTAAGTGAAATGTTACTTTCTTCACCCCAAATGAATTCTAAAAATAAATTCAATTCTTTGATGATTTCTTACTTGATTTAAAAATTTTAAACTCACTTTAGTGGAAATAGATTGATCATGTGGATCTTATATACATTGAGGATAAGTGCAGTTGAGATATGAATTGAGGGCACGAGGTGCCGGGGAAACATGATGATTTAATTATGGGCACGATGTGCCGTGGAAATATGAAAATGGGCTGAGACCCGTGTTTACGAAAAATATGAAAATGGGTTGAAACTCGTATTTTTTTTATGATTATGAAATAAGGTATCACATGGTGACTTTTTAATTGAAAGAATTATATTCAAAATATTTATTTGGAAGGATTTTTATTCAAAAAGAATTATATGAAGGAATTATATGTGAAAGACATTTATTTGAAGGACTCGATTTAGTTGTGTCACGACCCAATTTCCCCTCCGTTTGGGTATCGTGATGGCACCTAGTCTTAAGAACTAGGTAAGCCTAACAATAATTAAAACAACAATATTATTTAAATAGAATCTCTTATAGTTCCCAAAATCGGTAGTACAAGTCATAAGCTCTATAAAGTGTTTTCTAGAAAATTTCTAAATACAACTGTCCAGAAATAAGAATAAACAGTACAAAACGAAAAGTTCAAGGTGACTCCGAAGCCTGCGAACGCAGCGGCAGGTTTACCTTGAGTCTCCGCAACAACAATCCACACAGCTAGCTAACGAACAATTACCTGGATCTGCACCAAAACAATGTGCAGAAGAGTAGCACAGCAGTGCCCAGTAAGTATCAAGACTAACCTCGGTGAAGTAGTGACGAGAATTAGTCAAGACACCCACTGGTCTAATAAATTGAACAAGCATAAGTATAGGGATGACAGAACATGACATCTATCTAAGGACCCCGCGATATGGCTAACAACATAGCAACTGCAATAAGGAAGGAAAAACAGGAAGTAACAGCGGAACACCAGAATAAGACACAGAAGAATGAACGAAAACACAACCCAAATCCAGAAATCACAATACAGTAAAGGCAAGTAGTAACTCAGCAGCTGCAATAGTTTTCACATCAGGTCTCAGCCAACAACCCCAATAAGTTAGTCAAATCCTTCAAGTGTAAAATTTCACCCATAAGTTTTTTTTTTAAATTGAGATCCTTAGAATATAATCCTTTCCAATAAGAAATTATTTTTGAAATATACTTACTTCAAATAAATATCTTTCAAACATAGTTCTTTCAAGATAAAACCTTTCAAATATAAACTCTTCAAGTAATATCCTTCGAGTATAAGTCACCCTGTGACACCTAAGCATGGAAGATTAGCAGCTCCGAATACAGATATAACCACAGGGGAAATCTACCGGGATACCGTCCCGTAGTCCCGAATTAATTATGCAAGACAGTGGGATCTCCCGGAATACGTCCGTAGTCCCAATTTAAATATGCAGTGCTGGGGGATCTCCCGAAATACGCCTGTAGTCCCAAAATAAATATGCAGTGGTGGGGATCTCCCGGAATACGTCCGTAGTACCAAAGTAAATATGCAAGACAGGGGGATCTCCCGGAATACGTCCGTAGTCCCAAATTAAATATGTAGTGCTAGGGGATCTCCCAGAATACGTCCGTAGTCCCAATTTAAATATGCAGTGCTGACAATAGAGATAACAACTATAACACGACAGAAACCTCGTACATTACCACAATGATTACAAAAGCAACAATGACAGAAATGCAAGGTACGACGAGCAAATCAACTCAAGAATTTAAATCACAAGATTGGTAGAACTCATTCACAAGGAATAACCACAGTAAAGAATGCTAGGCACAAGGAGAACAGCTTAACAAGGGAAAACAAAACAAAAATGTAGCAACAATTCCACAATATTCAAGTCAACAATAAGAAGCCAACACGAGTCAAATAGTTCCAAATAATGGCAAGTCAACTAAGATATAGGTTATCTAAACTCCTTTTGAGGTTGAGCAATTACGAGAAAATTTCAACAATTCAAGTAAGGATAAGCATTGGAAGATAATCATAACTCCAATTAAGACTAAACAATTATAGGATGAGAAAATAATGATTTCAATTAAAGATAAGCAATTATGAAAAATATAGCACGACGATAGAAGAGGTAAAATATTTGGTTAAGTCGAATAAGGGTCAAATAGACAGTAAGAGTGAATCCTAAAGTAATTATCTCTAATCAAAGCATGTAGAGGTCAAACTAGCAAATAGGAATTCAAACGTATCAAAAACAACATCATACACAGTGAATATAAGGACATAAGAACCCTAAAAGGTAAACTTTCCACAAATAAGTCTGAGCACGCACTCGTCACCTCGCGTACACAGACTACGATCAACATAGATGACTCAAATCCTAAGGGGTAGTTCCCCCACACAAGGTTATGTAAGATACTTACCTCGAGTCAAGCTCAATCAATCCGTAAGAATGCCCTTTCCACGAATATCTAGCTCTGAATGGCCCAAATATAGCCAAAAGCAATTACATATCATATTTACAATCATAATAGACTCATCTAATTAATTAAATCAATACTTTAACAAAAATTCCGAAATTCACCCTAAAAAGTCGACACGGGCCCACGTCTCGAAATCGGGTAAAAGTCATAAAATATGAAAGCTCATTCACTCACGAGTCTAACCATATCGAATTTACTAAAATCTGACACCAAAATCTCGATCAAAACCCCAAAATTTGGCCTAAGAACTTTTCTCAATATTTTCACCCCAAATCCGAAATTAAACGATAAATTCTAGCATAGATTAGTGGAATAAGGAAGTTAAGAATCATTACACAAACACTTCCTCCAAAAATCTCTCCAAATTCCGCCTTATACCGAGCTTTCAATCAAATTTGTGAAGTGAACTTCAAACCCTCGAATCTGTCCCTTTTCTGCCCAGTTATTCCGCATCTGCGGACCTTGGGTCGCACCTGCGATGCCGCACCTGCGGAATTTCCTTTGCAGGTGCAGAAATGACTTAAGAGGGCTGGGTCCGCTTCTGCAGAAAAAGGGCCGCACCTGCGAGTGCACGCCTGCGGACTATTGTCCGCTTCTGCGATCTCCTCCGCGCTTGCGATCACGCACCTGCTGTCTCTCCACCGCAGGTGCGAAAATGACAGATGCCTGAAGACTTCAGCAGCAACACAAATCCAACTTTTGATCCGTTAAGCACTCAAAACTCACCCGAGCCCCCCCCGGGACCTCAACCAAACATACCAACCAATCCTAAAACAGCATAAGAACTTAGTCGAGCCCTCAAATCACATCAACTAATGCTAAAATCACGAATCCCCTTCCAATTCAAACTTGAAGAGCTTGAAACTTTAAATTCCTATAACCGATGCCGAAACCTATCAAACCACGTCCGAATGACCTCAAGTTTTACACACAGGTCACAAATGACACTACGAACTCATAACCACTTTTGGAAATCCATTCCGAGATCGATATCAAAATTTCCACTATCGACCGAAATCGCGAAAAATCAAACTTTCGCCAATTCAAGCCTAAATCTACTACAGACCTCCAAAACTCATTCCGGACACGCTCCTAAGCTCAAAATCACTCAACGGAGCTAACGGAGTCGACAGAATTCCATTACGGATCCGTCTTCACACAGTTCTGACTACGGTCCAAATTCTAAGACTTAAGCTCTCATTTAGGGACTAAGTGTCCCAAATCACTTCGAATCACCCGATAATTGAATTCAACCACGCACGCAAGTCAAGGCACCTAATACGAAGCTGCTCAGGGCCTTATGCCGCCGGACAGGACTTAAATTCTAAAAACGACCGGCCGGGTCGTTACATCCTTCCCCTCTTAAACAAACGTTATTCCTCGAACGTGCTAAGAATCGCCTCGAAGTCTTCAATCACCGAAAGAACATAGTCAACATACACCCGTGGGGGACCCCACGTCACCCCAATCCAAATAAGACTAACGACACCATCCCAACTGTAATTTATCCTTTCTATCAACACCGATAAGCCTTAGAGTCAAAATTCTCACCTTCCATTTGTCTTCAAAAGACCTGATTCTAAATCCATAACCGATATCAGTCTCAACCAGCTGTAACAACTCATACCTACACCCACAAGTATGACCGCACAAAAAGACACACCACACATAGGCCCATAATAACATTTCTGATCACAATAGCTGGCCGAAATCAAAACCATCACCGACAATTAGCCTCATATCCGTTAGAACCCTGTTTCAACCTCCACAACACTGACAACGATGCAAGAAACATGAAGACCTCTTAACTATACACCCGAATCAACAAGTCACAACTAACACCACCGGGCACATACCCCACACGCTAAAACACAAGAAGCACATAACGAGAATGACTGAATACGTAAAGAGAAACACATAAGAGAAATATCAAACAAGCCCGACAGACACAACTCTCTAATAGTACCATACTACGAATCAATTTTAAATAGGAAAAATCAAAGTATATGAACAAATTACAAGAATCTCATCCTGATATAACTTCCACCGCGGCACGCAGCCCGGCTCAAACATATCAAATCACCTGGAATCGCGATTGTCTCACCCTCAACTCTAAATTACAAGTTGAATACACATCATACCAACGGAAATATTTCACTAATTCAATTCTGCCAATAAAATCACAACACTTGCTAAACCCTTACCCCGATAGAGTATCAAATTACAAATCGTAACCAATTTACTTAGGAATCTCATCAAACCTGCCATAATGGACAACATGAATTCGCTTCTAGTCTCGAAACTTTCGATAATGAATAAAAACAAACGATAGACACGGGCTACCACTCATAGAGTCTCCCAATAAGGGTAAACACCTAAACATAATACTAAGTCATGAACTCACCCATATGTGGGACGAAAAATAGGGGAACTCGCCCCGATGAGCAGAACCAAATCAAAATACGAATGGTGCCCCTCTGTAACAAATCAAAAGCATAGTTGTATGACATCATCTGGCGTAGTGGCCTCAAGCATATTATAAGAAACATATCAATGGGTCGGGCCTTCCCCTCTTGGGCGCCCTCAACTCGCCTGAATCCGCTGTGACACACCTGTCCGGAGTCTAGGACAATCTCTTACCCTGTGGCTGGTATCTCCACACTCGAAGCAAACTCTCTGCTGACGTAGCTGTGGGAACTATGCGGTATGGGTACTCTGAGACCCATGAGCACCTGAGATACTGTGCGAAGCCTGAAGTGCAAACCGAACTTGCTGACCCACAAAACCTCTACCATGTCGTACCCTGCCTCCAAAATAAGGACCAGTAGATCTCTCCGGTCTATGAGGCCTCCTCACCTCCCTATCCTCTCTCTCCTAATCTCACCTGTACTCTCTCTCATTGCCCTGCAGGTCCTATATACGGCGACCGATCCCTACCACCTGCTGAAACGAAACATCTGACTCTAACTCCCGAACCATACCGAACCGAATATCATGTCTGAGTCCCTCAATGAATCTACAGACACATTCTCTAACTGTATCTCACGGCATACTATGACACTGACATAGTGCCCTAGCGCAGCTGCTCAAACTCCGTGCGCCACGCATCTCGACCGGACTGAGGTACAAACTCTCTCAGGAACATCTATGAAAATTGAACCCATATAAGTGAAGTTAACTCGGCTGGGCTGCCCATCTCATATGCCCGCCACCACTGATAAGTTGTTCCCTTAAGCTGGAACGTAGTGAAAGCAACACGACTCGTCTCAACAATATTAATAGTGCGGAGGATGTTATGGCATTCCTCCAGAAAACCATGTGCACTCTCTGAAGCCAAACCGCTGAATGTAGGAGGGTTATACCTCTTGAACCTTGCAAATCTAAGTTTCCCTTCCTCGGATGCTGCTGCTCTGACCATAAGCTAAACTGGTACCATGGCCTGTGTTACCATGACACCTGGAACCTGACCAACGTGAACTCGCTGCTCTGGAGTGTGGGCGGCGGGAGTCTGGGCTCCTTCCCCGGTCTGTGAAGTAACTGATGCAACCAAAATATCCCCGCCTGAGCCAATATACCAAACATGCTCAGGAACTGTGCTAAAGCCTCCTGAAGTCCGAGGGTAATAGCAGGCGCCTCCAGTTCTTGCCCCCAACTGGAACTACTAGCGGCCCCCTAACTGCTTCTCTGGTAGGTGCCCTAGATGCGACACGTGCTCCTCGTCGGCCTCTGCCTCTAACCATAGCGGCATCTACTCCGGGGGTAACATCATCAGGAACCGCAGCTCGTGTCCTCACCATTTGTGAGAGAATGGAATGGTAAATTTCAAACTTCAAGATCAATGAACTCGCATGATAGGAATGAAGGAGGTGAAATTGTCCTAATAGTTCCGTAGCCTCTCGAAGATAAGTACAGACGTATCCGTACCGATCTGCAAGACTCTACTAAACTCGCTTATGACTCTAGCACCTATGAACCTAGGGTTCTGATACCAACTTGTCACGACCCAATTTCCCCTCCTTTTGGGTATCGTGATGGCACCTAGTCTTAAGGACTAGGTAAGCCTAACAATAATTAAAACAACAACATTATTTAAATAGAATCTCTTATAGTTCCCAAAATCTGTAGTACAAGTCATAAGCTCTATAGAGTGTTTTCTAGAAAAATTCTAAATACAAATATCCAGAAATAAGAATAAACAGTGCAAAATGAAAAGTTGAAGGTGACTATGAAGCCTGCGAACGCAGCGGCAGGTTTACCTTGAGTCTCCACAACAACAGTTCACATAGCTAGCTAACGATCAATTACCTGGATCTGCACCAAAAAGAATGTACAGAAGAGTAACATGAGCACACCACAGCGATGCACAGTAAGTATCAAGACTAACCTCGATGAAGTAGTGACAAGGACTAGTCAAGACACCTACTAGTCTAATTAACTGAACAAGCATAAGTATAGGGATGACAGAACATGACATCTATCTAAGGACCCCGTGATATGGCTAATGACATAGCAACTGCAATAAGGAAGGAAAAACAAGAAGTAACAGCGGAACACCAGAATAAGACACAGAAGAATGAACGAAAACACAACCCAAATCCAGAAACCATAATACAGTAAAGGCAAGTAGTAACTCAGCAGCTGCAATAGTTTTCACATCAACCCCAATAAATTAGTCAAATCCTTCAAGTGTAAACTTTCACCCGTAAGTTTTTTTTTTTTTAAATTGAGGTCTTTAGAATATAATCCTTTCCAATAAGAAATTATTTTTTGAAATATACTTCCTTCAAATAAATATCTTACAAACATAGTTCTTTCAAGATAAAACCTTTCAAATATAAACTCTTCAAGTAATATCCTTCGAGTATAAGTCACCCTGCGACACCTAAGCATGGAAGATTAGCAACTCTGAATACAGGTATAACCATAGGGGAAATCCACCGGGATACCGTCCTGTAGTCCCGAATTAATTATGCAAGATAGGGGGATCTCCTGGCATACGTCCTTAGTCCCAATTTAAATATGCAGTGCTGGGGACTGCCGGAATACGTCTGTAGTCCCAATTTAAAGATGCAGTGCTGGGGGATCTCCCGAAATACGTCCGTAGTCCCAAAATAAATATGCAGTGCTGGGGGATCTCCCGGAATACGTCTATAGTCCCAAAGTAAATATGCAAGATAGGGGGATCTCCCGGAATACATTCGTAGTCCAAAATTAAATATGCAGTGCCGGGGGATCTCCCGGAATACGTCTGTAGTCCCAATTTAAATATGCAGTGCTGACAACATAGATAACAACTATAACACGACAGAAACCTCGTACATCACCACAATGAGTACAAAAGCAACAATGACAGAATTGCAAGGTACGACGAGCAAATCAACTCAATAATTTAAATCAGAAGAACGTTAGAACTCATTCACAAGGAATAACCATAGTAAAGAATGCTAGGCACAAAGAGAATAACTTAAGAAGGGAAAACAAAACAAAAATGTAGCAACAATTCAACAATATTCAAGTCAACAATAAGAAGCCAACACGAGTCAAATAGTTCCAAATAATGGCAAGTAAACTAAGATATAGGTTATCTAAACTCCTTTTGAGGTTGAGCAATTACGAGGAAAATTCAACAATTCAAGTAAGGATAAGCAGTGGAATATAATCATAACTCCAATTAAGACTAAACAATTATAGGATGAGAAAATAATGATTTCAATTAAAGATAAGTAGTTATAAAAAATATAGCACGACGATAGAAGAGGTAAAATCTTTGGTTAAGTCGAATAAAGGTCAAATAGACTGTAAGAGTGAATCCTAAAGCAATTATCTCTAATCAAAACATGTAGAGGTGAAACTAGTAAATAGGAATTCAAACATATCAAAAACAACATCATACACAGTGAATATAAGGACATAAGAACCCTAAAAGGCCAACTTTGCACAAATAAGTCCAAGCACGCGCTCGTCACCTAGCGTACATAGACTACAATCAACATAGATGACTCAAATCCTAAGGGGTAGTTCCCCCACACAAGGTTAGACAAGATACTTACCTTGAGTCAAACTCAATCAATCCGTAAGAATGCCCTTTCCACGAATATCCGGCTCTGAATGGCCCAAATCTAGCCAAAAGCAATTACATATCATATTTACAATCATAATAGACTCATCTAATTAATTAAATCAATACTTTAACAAAAATTCCGAAATTCGACCTAAAAAATTGACACGGGCCTACGTCTCGAAATCGGGTAAAAGTCATAAAATACGAACGCTCATTCACTCACAAGTCTAACCATATCGAATTTACTAAAATCTGACACCAAAATCTCTATCAAAACCCCAAAATTTGGCATAGATTAGCTCATTCTCAATATTTTCACCCCAAATCCGAATTTAAACGATGAATTCTAGCATAGATTAGTAGAATATAACCATAAGGGAGTTAAGAATCATTACCCAAACACTTTCTCTAAAAATCTCTCCAAATTCCGCCTTCTACCGAGCTTTCAATCAAATTTGTGAAGTGAACTTCAAACCCTCGAATCTGCCCCTTTTCTGCCCAGTTATTCCGCATCCGCGGACCTTGGGTTGCACCTGTGGAATTTCCTTCGCAGGTGCGGAAACGACTTAAGAGAGCTGGGTCTGCTTCTGCGAAAAAAGGGCCGCACCTACGAGTGCACGCCTGCGGACTATTGTCCACTTCTGCGATCTCCTCTACGCCTGCGATCACGCACCTGCGGTCTCTCCACCGCAGGTGCGAAAATGACAGATGCCTAAAGACTTCAATAGCAACACAAATCCAACTTTTGATCCGTTAAGCACTCGAAACTCACCCGAGCCCCCCGGGACCTCAACCAAACATACCAACCAATCCTAAAATACCATACGAACTTAGTGGAGCCCTCAAATCACATCAAACTAATGCTAAAATCACGAATCACCTTCCAATTCAAACTTAAAGAACTTGAAACTTTAAATTCCTACAACCAATGCCGAAACCTATCAAACCATGTCTGAATGACCTCAAATTTTGCACACAGGTCACAAATGACACTACGGACCCACAGCCACTTTCGGAAATCCATTCCGAGCTCAATATCAAAATTTCCACTATCAGCCGAAATCGCCAAAAATCTAACTTTCGCCAATTCAAGACTAAATCTACTACAGACCTCCAAAACACATTCCGGACACGCTCCTAAGCTCAAAATCACTCAACAGAGCTAACGGATCGACAAAATTACATTCTGGATCCGTCTTCACAGAGTTCCGACTACAGTACAAATTATAAGACTTAAGCTCTCATTTAGGGACTAAGTGTCCCAAATCACATCGAATCACCCGATAATTGAATTCAACCATGCACGTAAGTTGAGGCACCTAATACGAAGCTGCTCAGGGTCTTATGCTGCCGGACAGGACTTAAATTCTCAAAACGACTGGCCGGGTTGTTACAAATTGGGTGTAATTGTATTTATTAATTGTTGATATATATATTAATGGTATTCTTGTTGTCTATTGTGCATATCACTGGTTGTTTTATCCTGCCCTTATTGTTATTGTTTCCTAGTATTTTGTATATTATATTACACAGGTTATTAGACTAGTGAGTGTCTTGACTGTACCTCGTCTCTACTCTATTGAGGTTAGTCTTGATACTTACTGGGCACCGTTGTGGTGTGGTCACTCTACACTTCTGCACATTTTTGTGCAGAGCCAGTATTGGACTTGAGCAGACTTAAAGCGCGATCGTAATGATTCAAGGTAGAGCTTCTTGGCCGTTGCAGTCCCTTGGAGTCTTTTCATTTTATTGTACTGTTAATTTGTAATCAAACAATATTGTATATTTGGTCTTCGTGATCATTCCATGTATTGAGTTAGAGTTCGTGACTCAGTACTACCAGTCTTGGGAGGTTGTATATTGTGATTATTTCCGCTATTGGTTTATAAAAAAATGGCTTCAAAAGGTAATGGTAATCGGCTTACCTAGTCTTAGAGACTAGGTGCCGTCACGACGCCTGTGGTGGGATTTTGAGTCGTGATAATTTTGATACAAAATCAATAGATCTTTGAATTTGAGTTAATTTTTCTTGACATATATAATGTCCTAAAAATCGAACATCAGTTTGGAATAAACTCATTTTTAGTTTTGAAATAACTAAACCATTTTGTATAACAATTCTTTTAAAAATATCTAGATGCTTAATATGCATTTCAAATATTTTGGAGAATATCAATGTAACGACCCATCGGTCGTTTTGAACATTTGCACTTTGCTCGGTTGTTTGAGGGCATGAGTAGCTCCGTATGATGTACTTTGACTTGTGTGAATCATCGGTTTTGGGTTGCAGGTATTTCGGAATCGAATTGGAAGAAAGAATTTCATTGTTGAAGCTTTAAATTGGGAGAGTTGACCAAAATTTAACTCTTTAGCATTTTACCTCGGATTGGAATTTTCATGGTTCCAGTAGCTTCTTTAGGTGATTTTGGACTTAGGAGCGTGACCGGAATGTAATTTTGAGGCTTGTAGTAGAATTAGGCTTGAATTGGCGAAAGTTGGAAATTTGGCAATTTCGGTCGGTAGTGGAAAAATTGATATCGGGGTTAGAATGGAATTCCGGAAGTTGGAGTAGGGTCGCAGTGTCATTTGTGACATGTGTGCAAAATTTGAGGTCATTCGGACGTGGTTTGGTTGGTTTCGGCATCGGTTGTCGAATTCGGAAATTTAGAAGTTCTTAGGCTTGGATCTGAGGGTAATTTGGTGTTTGGATGTTGTTTTGAGTGATTCGAAGGTTCGACTAAGTTTGTATGTTAATATATGACTTGTTGGTATTTTTGGTTGAGGTCCCAAGGGCCTCGGGGTGATTCCGAGTGGTTAGCGGATTTGTGGAAATTGGAATTTGCAGTTGGAGCTGCTGCTTCTGCTATTTATGCACCTGCGGAAGAAAGGGTCGCAGGTGCGAGGCTGCTGGTGCACGTGGGGAGTACGCAGGTGTGGGCAACGCGGGGCTAGGAAGGTTGCGCAGGTGCGATATGGAGGTCGCATCTGCGAGCCCGCAGGTGCGAAACCTAGGGTGCAGATGCGGAAAGGGCAATGCTGGTCAGGCTTCGCAAAAGCGGAGGAAAATGCGCAGATACGCCTTCATAGGTGCGACGATGTTACCGCAGATGTGGAGCCTGGGCGCGTAAGTGAGTTGCACAGGTGCGGCTCCTTGGACCGATTGTGCGGTCGGGCGGGTGCGAGAAAATGGCCGCAGGTGCGAAAAACCTGGGTAGAAACCATAAATAGAACCCTTTGCGATTTTGGTGCATTCTTCACCATTTCTTTTCGGTTTTTGGAGCTTTTGGGAGAGATTTGAAGAGGGAATCAATGGGGTTTCGTTGAGGTAAGTTACTTGAACCCTAATACTTGTATATATGGTGATTTTTCGTTGTTTAATCATGGTAATTAGTGAAAATGAGGGGTTAGGGCTTGGAATTTTTGGAGAGTAATTTAAGGATTTGAAGGACCAAACGATGTCGGATTTTAATGAATTTGGTATGGTTAGACTCGTGAGTGAATGAGCTTTCTAGTTTTGTAAATTTTGTTGGATTTCGAGACGTGGGCTCGGGGGCCGGGTTGAGCCAATTTTGGGTTTTGGTCTAATTTTATAGCTTTTCTTGTGGAATTCATTCCATTAGCGTATATTGATGGTATTGTACTGATTGTAAATAGATTCGGAGCATCTGGAGGCCGAGTCCTGAGGCAAGAGCATTGCGGGGTAGAGATTTGACCGGTTTGAGGTAAGTAACGATTGTAAATCTAGTCCTAAGGGTATGAAACCTGGGATTTTGTATCATTCTACTATTTTTAGTGACGCACATGCTAGGTGATGGGCGTGTGGGCGTGCACTGTTGGGGATTTGTGACTTGGTCCATCCCATAGTAATTGTAAAGTTGCATACTTTGTTGAAACCATATGATACTTATATGTTTTAGAAAGAATTTCTGTAAATTGGGCTGAATGCCATGTTTGGGCCTTGCGCCAATGCTGTTTGGACCCTTAGGGGCTATTTCTTACCATCCTCTCATTATTTTTGATTGAAAATCTATACTCAGTCATGTTTATACTTGTTTACCGCATAACTCAGTTTTATGACTTTATTTTGATGCATATAAATGTTTTGGGCCGAATGCCCTGGTTTACTGAAATGCCCGAGTGACTTGAGAGGTTTATGACTGAGTGAGGCCGAGGGCCTGATTTGTGAGGATGAGTGTGGATCGGGGTTGCCCGTCGGCAACATACTTTATTATTATAGCACGTGAGTTCTCCATGCAGCATGTGAGTTGTCCGTGCAGATTTTAGCGCTTGGGCTGAAGGAGCCCCTCCGGAGTCTGTACACACCCCCAATGAGCGCAGGTACCTACTGAGTGCTAGTGCCGAGTGCTGAGTGACTGGGAGGCATGAGTGATTGTGAGGTATGCCCGAGTGGCAAGAGTGATTGTGAGGTATGCCCGAGTGGCACGAGTGACTGTGAGGTTTGCCCGAGGGACTGTATATGAGTGATGTTTTGCCCGAGGGGCTGTTTATGATTTCATCATTTTTCTCACATTTGCATTTTTCCTTTGTTGATAACTGTTGAAAAATATCTTTAAATGATTTTACGGGAACTGGGTTTAAATGATATGTTTTGATTCAAATCCTGATTTTAAAAGTATGAGATATTCTAATGAGCTTTTCCTGATATGAACGTTATATGCTTGATTGCTCGTCACTATTGCTCAGTCTTTATTTATTGTTGTTACTTAGTGAGTTGGCGTACTCACGTTACTCCCTGCACCTTATGTGCAGATCCAGGTGTAGCTGGACATGGTAGCGGTTGTTGATTATTTTGGTTGCAGATTGTTTCCTTGGATATAGCAAGGTAGCTGCTTGGCGATCGCAGCCCCTGCTTTTCTCCCTCTTATTTTCCTTTAGTTGTATTTATCTATTTTCCAGACTGAGTTAGTCTTGATATTGTTAGACAGATTGTAGTAGATGTTCATGACTAGTGACACCCCGCTGTCGGGCTTTTCTTTCCATACTTTTATTTTGATTTGAACTCATTTACGAAGGTTTTTATTTTAAATGACATTGAAATTATCTTTGAAATGAAAATATCGGTTGTTTTGGAAATGAGTCGGCTTGCCTAGTTTCACGATAGGCGCCATCACGACAGGGGTTAGTTTGGGTCATGACAGATTGGTAATAGAGCCTAAGTTACATAGGTCTCACGAGTCATGAGCGGGTTTAATAGAGTCTTGTGGATCGGTACGGAGACGTCTGTACTTATCTTCGAGAGGCTGCAAAACCCTTAGTAAAATTTCACTTTCTTGTATTCTATCATGCGAAATTGATTCAGCTTGAGACATAACTCTTTGAATTCTTTCCACGCATCTCGTATGCGCACATGAGCGCTCGGTATCAGTTGTACATCGCCGGCTTATGATTCATTGAACAAGGTTGATATGTGTATTCTGTGTTTGTGGTGGTGGGTCGGTCTGGAGGACTTGAGGCCATGGTTAAACCGCAGCTTAGGCTTAGTAGCTTCAGTTGTAACCTATACATTTGGACTCATAGGTCCGATAATGTCTCTACGAGTGGAATTTGTGGCCCGATGAGCTGTGGAATGGCTTTGTGGTGAGTATGACGAAACTGTGGGAGGTGTTAAGACGATGTAAGTGTGATGAAAAGTGTTTTCTTGAAATGTAAAGGAAGGCCATTGGGTGCTTGATTTTCGTTTTGATTTGATGTACGGCCTCGAGTGTGAATATTTTGAAGGATCTTTCACGTTGTTAAATTTTGGGGCAAATTAAATTCTCATGTCTTTCAATGTGTTTGGACTCAAGAAGAGTAAGTGATTGTGTAGTAATTATGGCTGCGAATGGGTATATCTGATGTTGATGGCTCGAGAAAGATGATCTTCGAAGAGACTTAGAGTTGGTAGCATTCTAATGGTTCTGGTACGATAGAGATGCATTTCGAGTTGATGCAGCAATTGGGCAGCAAGGAATGAGGGAAGACATGACGGGAAGCGTTTCACGGTGGTTGAAGTACTAGCGGGTCAAGTAGGAGAAGTAGAGGTTGAGAAGTTTCTTAAAGGAGATGATTTAACCGAAGTAAGAGTGGCAGATTAGCATATGAATCCACTGGTAGGGTAGTTGTGCACCTTGAGAAAGTGTAGAATGGTTTGGAATCGTGCTAGTATGTGATTTGGCCTGTAGACTCTAATTAAAGTGATGGTTAGTGTACAAAGCAAAAAATTGAAAAGGGCAAAAAGGAGAGTGTTTGAAATGAAGAGAGGCGTGAAGATCTGATTATCGTGTCAGGTGCAATATGACTTGAGTTCGGAAGGTATTGTTGAACGTGCAGTTGATGTCAATAGGGAAAGTGCAGACTTATACAAATGGTGGGCGAGCATGAACTTAGGAGAATTTACGGATTCCGACGTATGTGATGATGGCTGGCGATTCAGAATGTTTATGAGGAGCTTAATAAAAGACTTCGAGAAGTATGGCGGGTTAACTGTGCGAGACCTTGGCAATTGAGAAGGAGAAATCCTTGCGGGTTCTAATTTTATATAATTGTAGCTTGAGGCTAAGTGGGGGAGTCTAATATCGACGAGTTGATTGCACAGTTATGTGTTTATTAGTTTTTGATTCGAGGTATACTGGTGAATCAGTTATGACTTGCAGAGGCCGAGATCGAGGATGACTCGGGTAAAGGAATTTCTGGGCACAAGTTGTATTACACTATATGGTTATAGGAGGACCATAAAATAATTGAGTAGTTATTCACGAAGAATGTAGGGTACATGGAGCGGGAATTTGCTCAGATGCGTAGGAGTGTGGGTTACTCTTTATTTCCCGTGGGTGTTGGTGTGCTAATGGGGCACAGGTCGTTTCGGTCCGTTTGGTCCGTTAATTCGAGATTTGAGTAGAGTGGATGGCTCTCAAGAATGGTTTTAATGGATTCAAGATTTATATGTAGCGATTTGGTGTTTTCAATATTTATATATATGGCTAGAAAACAGGGAGTTTCATTGAATGGTGTTGAGACTCGTGGCATTTTAAATCATTGTGAATTATGCATTTCAGTATCAAGAAGGTAAAGGAAACAATTTTAGGTTCACATAAAGTCATTTCAGGGTAAGCATTTTTGGTTGTGGTACCTATGGGATACATAAAAAGGGAATTCAGTGGCTTATAAGCCTTAGGGCGGTGTGAATTTGCGCTAGAGTTCGTGGGGCAAGTTTTAGTTAAGGATAGTAGTGTTCTAACAAGGAAAAAGTAACTATTTGAAGGCAATTTGGCAAGGACTTGGAGAAATAGGACAACTTGGTTATGTGCAAATGGGTTTCAAAATGTTCATGATAGTTTCTACCATGGTTTGAACCGATATTTCCTACCGATGTACGGAACGTGTTGTGTGTTATGATTTCCTCCTAGAAAGAAGCAAAAAAGAGGTTTCTGATTTAATAAGGTATGTAATTTGCTAGTGACTCAAAGTTGTTAATGGGATTCTTATGCTTGTCACATGATGATGTAATAGATGTGGTGTTGTGCGGGAATAGGATTTACATGTACAAGGTCACAGTTCAGTTTTGAAGGGAAGGACATAAATTCTTAGGCAGCATGGACGGTTTCCGATGTCTAGGTAAATGATATTACTATTTGGTATGGCTTGATGAGAGTGTACATTTCAGAGGGGCAGTGTGTTTTGATTTATGGGTACTTCGCTGGTATTGCGACACTCTCCCGGTTGATCGACTGTTATTCAAATTTTTGCCAGGTGACACAGAAGAATTTTTTTTAAAGTATTTCTCGTGGGATGATTGTGTACGAGAGAGGTGTTAGACATTCAGGCGGTGAAGGTGGAATCAAATATGGTGATTCGTGTGTCCTATGGAATTGGAGATTGGGAGTTCTCAGGAGCAGATTGTTTCATGGGTGTGGATTGTAAAGTTGCGACCGCAGCTAGCCAGATGATAGAATGTGTTATGATTCAGTCATTGTGGATTTTCGGAGGTTATTTATCTATTTGTGGCTGACCATAGTTGATTTGGGGCTCAATGGTAGGCCTAATTAGGATGTGTATTCTACACCGAGCCGGATTGATTGGCTTCATACTACTATTGTTGAAGGATGTGTCATTCGGTTTATGTGAAGCTTATTCGTGTTCTAGAATGATCTGTGAGTTACTCTTCTATGCTACGAAGAGTTGTGATTCGTTGATTATATGCACATATGGTGCGGTTCTATTGTGGCCTTATAGCGGAATTTGAGAGAGAATAGTATTGGATATTGCTTGGTTGATGGTGTATTGGTCATGTTCTTTCGGGTTTTGTACGGCATGGTGTCGTTTGCTTCTCCGTGGTTATGGTAATGCACTTTGGGTACTTTATGTCGAATTGCGTAGGGTTATTGATTTTAGCAGGGTGGCTTGAGGTGTTCCATATGGACCAGTATTTGGATAGGGTCACGTATTGCAGCAGAGTTATGTGGAAATATAATCCTTTATGTAAGATTCGTGTGTTATGGTTCTGCGGTGTGTGATGGGTTCTTAGCATTGCATCGGGGTGGTACCCGTCAAGCTTGCGGAACGGTTCTCCTGTTTGGGTCATTGTTACGATTGGGTACACTTGGATTGTTGCTATCTGGCACACAGATTGCACGAGTTGTGGCTTTAGATTGTAGTGATGTGTCACATCACTAGAGTGGTCGTGTGGGATGAGACGAGCTCATTGGGCCTAGAATGGATGCTATCAGATTTGATTGTGGTATAATTGGGAGGATAACATCGGAAGTCGGCTTTGAAATTGTCTATAGTTCTTGTAGAAGGAACGATAGCTCCATGACCTGTTGGTCTAATGAATGGCTATGAATTTGGTATTTATCTTTCATCATCGGCAGTGTAGGAAGGTTTTGAAAATGAGGTTTTGTCTGATATGAGGTTATTATCGGTACTGAGTTGATTTGAGTCGATACTGTGATTAGAAATCATTGCTTTGAGCATTTGAGCTATGCGGTATTGAATTTGAGTATTTGAGTTATGGTTAAGACTTTTGGTAAAGACTGTTCAGACTTATACGGTATGTAGATGCAAACTTCTCATCTTATAGGAAATTTCGGATGTTGGAAATTTAATTCGAAGGCTTATGGACTAGGTTGAATTGAGAAATTTCATTTATGCTGTGCTATCGGACCTGTATGGGATAGGGTGACGTGGGATCATCCCCGCGTATGTGCATGGGAAAGTTACACAGCGATTTGATGGCTTTTGGAACAACTCCGGGCACATTCGAGGACGAACGTATGTTTAAGTGGGGGAGGATATAACGGCCCGACCGGTCATTTTGAACATTTTCACTTCGCTAGGTTGTTTGAGGGCATGAGTAGCTCCGTATGATGTACTTTGACTTGTGTGAATCGTCGGTTTTGGGTTGCAGGTATTTCGGAATCGAATTGGAAGAAAGAATTTCATTGTTGAAGCTTTAAATTGGGAGAGTTGACCAAAATTTGACTCTTTAGCATTTGACCTCAGATTGGAATTCTGATGGTTCCATTAGCTTCGTTAGGTGATTTTGGACTTAGGAGCGCGACCGGAATATAATTTTGAGGCTCGTGGTAGAATTAGGTTTGAATTCGCGAAAGTTGGAAATTTGGCGATTTCGGTCGGCAGTGGAAAAATTGATATTGGGGTCGGAATGGAATTTCGGAAGTTGGAGTAGGTTCGTATTGTTATTTGTGACATGTGTGCAAAATTTTAGGTCATTCGGACGTGGTTTGGTTGGTTTCGGCATAGGTTGACGAATTCAAAAATTTAGAAGTTCTTAGGCTTGAATCCGAGGGTAATTTGTTGTTTGGATGTTGTTTTGAGTGATTTGAAGGTTCGACTAAGTTTGTATGTTGATATATGACTTGTTGGTATTTTTGGTTGAGGTCCCGAGGGCCTCGGGGTGATTCCGAGCGTAATCTGTTGATTCTGCTATTTCCGCACCTGCGGAAGAAAGGGTCGTAGGTGCGAGGTCGCTGGTGCGCGTAGGGAGTGCGCAGGTTCGGGCAACGCGGGGCTAGGCAGATTGCACAGGTGCGAGATGGAGGTCGCTATTGCAATCCCGTAGGTGCGAAACCTGGGGCGCAGATGCCGAAAGGGCAATGCTGGTCAGGCTTCGAAGAAGCGGAGGAAAACACGCGGATGCGCCTTCGTAGGTGCGACGATGTTATCGCAGAAGCGGAGCCTGGGCGCGTAAGTGAGTTACGCAGGTGCGGCTCCTTGGACCGCATGTGCGGTCGCGCAGGTGCGAGAAAATGTCCTCAAGTGCGAAAAACCTGGGCAGAAACCATAAATAGAACCCTTCGCGATTTTGGTGCATCCTTCACCATTTCTATTCGGTTTTTGGAGCTTTTGGGAGAGATTTGAGGAGGTAATCAAGGGGGTTTCGTTGAGGTAAGTTACTTGAACCCTAATACTTGTATATATGATGATTTTCCGTTGTTTAATCATGGTAATTAGTGAAAATAAGGGGTTAGTGCTTGGAATTTTTGGTGAGTAATTTAAGGATTTGAAGGACCAAACGATGTCAGATTTTGATGAATTTGGTATGGTTAGACTCGTGACTGAATGAGATTTCTAGTTTTTCGTATTTCGAGACGTGGGCCCGGGGGCCGGGTTTGAGCCAATTTCGGGTTTTGGTCTAATTTTGTAGTTTTTGTTGTGGAATTCATTCCATTAGTGTATATTGATGGTATTGTACTGATTGTAAATAGATTCGGAGCATTTGGAGGCCGAGTCATGAGGCAAGAGCATTGCACTGTAGAGATTTGACTGGTTTGAGGTAAGTAACGACTGTAAATCTAGTCCTGAGGGTATGAAATCCCGAATTTTGTATCATTCTACTATTTTTAGTGATGCACATGCTGGGTGACAGGCGTGTGGGCGTGCACTGTTGGGGATTTGTGAATTGGTCCGTCCCGTAGTAACTGTAAAGTTGCATACTTTGTTGAAACCATATGATACTTATATGTTTTAGAAAGAATTTCTGTAAATTGGGCTAAATGCCATGTTTGGGCCTTGCGCCAATGCTGTTTGGACCCTTAGGGGCTGTTTCTTACCATCCTCTTATTGTTTTCAATTGAAAATCTATACTCAGTCATGTTTATACTTGTTTACCGCATAACTCAGTTTTATGACACTGTTTCGATGCATATAAATATTTTGGGCTAAATGCCTTGTTTTACTGAAATGCCCGAGTGACTTGAGAGGTTTATGACTGATATGAGGCCGAGAGCCTGATTTGTGAGGATGAGTGTGGATCGGGGCTGCCCGTCTGTAGCATACTTTATTATTATAGCACGTGAGTTGTCCGTACAGCAAGTGAGTTATCCGTGCATATTTTAGCGCTTGGGCTGAAGGAGCCCCTCCGGAGTATGTACACACCCCCAGTGAGTGCAGGTACCTACTGAGGGCGAGTGCCGAGTGCTGAGTGACTGGGAGGCATGAGTGATTGTGGGGTATGCCCGAATGGCAAGAGTGATTGTGAGGTATGCCCGAGTGGCACGGGTGACTGTGAGGTTTGCCCGAGGGGCTGTATATGAGTGATGTTTTTCCCCAGGGGCTGTTTATGATTTCATCATTTTGCTCACATTTGCATTTTTCCTTTGTTGAAAACTGTTGAAAAATATCTTTAAATGATTTTACTGGAACTGGGTTTAAATGAGATGTTTTGATTCAAATCCTGATTTTAAAAGTATGACATATTCTACTTAGATTTTCCTGATATGAACATTATATGCTTGATTGCTCGTCACTACTGCTCAGTCTTTATATATTGTTGTTACTTACTGAGTTGGCATACTCATGTTACTCCCTGCACCTTGTGTGCAGATCCAGGTGTAGCTGGACACAGTAGCGGTTGTTGAGTATTCTGGTTGCAGACTTTTTCCTCGGAGATAGCAAGATAGCTGCTTGGCGATCGCATCCCCTGCTTTTCTCCCTCTTATCTTCCTTTAGTTGTATTTAGCTATTTTCCAGACTGAGTTAGTCTTGATATTGTTAGACAGATTGTAGTTGATGCTCATGACTAGTGACACACCGATGTCGAGCTTTTCTTTCCGCACTTTTATTTTGATTTGAACTCATTTACGAAGGTTTTTATGTTAAATGACATTGAAATTATCTTTGAAATGAAAATATCGATTGTTTTGGAAATGAGTCGGCTTGCCTAGTTCCACGATAGGTGCCATCACGACAGGGGTTAGTTTGGGTCGTGACAATCAAAATGTCATCAATATAAAAAATGATGAAATCTAGATATGGATTAAATATATCATTCATGATTTTCTAAAATTCAGAAGGGGCATTTTTTAAACAAAAAGACATAACATTCCATTAAGGGTACTAAATAAGCTAGATCTTGATACCAGATAACAGGATCTTGTAGGCGGGCGGTAATCCGCACGGCCATAACAGGATCTAGCTTATTTAGTACCCTTAATTTTAAGGGTTGGCGGTAGTCCGCACGGCCAGTAAAGATATAAGAACCGAACTATACAAGAATATTTATAGGGTTGTATGGCTGCATGGAAGGATTTATCCTTTTACCCAAGCAAGGGGCTTGTCTGGATCTAATACATACTCTTATTGAGCCCATATGTCTAGCGGTTCTAACCGTGAAAGAAGATGCCCTTTTCAATATCTTTAACGGGCTTAGGTCCACGGCTTGCTAGACGGAGCCACTAAGGCAAAGCCAGTAAAAGTAGTACTAGATCCGACTGTACCACCATCTCTGGAACCAAGTCAATAAGCCATATTAAAATTCCTTTATATTTTGATAGAGGCTAGATCTTTCATGGTGTATATAATAGAGAAGTTAGATATTAAACATAGATATGAAATCTCTTAGCCGTACATAGTCACGGCTGGAGAGGAGAGACTTGAAATACTTAACAGAATAAAATAAATACCTCGTAAGGACGGGATGCAAGGCCTGAGTCCGATGAACGGGGGATTTTTTTACAAGAGAGTCTTTACAAGAGAGAGAGAGAGAGAGAGAGAGAGAGAGAGAGAGAGAGAGAGATTCTAAAGGCTGGTGCCTTCTTTCAAATGAATGCGCCTATAAATAAGAAAGAAAAAGAATCTTAAAATAGTAAAAAGAGGGTCCCACATTCTGGGTCCCTGTACAGTGTTTCTTCTGTACAAACATTATTTCTACTGTTGAAACAGCGTATCTACTGTTGAGCGGGGTACCCGGCGGCTTGATTGTGCTGTAGGTCCCGGGCGGCTATTATTGTAGTTGACCACAAATATCACTGTCTAGGTTGTTTTTCTATCTCCTTCATCCTTTGGAGGAATTCTTCCGCATTTTGTATGGCATTATCAGATAATATTTTTTCTGATTCAATAAGCTGAGAAACATCTGCAATATCATCGTTGCTAGTCTCACTCCGCATCGAAGTGTCAGATTTTTCATATTGGTTGATGGAGCGAAGCAAATTTCTTTTTACTTCTTCCAGATAATCATTAATCATTTCTTCTTTATTTCCTTCTTGAAAATAGATTTTTCTAGCAATGTGCCGAACTGAGCTATCATCAATCTTTTCCTTTTGGGGGTTGTTGGAATATTCTTGGATTTTTGCTTTAATGGAATCCAAGAGTTCTTGACCGTATAACATCTTTGTTTTGGGATCCTTTTTCATCAATTTATCCCAGAAATTGTTATAAATAGTCCTGTATAAACAAGGAATTTGTTCTTCGGTAAATCCCAACTTCGGAGTCCACTTATGAATCCATGGAATAGAGAATTCTAGAAAGAAATATATTTGGTCAATTTTTTCTAAATAACAGATATGATCTTTGTGGTATAACTCATTTAAATATGGTGAATGTTTTGTCCATTCTTTGTATAACGTAAGAAATAGATCAGGTAATATTTTGACTGTCGGACCGTGATATGACCACCAATTCAAAAACCAATTAGGAATTGGTTCAGTAAATATTTTTGCACATACCTTTATGAACCAAGTGTGCTTATGTCTATCATTATTATAATAGAGCACTTTATCAAAAGCTTGGATATAATCCCAATAGGTAAAATTCATACAAGATTTGTTAAGGCTTATCTACCTTTCTTTCATTGTAGATATACAATCTGTTTGTTAATAATTTTTGAGAAGTTATAAACATTCTCTTCCGTGCTGTAACCGGAAAAATGCTAAAATTCTGCACTGCATGTACTGGTGAGAATAGTCTCATAGTAAGAACGGGCTTTGTATGACTCACCCGGATAATATAATCCATTTATCAAATACCTTTGGAATATCTTCCATGGCTCCTCTAAATCTCAGTATTTTCTAAAAGAAATATCATTTCTTTTTTAAATAATTTTTCATAAGACTTAATATCATCGTTGTCCTCTTTGATAATTGAAGCAAAAGTATAACTTTGCTTTTGAGCAGCCAAATATGCTTGCAAGTGTGCGTATAACGGACTATCTTCTGGAATATCTTCCAGATGAACAGATGGACCTGCCGAAGATTCGCCTTTGAGAGATATTTTCTCATTTACTAAATTCTTTTATAGTTTTGAAATAACTAAACCATTTTGTATAACAATCCTTTTAAAATATCTAGATGCTTAATATGCATTTCAAATGTTTTGGAGAATATCAAAATGTCATCAATATAAACAATGATGAAATCTAGATATGGATTCAATATATCATTCATGATTTTCTGAAATTCAGAAGGGGCATTTTTTAAACCAAAAGGCATAACATTCCATTCATATTGCCTGAATGGAACATTAAAAGCAGTTCTATAAATATTCTCTTTAAATATTTGAATCTGCCAATAACCAGATTTTAAATCAAACTTTGAAAATATATTGGCATCATATAATCTTGATAACAAATCCTTTTTGTTGGGGATAGGATACCTTATCCACTTTAAATATTTATTCAAAGGTTTATAATTTATAACCAATCTAGGAATGCCACGTTCTTTTTCTGTAGCATTATTAACATAAAAAGCGGTACAAGACCAAGGAGATTTTGAAGGTTTTATCAAACCTTTTTGTAACAAATTATCAATTTTTTTTTTTGCAGAATTCTACCAATTCAGCGTTCATTTGACAATGACGAGATTTAGTAGGGATATCATCTTCAGAAAAATTATCTTCATATGGAAGAGTGACAATATGCTTTTTTCGATTCCAAAAAGCACTAGGATGATCAGCACAAATATCAATAGCAATTTGTTCAGAAATCAAATTAATCTTTTCCTGTACTTTAGTGGATTTTAAAGTATCAAATATATTCATACTAAATAATTCTAGTTGCAAAGAATCAATATATTTTTGCTTCATATCAATTAAAGCATTTATATCTCTAGTTACGGGATCTGTAACAAAAGTATAACTTATGTTTTTATCCTTATAAGTAGCTGTAAAACCTTTCGAGTCTATGCTAGTAAAAGGATAAATAGCGTTAATAAAAGGTGTTCCATGTATGATGGGAGGATATAACTGGTTTTTAACCAAGAAAAAGAAGTGAGGAATGCTATCACGACCCAAAATCCAATTAGTCGTGATGGCACCTAACCCAACCCGTTAGGTGAGCCAACTTTCAATTATCCAATTCCAATAGCCATTATTAGAGCAATTTAAGTGAATAAAGGTCTATATTTTATACATCCCCCAAGAACTGGTAGTACAAATCATGAGTTTCTAAGAATAGAGTAAACAAAGCGGAATTGAAATAAATACATAGTCTGTTCGGATAATACATAAACAGAGCTTTTATAAATCTAAGGCTACCTTGAATAAGAGGCAGCTACAACAGGAACGCAGGTACATCTTCAAGTCCCACAACCATCGAGCACAACAACAACATCAGCCAACATCTGCATGCAATGTGCAGAAGTGTAGTATCAGTACAACCGACCCCATGTACTGAGTAAGTAACAAACCTAGCCTTAGGTTGAAAGTAGTGACGAGCTTCTACCAAGGTCTGGTCCAAATCCACTAATCCACAACAGTTAATAATGACATAAAGAAAATAATACCAAAAGTAACTCAGAGATAAAATGCTCAGTCACATCATGATTTCAGCAATATTAGTTCTTCCTTTCAAGTACATAAGTGAAAATCCAAATCTTTTGCCAAAGTTACCAAAAATGTGAATAAGTTTGGAAACAGAAAATTTTCCAAAATCCTTTCAATAATAAATAAAATATCTCATTTCTTTTCAGATAACCATTGTAAAACAAATGCATCACTATGCCCATCTGTCAACATGTGTGATAAATCATGAATAATGTGATACCGTACAGCATGAGGAAAACACATCTCTATGCATATATGTAATGTGTGCATGTCAATGCAATGTATCTCAGAGATTATACTCATATACTCACACTCTCAGAGTACTCAATCTCACTGCCTCGCATTCTCTCACTGTGCTCAGCACACTCAATCATTCAGCACTATACAATACCTGCTGCGGCGTGCAGCCCGATCCCTATTTATAGTTGACTGCGCTCACTGGGGGTGTACAGACTCATAAGGGGCTCCTACAGCCCAAGCGCTATAAGCACGGACAACTCACGTGCCATAATATAAATATCTGGATCCACACGGCCAACTCACGTGTTGCACGGCCAACTCACGTGCAATAATAATATAAGGATCTGCACGGCCAACTCACGTGCAATAATAATATAATGATCCGTACGGCCAACTTACGTGTAATAATAATATATATAAAGCCAACATGGCCTACTGCGGCGTGCAGCCCGATCCCATAAATATCCTCACAAATCAGGCCCTCGGCCTCACTCAGTCATCAATCTCTCCAGTCTCTCGGGCTCACAATGTCATGAAAATAGCCCAAAATGATGATATGTAGTATCAATAAATAACAACAGAGACTGAGATATGATATGCAATGAGTTGAATATGACTGAGTATGAATTTTCAATTTAGCACAATAATTCACAGCAATATGACCTCTGTGGGTCCCAATAATACTGGCACATAGCCTCAACATGATTTTTAATATGCTTTTCAGCTCAATTTCTTTAACACATAAAACCGCATGGAAAATGCCAAGATTATTTAACTATAAAATTCCACAGAAACAATTATGTCACAATTTCTATAGTGTACGCCCACACGCCCGTCACCTAGCATGTGAGTCACCTTCCAACAATTTACAAAATACATATATTCAGGGTTCATACCCTCAATTCTAAGATTAGAAGAGTTACTTACCTCGAACAAACCAAATCTAAATGTCGAGCAAGCTAAGCAATGCTCCGGCAATTCCACTTTGCGTGTATCAACTTCCAAACGGCTTGAATCTAGTCACAATTAATTTGATTCAGCCCACAAAATTTATAGGAATTAATTCCATATCAAAATACTAATATTTCTACAAAATCCAAAATTACGCCCCAAAAATTACCCGTGGGGCCCACATCTTGGAATACGACAAAAGTTACAAAATATTAACGCCTATTCAACAACGAGTCCAACCATATAAAGTTTACTCAAATCCGACATCAACTCGACCCTCAAATCTCCAAATTAAACCAAGAGGGTTTTCACAATTTTCTAACTTAATTCACCAATTAAATGTTAAAAACAACCATGGATTCGGGTAATTTAACCAATATTGAGTTAAGAACACTTATCTCGTTGTTTCCTCTGAAAATCTCTCAAAAATCGCCTCAATCCGAGCTTCAAATCGTTAAAAATGGAAAATGGGACGAAGTCCCATTTTCTGAACTTAAACTTTCTTTCCAGACCTCTCTTCTTCGCGAACGCGACAGGTCCCTCGCGTCCGCGAAGCACAAAATGTGCTTCCCAACATTTGCTCTTCGCGAACGCGAGACACTGCTCGCGAACGCGATGCTTTACGGAGCCCTTCTTCGCGAACGTGAGCTCCCCTTCGCGAGCGCGAAGGCAAAAGCCCATGGCCATTATTTTTCTCCTTCGCGAACGCGATACCCCAAACGCGAACGCGATGCACAACCCAGCTCCTCTTCGCGAACATGAGACCCCCTAGCGAATGCGAAGAGTATATCCTGCCTGCCTGAAATTCCTCTTCGCGAACGAGAGGGCCCACTTGCGAGCGCGAAAGAGAAAATCTAAAAAATGCAGCAACAGATATCAGCAATCTCACCAAGGCCACAAATGATCTGTTAACCATCCAAAACTCACTCGAGCCACTCGGAACCTCAACCAAATATACCAACAAGTCCTAAAATATCATACGAACTTAGTCGAACCCTCAAATCACCTAATGAACTTTGAAATTTCTAATTTCTACAAACGACTCCGAAACCTATCAAATCACGTCCGATTGACCTCAAATTTTGCACACAAGTCATAAATGACATAACAGAGGTATTCCAATTTTTAGAATCGAATTCCGACCCCGATATCAAAAAGTCAACCCCCCGATCAAACATCCCAAAAATTAAACTTTCGGCATTTCAAGCCTAATTCCTCTACGGACCTCCAAATAATATTCTGGACACAATCCTAAGCCCAAAATCACCATACGGAGCTATTGGAATCATCAAAATTCAAATCCGAGGTCATTTACACATAGTTCCATATCCGATCCACTTTTCTAACTTAAATTTTCAATTATGAGACTAAGTGTCTCATTTCACTCCGAGTTCCTTCCGGACCCGAACCAACTAGCCCGATAAGTCATAAATCAATTGCAAGACATAAATTGAGCAATAAATGGGGGAACAGGGTTGTGATACTCAAAACGACCTGTCGGGTCGTTACAATTGCAGACTTTATTTTGACAAATATGTGTATTAGGTAATTTATACTTTATATCTAAAGCATGACCAGAAGCAGATTTAACCATATGAGTGGTTTTTTGTAAATATTTAGTAGGTACTAACCCTTCTTGAATACAACTAACATCAGCTCCACTATCAATCATAGAAATATCAGTTATGGAAAAACTATTATCAATTAAAATAGTACATTTAATATACCATTTATGAGCAGTAATAATTTGCATCATTCCTAAAAACATATCATGTTTATGATTAAAGTCAATAGGTTTTTCATCATTATCATTTTCAGAAATACCTTTATTTTTGTCATTAGATAACTCAGCTAGGGAATTATTTTTCTCTATCTGAGTAATCCTGTTATCACAAATCATTTGATTTTGTTTAAGAGATTTAATTTCTCTTTTCAAATTTTCAATTTCGACTTTCAAATCGTCAAAAGAAGCATCTCTGGTTGGTGTATATTTATCATTAAGACGATTATTAATTTCTGATAAAGAATAAGGCGCAGAATATTCAAATCGTTCTTTTGTTTTTCAAAAAATTTTGAAGAAGTAGAACTAGAACTTGCAGCCAAATTTATAATTTTTTCACGAAGTTTATCATCATTAACTTCTTTTAAAATTTCTATTACATTATCAGATGTAATGGTTTTCATATTCAAATCCTGAAATTGAGATTGTAATTTATAAAATTCATCATCATCACAAGTACATGTATTACCTTTGCAAGTTGTACATGTATCATCAATCTTTTTTATCACTATCAGATAAATCAAGTAAATCGACTTCAGCTTCAAAACTTGACTCAGAATTATAATCAGATTCTGATCCAGAAGTGTATAACAAACTATAAACCTTATCACGTAACTCATCGTCTAGTTCTAAAATTTTCAACTTTTGAAGCTTACAATTTGGAGCTATATGGCCAAATTTTCCACATTTATAACACTTAATATCAGCAAGATCTGGTTTAGACCTATTTTTCGTAAATCTAGTAGACT